>NC_090182.1:27661752-28261752 GCF_024679245.1 Pseudorasbora parva
GTCACTTCATACCGACTCCAAGGTTCTATTAGAACCAGCAATACAGAAAGTTCTTACAGAACATACAGAAACAATGCTTAAAATGTATTTAAATAAAACACTTTCTCTTTAGCAGTAAAATTATGATGTGTGTTGTCCATCTGAATGTCTATTAAATTTTTGTGCCATTGAAATTACGGTCAAATAGTTCATTCAAAACAAGCAAATACCGGTAGGCCTTTATTCTCACAGATACTGTAATCAGTTGTCAGGCTGCATTGCGTCATGAAAGTAGGCGGGCTTAACATGCTTAACAGACAGGTACTTTTCCACCACATGATAGCGCTCATTGGCTCAGATGTCGGACAAACACAGCCGTCACACACACACACACACACACCACACACACACACACACACACACACACACACACACACACACACACACACACACACACACACACACACACACTATCCAATACTGACCGTTAATTGGCCATCGCTCCACTCTTAGACCCGCCTTTTCTTCTCTCTGATTGGGCACCATCACTGTGGAAGTGTCAGTCAACAGTTTTTTCACCCATTGACACTGCAGCTGTATGTCCGGACATGTAGACCTCATAGCGGCTTGGCCTTTGTTAGCGAGTCGGTAAGAAGAATCAAGAAAGCCAGAGGAGTCGCATTCATGCACTTACAGGAAGGAAAATGATCATCTGCACGAAAAACATGGATTATCGCCTTGGTACCCAGTGTCAGTTTGTTCAAAATCAGGTAACATATACAACTGAAGTGAAAATGTTAACTGTAACTGTATCTAGACTCTTCCTGGGAAGTTTCAAAGTTGACAGTTCATACTTAGCAAAAGCCATAATTTTTAATGTCTTTCATTCATTCATGTTAAAAACGCTCCTCAAACGCATACATTACTTGTGTCATTATCTTTGAAATAAAAGACTCGTCGCCATATTTATGATATCCGTTATTTTTAAGCATACGAATGTCATGATTAACATTTGCAGAATCGTGTGTCTTTCATTCATTTTTTCTGTATTGTTATTCTAATCGCTTCTTTTCAACGGTGACTATTCACTTCGAGTTTTAAACGCTAATTCGTTGCGTTAATTATTAATTGTTCCTGAAATAAAGTTCATTTATGACAAAGACAAAAGTGCTTAACGTACACGGTGTAGCCTGCTGCACTTTAATTTTACTAGCTACTTTAAAAACGTTTGTGCTGCTATTCATCTGTAACACAAGTCAACTTTAAACTCGCATAATAATAGTGTCATGGGCTATTTTGTCATTTTTTATTGTGTTTCATGTAATGAAAAGCTGTGCAAATCCATTGCATTTAGAGCAAGTATAGGTCAGCTTTATAAGTCTCATTTGTCGCGCATATGCTCTCGTTAGATGGCCATTTTTCATATTGCAATTATTATTTGGACTAATCTTAGGTGTGCATTTGAAAAAAAACGACGTTTTGCTGTAAATTCTGAAGATATTTTACATTTAAGCTTCACGGGGTATTAAGACTGTAGTCTGGAACAATCTTGAAAGCCTTGGTGCAGATTATGGTCAAATGATGTAAACCTACATGGCAATAAGCTTTCATTTTGAAGTCTTGTGGGTTTTGACGCTCTTCGTTACGTCTGAGCCTTTTGTTGAGTTGTTTAAAAGGTAAATCTTTTGTTGTTTCGTACATGGAGGTATTTTCTGGTCTTATCGGCATATGAACATTCATTTAACTCACTGCGAGTTCCTTTTTCATCTTATGTTTCATTTTAATGTTTAACTGTATGTTTAGGACCCTGTCAAAGCTTGTATATAAGCAATTGTAAAAAAAAGAGAAAATTATAAAACAAAAATGAAACACTGTCATTTGTCTGTAGCGCTGAAGTGTTTTTTCGCAGTTCATGTCGCGCGGACACAAAGCCCTTTGTAGTTGCATCCATAAGACGTGACACTGCGGTCTGCACGACTCTAAGAGAAGATGTAACGTTTATTAACATTTCATCATGCTTGACTTTTTGGTGGTGTTAAGTGTAAGTGTTTTCTTTCTCCATTTGTACGATGTGATGCTGATGTACTGCCAATCAAAGTTGTTTTTCTCTTCATTTGCCTGCAATACCTCCTGCAAACTGAGAGGGCCGCTGTTGTGACGGCGTTGCTCCGCATACAGGAGAACAATAGAGGAATGTGTCATTTAATAATTTCTCTGAGAAATATGCTCTCATTTGCCAGACCATAAAAAATCCCCTAGGTTTGTACTTGGATTGTTAACATCATAAACCCGTTCTCTTTTCCCTTAGCTAACTACTAGTCCTTTTGTAAGAGACACTTTTCAGGAAAAATAGTAGGTGAGAAGGTGCGAATGTAGGTGAGACGTGTTATAATTGCACAAACAGGATGCGTTTTAAATAACCCCCGATGTTTTACACACATCTTTTAAAAAATATACGTACATGCATGCATGCATATTCATTTATTTATATCCTGACTATCCTGCTAGTTTGACCTTTTCAGAACATTATGGTGAAATTAGTTGAAGACCATTGTAATGCAATAGCTATCTGTTAAGCGTACATAGAGGGAGGAAGGGGATAATATATACATGAGGAATAACTGACACCATGATTCACTTCTTGATGTGAAGACCACAATGCAAAATACCGTAATTAACCAACTTCACGTACCAGCAGACCAAAGCTTGGACTTCCCAAATATATATGTGATTCATCAATAATCTGCTTTTGCTTTACTGTCTGTCATATGCAAGCTGCTGAATATATGTCATACTGTCTGCTTATGTACATGTCTGTCTTCCTGGTCGTCTGACTGCATCCATATGTGGCTTGTCATGTTTGTCTGTTACTGTGTATGTGTGTGTGTGTGTGTTTGCTTGCTGCAGGGCTTGTTTCGGTCCAACCCCCAGTGAGGTGCAGCTGGCTGTTTTGTTCTTCCTCCCTTCCAGGTTGGCAGGCCAAAATAGTGTTTCCTTTGTAGAGAGGCAGCAGAGAAATTAGGTTTATGCAACTGCAGTTGGGACATTCACGCATGTCAAGGATGGAGCCCTTCAGGCCTTCTGAGAATGCAGATTGAATATCGCAGTCTTATTCTAGACTTAGGCCCTGAACCGAAGCCCCCCCCACACCACCACCACCATTTAGCGCCTCATGTTTAGACTGTCCTCAAATGACAAAAGATGAGGCTTAAATTTGTCTGTCTTAGTTATTTTGGTTTAGTGAATGGCAATATGTTGCTCACTTAAAGAATTGCTTAATTTATCAAAATATATTTTATGTACCATAAAAGAAAAAAAATCTTACAAATTTGGAACTGTGAGCTTTGAACTTAACAATTCCATCTTAGAGTAAACTTTCATTTTTGAGTGGACAGTCCCTTTAATCTCTCTGTTCCTTATTGCATTTTTTTGTTGGTAGTTGGCCCTTTTGACCAGCTAGAATAGAAACACATTATCTCATTCAAATCTCAATGCTAGGGTACATGCAAATGTATTCAAATATAAATGCTGTTTTGTTTGTTCATGTAGTGATCATGCACTTTTTTGTATCTGTAATATCCCACAGATTCTGCTTTCCTAAGCACATTAACACATTTTTATCTAACAAATAGCTAATTTATTAGGCCATGCATTTCATCATTATTCACAGAAACAGGAATTAGGATTGCTTAAAGTGGCACCTTTACCCAATAAAAGAAAAGAAAAAGATTTCAGCTGAATTTTCAAGGGGCTATCCAAGAGGATATGAGACTTGACTTCCTGTTACGTGTTGACTGTTGGCAAAGACATGTCGGTGCATGTTACTGGTGCTGATGAGGCATCCTGTATTTACAAATATTGCCCTAAAGTAAAAAATACCCTGACGCGGCTGACCATGATCTGGATATCAAGTTTAACCTTTAACTTTTGTTGATCGCAGTTTTGGTATAGATATATATTTAAAAAAAAAAGATCCTCAGTTGACAGCATCTGCCACAGCGTTTCGTTGAGCCGCATCTGTGTGGGTGTGTGAGCGTCTCTCAGCCTCTCATCTGACTTGCATTAGTCTCTAATTTCCCTCTGAAGTTTCATTAGTAGTTAATTGCAAGTTGTTTGCCTCATTTTAGGTATACTCCCATTCAGATTTTTGTGCAGCTGCTGATACAGGCTATGAAATTAACACTCTGTATTGAACCATGGCAACATGTTGAATATTTGCAGTTGCCTGTTTTTCTGGGTCACCGGTGAGGAGTTTTGGGCATTGCGAACAGACTCCGAGACATGTGATATGTTTACCAGGGAAAGTGCAATTGTATTAGTGTCCCAATGGAGACTAGAGTTTGATCTGATGTTTGAAACTGACTTCAACATCTTAATTCCATTTAAATGACTTGTGCCCTATTGCCAGTATGCTCCTTATTTGACTGCATTTTTCACTTGAAATATGCAAAATGCATATAGTAGCTAAACAATAGGTGCATCCCAATATTGTGGACTATTTTGTGTCATTTTGTAATATGAACAGTGTGTTCATACTAAAAATTAAACTTCAAATTTCTAGATGATCATGAACTTAATTGCCTGAAAAAACGAAGTGTGAAATATCGGAGACTTCATAAACGCAACTGCCTCATCTTTCCTTATGTACCGTAGGGGCTATCAAACACTTTGTTTGACAGAATAACCTTATAAAGTGCATACACTAGAAGGTAGAGTACATAGTCTATAGTGTGTCATTTTGGAGACAACAAATGTATGGTTTTATATAAAAATATGCTTTGATAGGCACATCTGGAGCATGTATCAAAATGCCTGACTTTCTAGGTAACTGTAATGTTAGTCCATGGTGCTTTTGTTTGGCATGTTTTGCTTGCACATGTTTTGCAAGCCTTGACTCTGTTGAATGACAAGATACTATCTCAGATAGATACTATCTCAGGCATAAACATATCATACATTCAGCACCGACTTGACATGTACATTTTCCTTGATTGAAGAGTGTCTTTGTTCTTGTTTCATCAACCAGGTTTAGTGTCTGTTTTAAATGGTCTTCATATTAAATGTTGAATTTCAGTCATTCAAATACCTCAGTAAACGGGTTAGGCTGACACATTTTCCAAATAGAGAACAAACCACATTTGCAGACAAACCCTCAATGCAGAACTTCACTTCGATAAAAATGGCTGTTAAATTGGGTTAAGACGCAAATATTGACCTGAAGTTTTAGTGTTTAAGTTCATACTTTTACATGAATGTTTACTCGAAGAACCTGTCTAGCGCTGGGATCTTTGTTTCTTGGTGGTTTCCCTTGCGCAGGAATGGCATTTCTGTCTTATCTATGCAAGTGCTATCTCAGCTGTCGTCCAGAACTATTTATAACCCTCTCCTTTATGTCAGCCACTGTATGAAGAGCTGGAAAGGGAAGGCCAATCTGTAGGCCTGAGTGTAATTTATTACCCAGATACTTTCCTTCACAAATCCATTGAAGAAAGTGAGCAACCTTTCAGGATAAAAAATTCTTAAATGTAAATTATAATTTTTTTGTCAAAGACTTTTTCTTGTTAATGACTATGATAATTTTGGATTTTTCACTGCACGTTAAAACAAAAATAGTAATAAAAAAAATACATTTTTCATATACATAATAAAAAATAATAAAAATATATTAATAATAGTAGCAGCAAAAATAGTGTGCAAAGGGGTGTAAGAGTTCAGATTGCTCAGGATTTGGTTTGTATCGTGGTTTCACTGTGCGTTCACACGTTCACACCACCAGCGGCGAGAACGTCAAGGTGGCCGGAAGTCATTTATTTTCAATGGGAGCCGGCGGCGAGCTCCGGCGATCGTCCGGCGGGTCATGGACGATTTGGACGTCGAGGAAAGTTGAAATCAGCTCAACTTTATGGTAACGAACTATAATGCGGTTCGGCGGTAACCAGCGGCAACCAATTGGAATGTAGAAGTGCTCCACTCAGAGAACGCAGGCCTGTAAACTTTGGTTCTGACCGCATTAGTTCCCAAACAAAATGTAAGAGAAGTTGATCATTGCTGTGTGGGTTTCCCTATCATTTGAGACGTGATCATTCATAGTGATGTGTAATTTGTTAAGAAGGCGCGCAACACTATTTTATAGGCGCTAAAACGCTCGTTTTTCAGCAGGAAGGCAATTCATTCTTACTTTCACATTTAAACGATTTCATGAGGTAAGATTATACCCTGCTTATGGCCAGTCTGCCCACCAACATGCTTGTGTGCTTTAGGGCCCCTTTAAACACTGTTTAAAAAAAGACCAAGCATTCGATCTATATCAGAACGGCCGCGGGTCCACGAAGCTTTCTACAGCGTCATTGGCAGGGTGGCCAGAGAGAAATTTGACGCTCTCGCCGGCGGCGGTGTGAACGCACGGTTAGGTTTGGTATTTGCTGTGTTCAGGGTAGGCATGTGCCGGTATCAATTTTTCATTTTGCGATTAATTGTTGAAGCTTTTATCACGGTATACGGTATTATCACGATATTGAAAAAATAAGTTGCAAAACAAGTGTTGTCATAGCATAACAGCTTTAAGAACTCTTTTTGTAATAACAAAAATAACTCTGAATGTTTAAATACAATAATACAATGCACCAAAAAATATAAAAGACACATTATCAAACAGATTAAAGTGCAAAAGAATTAGGCTGTAAAGAACAACAGTAACACATTACAATAAGGTTTCATTATTTAATACATTAACTAAGATTGAGCAAAAGCTACATTTGTTACATAAAGTATTATTTTTGTTATTGTTAGTTAAGAAATACAAATGATCATTGTTATTTTTATCTTAGGCCCTTTAAATAAGCTCTTTTGATTTTAGTAATGTTATTAAACAGTAACTAAGAAATTAACAATACTTAGAATAATGAATTCTTTATAAGTATTTTTCATTGTCAGTTTGGTAATAATGAATTAACATGTTAACTAATAACAAATAATCAGAACATTTCTAATAAACATTTCTAATCTCACCATCTTACATAGTGACAAAATAAAAGTATAATATACCCGATAGCTCTAAAAAGAGTTAATAAAAGTGATGTAAACCACGAACTCCGATGTCAGACTGCGTGTGTTTGTACCGATGTGTCTCTTCTAGGCTCATTACACTTGAACGACCAAAATACACACATTATTATGCATATGTCCATAACCTTACTTGAGTAAAAAAGTTTGGGACATGTCAGTAAGTACTGGATCTGTGCATTAGTAAGTTCTCAAAGTGAAAGCAAAATAATATATATAGCTCTTGTCTGTGTGTTAATGTTACACAATCAACAACACAAACAGGGGAAACGCCACTTACACGTATAACACTGTTTGTATATGTATTTTTATGTTGTTGTTTTTTTTTGTCCTATTGTCATTTTTTTATAAGTATATGTTTTATTACTGACCATTTGCTGTTTTATTACTGTTTTATTACTGACCACCATCTATATAGAACCTTTTAAGGGTTCCAAATACGTAGCGCCGATAGAACCTTTTCTTCTAAGAGTGTATACTTTTATGATTTTGGTAATATATCCGACCCTAAGCAATCGTGTTATTAAAGTTAGATAGCAAACCACTGGACCAACACCTTTTTTTGTAATACCAGACAAGATTCATGCATTTAGTTTGTTTTATTGCCATGTATGACTTCATCTAACATAATAATATGGTTAATGTGGCATCCTAATTATTAAAAAAAATTAAACTTCGTAAATTTATGGAAGTGACCACCACAAATAAAATAAAAAATAATTTTGATCTTAAAAATAAATAAATTAATAAATCAAACGTGTGTGTGTGTATATATATATATATATATATATATATATATATATATATATATATATATATATATATATATATATATATATAGTCAAATCCTGGTGGGATTGAGCTATGAATAAGTGCAAATTTACTAATACTTTGTTCAATGTAAATAATTTAATTTGCTTTGCAAGTAATTTAGTCATTCTGCACTTTCTTTGTATATTTTTTTTAAATCGCGCGATATAGGTCTTACATTTAATTCATAATGGTCTTAAAAAGTCTTAAACTTGACTTGGTGAAACCTGCAGATACCCTGGCGTTGGTTGACTCGTTGCCTCGCTGCCTTATCAGACAATCAATGACTCTGCGACCAGCGTTTTGTGCATGAAGGCACCTCACAAAACTTATTTTTGACAAACTTGTAAGGCAGTGTGACAGTTTAATGATCTACAGCAAAATAGAGAGATATTTGGTGAGAACTAAAAAAATATTTAATTACTACATTAGTAATGTCTAGCTAGAAATTACACCTGAAGTGGGAAATGTTGGTAATTTTTTTAAAATTTACACACTAATTGACCAGCAAACGCAACTTTCGGACGCCATCTTTTTTTCCAGCTCAACTGTCACAGAATGGAATGCATAGGATTGTGGGATATCAAAGGCAGCGAAGGATACATGTATGCTGCCTTCAAAAATTGATCAGATGAAGGTATCTTAGGAGAAAGGAAGTGAAGATAACATTAGACATGGCTTGATGCCTTCCTCTCGTTAAAAGTGTCCTCTAAAGGCAGCATTCTCCAGGTTTCGGACACAGTCTGTGTCTGCTAGGGTGCTCATCAAGATGGACATCTTGAGATACTTTTTGTGCGAGTTTGTCCGTTTAACCGTCTTGAAGAGAGCTCGATATTTGCACGCTGTGAAGACATGTGCGCACTGGCGCATGTACCCATTGATTGACAGAAACATACATTAGCGGAACTGTCTGCTTTATGCATTATTTTTAAAGTTACAAACCATATTATAGATGCGTAATCAGATTTTAGATGAACTGCAATGCAAGTGCATACCGAACCATGGGTGGAGAGGGGTGTGGTTTGTGTTTTTTTTTTATTTTTGTTAAACCGTTGTGTCGTTTCATCCCTAGAGTTAAGTAGAGAGGTTAAAAACAGAAGTTTGTCAAGGTATCATTAACTTGAAATCCATGTTAAAAATCTAGATGAAAAAAACAGCTGCCAAGCAACATAGAATTTAAAGATATTAATTTTTACTAAAAAAAAAAAAAATCTGTCAGATAGTGCTTTAGGTCTCTCACTGTGCGAAATTGATGACTATTGTTTCATTTTATTAGCATAAGTCTTCTTGGTAAAAAGGTGGCAAAGGCTATCACACTTTTAGCGCTGTTATTTAGACTAGTAGCATATTCTGGCACTCCAAATATAGAAGTGAAAGGAGAAGGTTTAGTTGGTGACTGAAGTACCGATACTTCTAAGAAAAAAAAAAAATTGTTCTAAAAGCCTTTCTGTTTTGTGCATGACCAAAACACATGTGAAAGACTGGTTTGTTCTGTTGTGCACCTATCACATATTGCATCTACTTTTGATGTACATCTGGCCAACTTCACCATAGACCAGTGTAATCTATAAACAATGTTGAACTGAATGATAGTGTGTGAAGAATGTATCCTATCTAAAACATCTTGCCAAGACTCCTCTGGCATTTGCACTTCAAGCTCATCTTCCCAATGTTATTTTCAATAACATTGATCAATAACATACTATCAAAGACTCGATGATCTGAATTCAGTATTGAATAAACTGTTCCAATAATCTTCTCTGCATATGGATTGTAAAGTAGATTTAGGTGGTGATTTAAGAAAAGGTATCTGTCCATTTGAAGAATCCATTATATTCTCATATTTGAGGCCCAGAAGTTATTTAATGTGAATTAAAGTGCTGTTTGGAGATAAAATATTGTGGTAACTTGAAAGGCTTTTAGGCTCAGTGCACGCTGTGCTACCAGTGTGAATCTTATAGTGTCAGGAAGAGTTATGATGGCCCAGAGCTGTTTTGGCCACGGCCCTCAGTTGTCCCCCAGTAACTATGTAACAAGATTTCATTCAATACGTGACCACGTTCATGTTTCCATTCTATCAGAGCTCATCTTCTTCTCTCCCCAGAAAAAAGTGTAACCGAACTCCAGGCAGACCCACAGAGCAGCAGTTTACTCAAAGGAATTACTGCTGCCAGTACAGACAGTCAAACTCTAGAATTGATCACGTACCAGCAATTATAATTAGTCCACATCAAAGTATTCACCACCACCAGAAAAAATAAGGAGAATGTAACTTAAAAGGTTAGTTCACCCAAAAATGAAAATTAGCCCATGATTTACTCATGCTCAAGCCATCCTAGTTGTATATGCCATTCTTCTTTTAGACGAATACAATCAGAGTTTGACGAATACAATTTCCTAGCTCTTCTGAGCTTTGTAATGGCAGTGACTGTTGGGTCATTTTTGAAGTCCATTAAAGTGCATCTATCCATCATATAACTGCTCCACATGGCTCTGGGGAGTAAAAGGCCTTCTCAAGTGAACAGATGCACTTTTATGGACTTCAAAAATGACCCAACAGTCACTGCCATTATACAGCTGGGAAGAGCCAAAAAATATATATAACTGCGTTTTAAATTTAATATACATTTTATTTGTCTGAAAGAAGAATGCCGTATACACGTAGGTTTGAGGGTGAGTAAATCTGGTATAATCTCCATTTTTGGGTGAACTAATCTTTTAATTTTGGTAAATGATTACAATTAATTTATTCTCTCACTACTTTCCAATCTCCTGTTTCGAAATCTTCTCTCTCTCTCTCTCTCTCTCTCTCTCTCTCTCTCTCTCTCTCTCTCTCTCTCTCTCTCTCTCTCTCTCTCTCTCTCTCTCTCTCTCTCTCTCTCTCTCTCTCTCTCTCTCTCTCTCTCTCTCTCTCTGTCTGTCTGAGTCGCTGAAACAGGAGGGGTGTGGGCAGGATTTCCATAATCCCACAGTCAGACACAAAGCAGGGCAAAGGAACAGGAACAAGACCTCAGTTGGGCTTCACAGTCAGCATTTAAGAGCATGAAGACATGAGTCAGCAGATTTCCTCAACACCGATTAAACAAAGGCATCATGACATTATATTTGCTATATTCTTTTCCACAAGGTGTCTTGTCTAAAATAAACTCCATATGCTAAATACAGATGATTGAGCCACAGCTCCCAAGTTGTGCCTGTGATTATACATGGGTATGGTGTCCAGTTGCTGTTTTTATCATCTGGATGTATTTTAAGCATCTTGGGGTGTGAAAGTGGGAGATTGAGGTCGACAGACGTCTGTCTAGAGTCTGTATACTAAAGGAGGCCAAAACGGCAGTGGGTCACACAGTGTGGATGTCTATTGCTGTCCCTTGATACCCATAGGACCTGTGGCAGAAGCCATGTTTGTTTGTTACTATACTCCTTTTTTGGTTGGAAAACCATTTTGAGAAATGCTTCAAGCACTAGTGATTTTTTTTAAAAAAGTGGTTCCTTTGAGATAAACAAACTTTAAATACAAAAACTGCATTGAATAGTTTTTTGTTTTGTTTTTATCTTTCTTTTGTATGTAAATGTCTCTGTGATTTTTTAATTTGATTCTTCTTGGCAGGTGATGGTGAACTCTGAGAAAGACCGTGCTTCTCTCTTGTGTATGAAGGCTCTGGCCAGCAGGGGGCGCCTGGACACAGTGTCACAGCAGATGGCCTCTCACCCACAATACCTGGAGAGTTTCCTGCGCACACAGCACTACATCCTCTATATGGATGGCCCATTGCCCCTGCCCTACCGCCACTACATTGCCATCATGGTAAGAACAGAATGACCATGCCTTATGGCCAAAGTCTTATTTCACATTATGAGAAGTTTTATTTCATGATTACTATATATATATAACAATAGAATTTTTGTTAATAACAAGTAAGTACACAGGAACAAATGACAAACAATTCAATAAATACAACAGAATACATATAAAATATACTACAGGAACTGAAGAATCAAATGTAAAAATAATTAATTAAATTAAATAAAGTTTGATTTGTTGTTTGATTAACATCAACATTAATGACACGGATGGCAGCAGGGATATTAGGCTGGTGTCACTTGAAGACCTAATGTAGAGAGATAATTTACTTAAAGGGCTGATGAATTAAGAAATCAACTTTCCCTTGAGCTTTTGATATATAAAAGGTCATGTAATATAAGAATATCCTGTAAGTTTCAGAGCTGAAAACTGAATTTTTAGTAAAAGAAAAGCTTTTATAGACACCAGGCCCAGAAAACTACCGTGTACGCAACTTGACGTCATCGTGTGGCGAAACAATAATAATAAGCACGTCTAATTCATAGCCCCACCCACCGACTCGCGCTTATATCCACCGATCGGCGGGCCAAGTAATACAAAAATAATCTTCCAATCAATTGCGGGTGGATGAGAAATAAATTGTGTTTGTTTGAGATAGAGACATTTATGAGCCCTGTGGTCGAGAGAATCATTATGGTTGCTGATTTAAAAACATTCCCTCATGTGAACTGAACTGACAGGGGAGCTGAAGCTCATTAAATATGCAAATCTTTTCCAATCCTAGCCGTGGGTCTTTACATCCGAGTCTCCAGTGCGGCACGCCCATCAAAACCCAGCGTTCAGGAGAGAGCCTCAAAACCAGTGTAGAAAGTAGCCTATTATTATTATTTTTGTTATTTGTTCCCTTTGTTGCACTTTGAGATTCTTCGGAATGAAAAGTGCATTATAAATAAAATGTATTATTATTATTATTATTATTACTTTTTAGTTATGATATTTATGAAGGTAAAAAACACACAAACATCATTAGTTGACAACAGTATAAACAAATTAAAAAGCCAGTTCATGACACCTTTAAGACATAGGCCTAACTTCTAGGCCTGGTTTCACAGACAGGGTTTAGATTAAGCCAGGATTAAATCTTAGTTCAAATAGGACATTTAAGTAGCTTTTGTAAATGTGGTTATAAAAACATGACTGGTGTGCATCTTAAAACAAATAAAGGCACTAACATATTTTAAGACATTCAAGTTGCGCTCAGTTAAAACTGCTCAAACGTGCATTTTAGTCTGGGACTAGTTTAAAGGGTTCGTTCACCCAAAAATGAAATTGATGTCATTAATGACTCACCCTAATGTTGTTCCACACCCGTAAGACCGTTCATCCATTCTGAACACAGTAGGGGTGTGCGATTCCAAAACATTTACATTTATTTTTTCCTTTTATGAGCATTTTCTAACACAGAAGTGGCATTTACACAGACTATTTACATTATTTAGTGCATAAATAATGTTTTGATGTTTTAAACACATAAAGTTGAATACTAATATTTGAAATTATTTAAAACATGAATACTTTGAAATGATACGTTAAAACCGTCAGTAGGTGGCAGCAAGTCACTATTAAGTCATTGAGATTCAACCAATTCAAACAACTGAATCATTCAGGAACGAATCATTTGACAATCTTAAAGGTCCCGTTTTTCGCATGTTTTCAAAGCTTTGATTATGTTTACAGTGTGCAATATAACATGAGTTCATGTTTCGCATGTTCGCTGTAGGCTTTGAAAGGGAACTTCTGTTAAATAAAATATCTCGCTTGGCATTGAACTTTGAGCTTTATAATTTTACAGGTATTATTTATGCTCTAACAGCAACATTACACACTAACTAAAGTTTGAAAGATGGAATCGTGAAGAACGGGACCTTTAATCTATCTTAGTTACTGAATCATTGATTCAACTGTTTCGTTCAGAAAGCTGATTCATTCAGTAAGGAAACACAGTCCCTGCATCCCAATTCGCAAACTATCCATCCTAAATAGTATTCGAAAATAGAATTAGTATGTCCCAAATCGTAGTATGCTGAAAAGAGTATTCCAAAGATTCCCGCATGGTTTACTATTTCCGGTCCGAATTCGAAGTATGGATCGATGGGCACTCTAACGGCTGATATTGCCCACAACCCATTGCGAGTTGGACGAGGATTCGATTAGAACTACAAAAGCGGATAATAAGTGTTAAAAAACTACAAACATGCCGGATGTGCGAGTTCAACGTTAAGTAGAGAAGTTTAGATAAAGGGATTTGAGTGACCAACTATTAATATTTAACCTGACAAAAATATATTTATTCAGTGTTGTCCACATTATATTTCACCTGCAGCAGCATTGTGAACTTTTGTAATGACACGTTTGGCCATTAACTTTTAAATGCATCATTATATTTAAACTGCAAACACATGAGGAGAGTCTCTGCATTAAAGACCCACACATGGCAGATCAACGAGCGGCTACATTTCTCTCCGATACGGTAGGAGATTAAACTGAATGTGGAGGATGTGAACTGTGACGAATCTGACGATGATTGACAAGGCAGTTAAACGGTGACGGGATGCACGTAACTAAGCGACAGAGTCCGTTAAAGATGGCGAACTAGTATGTCCCGAGGCTTGCATACTTTTCTGCTACACACTAAAAAGTATGTACTTTTTCTTCACAAAAAAAGAGTACATAGTATAAGTAGGCGAATTCGGACGCAACATGTGTGTTGCTCAGAGATGCACAATTACAGTGCTGTGACTTTGTTTTAAACTATTCTAGTTGGTGAAATAGAGTAAACATGGGCAATATGGTGTCTAAAATGTAAGTCACTTAATATCAAATTCTTGTTTAGTAAACTTGTATAAAATAAATATCACATTTATGATATAAATATAGACTAACGCAGTGAAAGCTTGCGCCCTCACCAGTGTTGGGTAAGTTACTCTAAAAAAGTAATTAATTACTAGTTACTAATTAAATCTTGAATAGTGTAATTAGATTACTGTAGAAATTACTCTCTCCTAAAAGTATTTAATTACTTACTAATTCCTTTCTAAATCCTATATCAACATCAACTAGTTAATGATTCAAGGAGAGGCATGAAACAGGCTCTTTTAATTAATTCAAATAAATATTAAAACTACATAACTGACCAAAGTCTTACAAATGTGCGAAGTACACTTAAAAACATCAAGGTATTTTTTTTTTTAAATGTTGATGTTAATTCCACTACTGTATTATCTATAATTGTTCAACAATCTATACACTGCAAAAAAAATGCTTTTCTTACTTAGTATTTTTGTCTTATTTCTAGTCCAAACATTTAAAAATTCTTAAAACAAGAAGTATTTACTAGACAAGCAAAAGTAATTGTCTTGTTTTGGGAAAAATAACTCAAAATTAAGAGAGTTTTTGCTTAAAAATAAGCAAAATAATCTTAAAACAATATTATTTTGCTTACCCCACTGGCAGATTATTTTGCTTATTTTAAGCAAAAACTCTCTTAATTTTGAGTTATTTTTTCCCAAAACAAGACAATAATTTTTACTTGTCTAGTAAATGTTTCTTAATGTAAGATTTTTTTGAAATTTTGACTTGAAACAAGACAAAAAACTAAATGAGAAAAGCATTTTTTGCAGTGTACACAGTATTTAGTTCAATTACATCAAAAGTAACTGTAATTAAATTACAGAAAGAATCTGAGTAATCCCTTACTTTACTTTTTCAAGGGAAAAGTAATTAAAATACAGTAACTAATTACTTATTACACCCCCCCCCCCCACACACACACACACCGTTTAACAGGGAAAACACATAAAGACATACATTTTTGTGAATGGTGGGGAAAGAGTTAATAACTCTTTGTAACTTCTTGTATGTGCTATTTGTTTTTTTCTCATTCATACATTTTTTTGAAGTCTC
The DNA here is from genome assembly GCF_024679245.1 of Pseudorasbora parva. NCBI lineage: Eukaryota > Metazoa > Chordata > Actinopteri > Cypriniformes > Gobionidae > Pseudorasbora > Pseudorasbora parva. The sequence continues at coordinate 27,677,372 of NC_090182.1, forward strand.
AAGAACTTTAAGTAGTACTGTGCTACGCAAATGTATTTGCATATCGCATATATTAACTATATAGCGAAATTTCTACCTATGTACTTTCTATTTTTGCCATGATAAATATATTACCATACTGCCAATCCCTACTTACACATGTTCTACAGTTGATTACTGGCTAAAAAAAATCTTGATTTAATCATTTAAATTATTTTATTGCTTCTATTTGATGACTATTTGATTTGTGTTTCAGGCTGCAGCTCGGCATCACTGTAGGTACCTGGTGTCTCTTCACTCAGCTCAGTTTCTGCGTGTGGGGGGAGACCCGTTATGGCTTCAGGGGCTGGAGGCTGCACCCCCACGTCTACAGCACCTTGACCACATCAACAAGGTCCTGGCCCATCAGCCTTGGCTTACGGCACGCTCGCACATACAGGCTCTGCTTAAGACGGGAGAGCAGTGCTGGTCTCTGGCTGAGCTCGTTCAGGCGGTTGTTCTCCTGGCTCACTGTCACTCCCTTTGTAGTTTTGTTTTTGGTTCTGGTTCTGACTTAGATGCCACTCCCACACCCAGAGTGCATCACGGCACACCCCCCGGCTACTGTCTATGTGATGCTGCTAACGGCAACACCGCCTTATCACCGCCTCCTGCTGGTCCCACTGAGAAGGCACCACGGCGAAGGGTACGGATGATCATTCACTACAGTTTTAGTCATTAAAAGATGTTTTGACTTGTAAATAGCTTGTAAATAACAAAAATCAGGAAAAAAACACAACATAGAGTATAAAATATATATAATATTTTACAATATTACTGTTTTTACTGTATTTTTACTGCTGTTTTACTGTATTTTACTGTGTAAAAAAACAACTTCAGTTATATAATAGAAAACCCACAAAAACTGAATTCTACTGACATTCATACATACTCAAGTAAAAAATAAATACTGATAGTAGTCACAATAACAAAATATCAGCATGGTTCTTAAAGGGTTAGATCACCCAAAAATGAATTGAATGATTTACTCACCTTCAAGTCATCCTAGGTGTATATGAAAATCTTCTTTAAGATGAATACAATCGCAGTTACATTAATATCCTGGCTCTTCCAAGCTTTATAATGGCAGTGACCATTTTTTGAAGTCCATAAAAGTGCATATATCCATCATACAATTGCTCTAGCTAGATAATTTACTTTATAAAGTTTTAAATATGTATATTTTTATTACACAAACGCGCAGCTTCGCTTCAGAAGGCCTTTATTAACTCCCTGGAGTCGTGTGGAGCAGTTCTATGATGTATAGATGCTCTTTTATGGACTTCAAAAATGACCCAACATTAAATGCCATTATAAAGCTTGGAAGAGCCAGGACATTTTTAATATAACTCTGATTGTATTCGTCTAAAAGAGGAATGTCATATGCACCTAGGATGACTTGAGGGTGAGTAAATCATGGGCTCATTTTTTTGGGGGGGTGAACTAACCCTTTAAGCAAACAGCTATATTTTTCCGACAACCCTACAGCAAGCATTGTAAAATAATTTGTAATATAGGCAAAACCAGCATGTCTTATTTTTAACAGTGGCCTTTTTTGTAGTCCCTAGACTCCAGCTGCGAAGTTGCTTGCCTTCTAGAACAAATTCAAAAATCACAGGAGGAGATTAAGGAAAGAAAAGGAGACCGACTCCATTCACAGACACTCTTACATTCTGGTAAGATGTTGTTCACCAGTTTAAAGACAGTGTGTCATGTAACCATGTTTCCCAATGCTGCTGTAAACAGGAAGCTTAATTTTGGATTGGGACGAATGTTTAGAGTTATTTTTACACAAGCGCATTTTCTTGTGTGTATATCTCTCTCTCTCTCATGGGCCCTCTTTCGTAACCTGCTTTTCTCTTTCTCAAATGCAACTCCATATTAGATGTCGAGGAGGAGGAAGAGGCCATGTTTTCCACAGACCCCTCCCGCTTCGTCACAGATCCAGAATTCGGCTACCAAGAATTTGCCAGACGGGAGGAGGACCATTTCCAAGTATTCCGGGTGCAGGTGGGGACAGAGAGTTTGCATTGGGTGTCACCTACCAAAAGTAGTAGCATAAAAGGGTAATAAGGGTCAGAATTACAGCTCATGCCCGCCCTTCTTAAGACTGTCACTGACACGTCCTCTCAAATGCTTGTTTCATTCAAGTAGACTTCTTATTTGATGCTTGATATTTGATCCTATTGATTGGATGCAACTCCTGTAGTTCATTTTTTAAAATGTTAATATAGTTCGTGTTATCCCTACTTAAAACTTGCTTACTTGCTTTTATCCCAACACTACCATTCAAAAAATCGGGGTAAGAAAGAAAGACATAATTTTGATCAAAAGATCAAAAAGAAAAAAAATTATTCAGAAAGGATTAATAAATTACCTTTACCATAAAAATTACCTTTTATCAATTCTTTGGTAAAGTTGATGTTATAAACTATTCATTTGTCTTTCTGTGCAGGACTATTCTTGGGAGGATCATGGTTTTTCGTTAGTAAACAGGCTCTACTCTGATATAGGGCATTTGTTAGACGAGCGATTCCGCAATGTGGCCTCTCTCCCTTTCCCTCACAGCCCCGATCTCAAACGAGCCATCTGGAACTACATTCATTGTATCTATGGCATAAGGTATTTATTACACTTTTGCATTTTTGTTTTAGTTTGCACTTTCTCAATGCAAAAAAACATGAAACACTCATACATTAATTGTTCTTCTGATTCATCAACTACAGGTCCTTCTCAAAAAAATAGCATATGTGATAAAACTTAATTATTTTCCATAATGTAATGATAAAATGTAAACTTTCATATATTTTAGATACATTGCACACCAACTGAAATATTTCAGGTCTTTTATTTTAATACTGATGATTTTGGCATACAGCTCATGAAAACCCAAAATTCTCAAAGAATTAGCATATCATGAAAAGGTTCTCTAAACGAGCTATTAACCTAATCATCTGAATCAACGAATTAACTCTAAACACCTGCAAAAGATTCCTGAGGCTTTTAAAAACTCCCAGCCTGGTTCATTACTCAAAACCGCAATCATGGGTAAGACTGCCGACCTGACTGCTGTCCAGAAGGCCATCATTGACACCCTCAAGCGAGAAGGTAAGGCACAGAAAGAAATCTCTGAACGAATAGGCTGTTCCCAGAGTGCTGTATCAAGACACCTCAGTGGGAAGTCTGTGGGAAGGAAAAAGTGTGGCAAAAAACGCTGCACAACGAGAAGAGGTGACCGGACCCAGAGGAAGATTTTGGAGAAGGACCGATTCCAGACTTTGGGGGACCTGCGGAAGTAGTGGAAAGTAGTAGAAACCTGCGGAAGTAGTAGAAACATCCAGAGCCACTGTGCACAGGCGTGTACAGGAAATGGGCTACAGGTGCCGCATTCCCCAGGTCAAGCCACTTTGGGCTACAGAGAAGCAGCACTGGACTGTTGCTCAGTGGTCCAAAGTACTTTTTCGAATAAAATAAAAACAAAGCAAATGAAAGCAATTTTTGCATGTCATTCGGATATCAAGGTGCCAGAGTCCAGAGGAAGACTGAGGAGAAGGAAATGCCAAAATGCCTGAAGTCCAGTGTCAAGTACCCACAGTCAGTGATGGTCTGGGGTGCCATGTCAGCTGCTGGTGTTGGTCCACTGTGTTTTATCAAGGGCAGGGTCAATGCAGCTAGCTATCAGGAGATTTTGGACTCCTTCATGCTTCCATCTGCTGAAAAGCTTTATGGAGATGAAGATTTCGTTTTTCAGCACGACCTGGCACCTGCTCACAGTGCCAAAACCACTGGTAAATGGTTTACTGACCATGGTATTACTGTGCTCAGTCCGCCTGCCAACTCTCCTGACCTGAACCCCATAGAGAATCTGTGGGATATTGTGAAGAGAAAGTTGAGAGACGCAAGACCCAACACTCTGGATGAGCTTAAGGCCGCTATCGAAGCATCCTGGGCCTCCATAACACCTCAGCAGTGCCACAGGCTGATCGCCTCCATGCCACACCGCATTGAAGCAGTCATTTCTGCAAAAGGATTCCCGACCAAGTATTGAGTGCATAACTGAACATAATTATTTGAAGGTTGACTTTTTTTGTATTAAAAACACTTTTCTTTTATTGGTCGGATGAAATTGGTCGGATTTATTGGAATTTTGGGTTTTCATGAGCTGTATGCCAAAATCATCAGTATTAAAACAATAAATGACCTGAAATATTTCAGTTGGTGTGCAATGAATCTACAATATATGAAAGTTTAATTTTTATCATTACATTATGGAAAATAATGAACTTTTATCACATATGCTTTTTTTTTTTAAAGAAGGACCTGTATATATGAAAATGCTGAAAAATGCAAAAAAAAAAACAACAACAACAAAAAAAACAAAGCACTTTACATTTGACATGTTTTCCTTCAGATATGATGATTACGATTATGGGGAAGTTAATCGGTTACTGGAGCGTGGACTGAAACTTTACATTAAAGCTGTGGCCTGCTACCCCGACTCCAGCAAGACCCCTCTATGCCCACTGTCCTGGGCCCCTGTCAAAGCTTCAGAGAAGGTGATTTCCTATTACAATTTGTGTTGCGTACACTTCAATGCCATCTGCTTAACCGTATAAAGCCTACTTTGTCATATTTAATCAGGAAATCTCTAATGTCTGTAATTTATCTATATGATCTTTGCTTTGATGTTTTGCTGAAAAAACAGTTGCAAACAATCTTTTAAATGCCTTCTTCCCTCTTATTGCTAGTTTATCCTTATTGTTTTTACTCTATTTTATAAAAAGTGTCAAATATGATACTTTTGAGGGAAGGCTATTTGTACTTTTTATTATATTGTATTGCATTGCAATATAGGTTTCGCCCCCACAATAAAAACTACATAACATTGATAAATAATTAACATTTTAATATTATCTTATCAAGACATATTATTGGGAGATTTAGAGTGAGAACTGCTATATGCATTTATGCAAATAGTCTGTATATGTATATATATATATATATATATATATGAATATACATGAGAAATCTGTGTTAAGTGGTCTTAGTTTTTTCCAGAGCTATATATCATCTACTTTTAAATAACTGTATGATACTTTATAAGAGTGTTTTAATACAAATCTTTCTGTCATTTTGTGTTTTAGGTTCATGTAAATTTGTTAGTGATGGAGGCCCGTCTGCAGGCCGAGCTGCTGTACGCACTCCGAGCCATCACACAATACATGATCGCATAGGACACGAACATATGGTACAACGGAAACCAAGGCAAAGATATACAAGCTGAGATCTGTCTCTCTGTCTCTGTATTTGTTGTCTCTGAGTTGACCGGTGTGGCGTAAGGTACTGCTGTGAAAAGTTTCTTTGCCAAGGGTGAACCTTAAAGGGGGGGTGAAACACCCAGTTTCAGTCAATCTCATGTCAATCTTGAGTACCTATAGAGTAGTATTGCATCCTTCATATCTCCGAAAAGTCTTTAGTTTTATCATATTTATAAAAGAAATATAGGCTGTACCGAGTCTTTCCGGAAAAAAACGAGCGCCTGGAGGCGTATCGTGTGGGCGGAGCTAAAGAATGACATAAGCGCAAAGCGGTGACGTCCTCAAGCGTGGAGAAACCCATCCATCGCTATCTCAGCTAATAGATATGATCCAGAATCAAATCTGAGGGAGAAATAAATTGAACAGGAGAAACGGCAACATCAGGACGTCCGTCTCTGTGGTATGTAAGTTACTGTATTTAATGGCCTCTCCACATTTCTGTGTCTTTACTCGCAGTTTATGAGGACATGATTCGGTTTATGGACTATTGTATGCGACTAGACCTTAGAAGTAGCAAGCAAAACGGTTTTGCACGTCAGAATACTGTAACGTTATACAGAGAACAACAATGGAGTAACCGTTAGCGCATTTGAATGACGAAGCATGCGATCGTGTCGTTTACTGATGTTTACTCATGTGTCCATAGCCAAAAGCAGAGACATTTGAAGCAGTTTAAGTTAACTCACCGGCTGCTTCCAAAGCTGGACCGAAGCTTTATCGCTGGGACTGCTCCGTCAAAAACACACTTCTTTGGTATGAGTCCTGACAGCAGTGGCGTGTAAATCCATTTTGAGACGCAACTGAAACGATGTTGTGAAGCTTCCCGTCATTTCTGCGTTCAAATCGGTTCAAATGCAGCGCTGCCTTCCCGGAATGCTGTGCTGAAGCGTTGAAGTCGCTCGACGTCACCCATAGGAATAAAGAGAAGCGTGGCGCCACATAAGTGTTCACGGACGACTGGATCTGCATACTCGAAAAAAACTCGCCGAAACTTGTGAGAAACCGGAAGGAGTATTTTTGACACAGAAATACTCCATCAAACGTCCAACATTAGTTTTTGAAACTTTGTCTATGTTTAGGATGGGAATCCAAGTCTTTAACAGTGTAAAAAGCTCAGTATGCATGAAACAGCATTTCACCCCCCCTTTAAGAAAAAGAAAAAAAAACTGTGCAAAGCAATCGCTCACCCCTACTGTCATTTAGCATGTTTCTTCTATGTAATTTTGTTAGTGTGTGTACTCATTCCTTTTTCTTTCTTTTTTTCTTTTATTTTTGTATCATCCCTGATGGTAATGTGCAATTATTTTTATTCAGTTGTTGTTGTTATTAATATTTCCCCATTTGTTTTGTTTGTCTTTTGCTGTTGCTATTCAATTGAGAGAAGTGTCCAACTGTCCGTTTCCAAGGTATCAAATTCTATAAAAAAAGCCAAAAAGTCACTGTTTACAGGAAATGAGTGATTGGACAAAGGCGCTTGCTTAACATGGCTTCCAGATATTTAATCTGAATGTGGAATAGTGAAACCAGGGCAAAAAATTAACAAACGGTAGGAGAAGGTTCAACGACTGCAACTTTCTTTTTTTAATGAGCACTTTTAAGACAGCATCTATCTAAAGATGATCTCAATAAGCTTTCAGCTGTGGCTTCGTTCAGCACATAGCAGGTCGGCTGAGTACTGGTTTCACTTATTCAGGTTGATTAGCATTTATGTTTGTTTTTTCCCCAAAATCTTCCACATGCTTTCTTCTCTGCATGGGTGCTATAAAGATTGATTATGGGTACTTTTATAGTATCCATGATCATTCATCTGCTTCATCTCAGTAGGCATCTAAACAGCTTTACAATGTGAAGATCTACATTTGACGGGTTCAAAGCAGTGAAAAGGAATAGAATTTTCTAAACTACTTTAAATTGCATGTTTGCTTTGTGGTAGTGTTCTCAGCCTTTATCAGTTTCTTAGGGCAGAAAGTCTGTTTCAGATGCTCTATACAGACTGGCCAAATTAACTCAGTATGTATTTGAAAACCATTACGTTTTACATAAATTTGAAAAAAGTAACTATTTTAAAGTATTTCTGATTTTGATAGGCCCTAAGTAATTCACCCACTGAATGGATTCTGAAAGAACCAGATCAGTGAGAAGCTCTGGTTAATGTAACGCTGGCTTGTCCAGTGTAGACTTTTATTCATGAGAAATAAATCTGCAATAATTAGGACTTGTTTTAAAGTATTTTACCATGTAAAAAATAAAAGTCACCTTGTGATGTATGTGAGAAGCAGCTCAGAATAAGCTTATAATTTGTCATTTTCATGTCAGACTGTTGGTATAGATTAAATGAAGGCTTCTGACAGGACTATGATGTGGAAAGGTTCGCGGTCAGTCTGTCAGTATCTTTCCCACAACTGACCTGCACAAAATTTGCACTGAACCTTTTGCACGAAACCCTTCAAGTGTGGTTGCAGCTGTCATTGTTACAAACTGCTTAGAGAGGCGTTTTGTTGACACGGCCAAATACCTGTACTGTGTTAAACCCTCATCGCTTTGGTTACCTAAATACAGTTGGTAGAATGACTTGGGCAACACCTATGGTTGGTTTTGTGTGTTTAATATTTAACATTTACATTATTTTTGTTCTTGTTTTGGAGGGAGGGTGATGTTGATGTCAGTTTTGCTCTTGTCTGAACTGTTTAGTTTAAGATACTAAGATGTAAATCGGAAGAAATGTGTAAAGTACAGGAGTCGCAGTCTGTGTTGGACACTCAGTGCCTTTTGACTATGAGTCATGGCTCATCAGTATGGCTAAACTGGACTGAAGTCTCATTCTTCTGCATTAAATCGAGCTGAGAATGGAAGATGAGCCAGGAGCATTTATCATACGGGCTGACTGGAGACATTTGTCTGGAGGAGCAGAATTCAACTGCAGCACAGCCATTCTACCTTAAGCAGGACTGTCTTACTGAAAGACGTTTAGGACGGTGCCTCAGCGATGGAAACTGAACGAGCATGGCTATTGCCAAAATGTTATTTACCACGTAAATGTAGGAACTATAAAAAATTTAACTGACCGAGAAAAAAAGAAAAAAAAAGAAACATTGAAAAACCAAGCAAAAAAGTTTTGAAATGTTAAAGATTATTTTTTTCTATAAAGATATGCAATATCATTGATGTGTCTTGTTTTTATTTAGTCAAGTTTGAATGTGTATCGGTTTTATCAGTCTAGATTCAGTCAATTAACATTATAGTTACAAATGATTCAACTATAGGAACTTAAGGAAATGTCTTAAGCGTGTCAGACTGACATTGGCCGCTTGGCATCCAAATTATTTGAAGACTTCTAGTGCAATCCTGCCATCTAGTGGTAGATCTCCAATTACGATGTCTGGGAGAAAATAACGAGTAATTCAAACAACACATTAAAATATTCCAGGTTTAAAAGTAGAAATGTGACACTTGTAATGTTATAATAGCACTAACGTTAACGTGTTTATAACGGGACGGGTTAAGCTCCAATTAAACCTGATCAAACTCACCTGAACAAACTAGTGCTAGAATTAAAACGTTATAGCTAACGTTCTTGGTGGTTCAGACTCATAACCGAGATTCTAGCTAAAGAAGGGAACAAGTAAATTACATTTTTTAACGACTGAATCCACATATGCTGTATATAAGGTGAGTTGCGTTATCAGCTCAAGTCTCTGTGACCTCGTGGCAGCTCAGATTTCATTTGTTTCATTTCACATTTTGTAGGCTGTGTGGTTAATCTGAGACTCCGTTTATCATACTGCTGTTGAAAGTTGTGAATCATGTTCACTACAGCTCAGTTAGTCTGGATTTAATCAATGCCCTAGGTCACTACATCTGTGGTACTCAAATAAAAGGACCAATGACAGAATGAACATAACAAAACAGTCTGCGTTAAACAGATTAGGTTTATTTCTATTATGCAGAACTGCTTTCAATGACCTCTGACTAACAAAATATTGGGGGTGGGGTGGTGGGGGTTGGGGTACAGAATAAATTGAGCAAACAAACAAAACAAAAAAAATCAAGTACATATACAGTATATTGGCTATGCACAACTCGTCAGTCTTACATCCCGCCATAACCCAAAACAAGAGAGGAAAGAACCCAACCCATATCATAAACTAATGTCCTGTGTTATCAACTGGGATACTTAGCAAACTCTCTTGGAAAAATTAAAGCAACTAAAAGAATGAATACTAAAGGAAATGAAGGTTAATATCAAACAAGGAAAGATATTGAGATTTGGAAAGGGAAGGTGTAGAAATTCCTGCATTTTATGCAGTAGCCCTTGTGACGTCTGTCTGATGGGGCAGATACAATATTCAATATCGCTAATAAAACTAAGCCAGGGTGTAAATTACAAAAATTCAACTATCAACACTCAAATGACAAAAGAAAATGCCAACGCTGACTGTCAGCTTATATTATAGCTTTCTGGAAGATGTACCATGCAGGTATAACAACCACATTAAGGAGCTGCATTACATGTACAAACATGAGAAAAGATGCCCCAAAAGACAAGAACATCGATGTAAACGGTTGATTGAAAATCATCAATTGCTGTATCAAACGTTACACCACGCTGACACCATTCATGAGGTGCCCTGTTACACAATATGTGGTGAGATGGCAAAGCCCCTCCCTCCCCATTCACAGCTTCTTTTATAATATAGAAAAACTGAGAGTTTGGGATTCAAAACAGGTACATTTCTCATACTATGTTCTACATTAAGAACTCAATATGTTGCATAAAATTATTTAAAGGCCCTGATTTCTACATATGCACCAATCAAATATGGCCCACTTTAATTGTCATATTTAAAACCTAGCACCGATGAATAGGATAGAAATGAATTATCTGTAAGGAGAGAGCGCTTTAACAGTCAATCTAATGCACTCAGACCATTACATTGATGTGATGAGTTACTAATGTCAAGCTCTCAAACTGAAACCAATTCATACACCCCTAAAATCTTCAGACTGCTGGTTTTAAACTAATAGGATAGAAACCATCTGAACAAATTATTAAATAAAAGCCAACCCTTCTATTACATAAAAGGTACAAGTTGAAAAGAAAAGGGCATTCAAAATGTATGGTTTTCTCTGGAGCGTCATCCTATAGTGTTCATTGGCAGTTTACAAGTTTTTTTGTAGGATCTCTACAAATGCATACATTAAATCTCTCATAATAAACTGCAACATTAGATATATTTCTACAATGTTAAAATATCAATGACGTTGGCTTGCATAAATGACTTTCATAATTTAGACAAGGCCGTGAGCATTGTAGTCATAACATGATTATCTCATAACTTTCTTACAGAAGTTGTTTTAATTATTTTTCATAACCCTGAGAGTGAAACATTGGATTAATCCTTTTCGGTCAGGCCAGTCTTGCGTTTTGAGATGAAATCATCGCCTAGAAAGCTGATGATGCAACCAAGCAAAACTAATCTTTTATTATTTTCTTTTTAGCACAAACAATTATAGCATATTTAAACTTTTGGAGCATTGTATTCTGATAAACGTAATCATGCAATAAATCAAGATGTAGGTTACAAGTCAATTTTTCAGAAAGGTTTTGTAAAGATTATTCGCACTGCAATTCATCCATCCATCCAACATGCAGTCCTTAGTGTTCCTTTGGTTATTGTATAAAATCTATATGCATCTCATCTTTTACAAAAATAAAAGATTACATAGAAAATGACCGTTAAAAAAGCTAACTAATGTTTTCTTATTAGTATCCATTAACAATAACGCTCCAATCTAAATTAGAATTATAGTCATTATATCCAACTGTTTTTGTTCTTTAATAACATTTTTTTAAATACAAAATATGAGTAGTGCTGTTTATGAAAAACTGAGAAAATATTTTTTTTTTCTTCTGTGCCTCTGTGGACACAGTCAAACACGCCAGAGAAACCAGAACATCTCATTATCGTAGCCATGTTTCTTCAAGATTCGCTTCAAACTCGCATTGAACTCAGAAAACAAACTTTCTTTTGTGCCTTAATGAAATGATTCAGCATAACCTTGAATTCTGTTGTCAGTGTGTTGGAATCAAGTTTCGGGAGTATTAAACATATTTGCACGCACACAAATGTACACACACACACACCCTCCTGCACACACACAGAAAAAAAAAAATCTTCAGATATTGCAATCCTGCAAAAGGGCACCAAGTTTCCAACAATAACACTATACCATTTAACCTGTTGGCAGGATTAAAAATGCATCAAAATGCCCTGTAATAAAAAAAAAAAATCACATTTCTTCATACTGTTGTTATCACTAACAAACACTTAAGAGCAGACAGTTAAATCATCATTCAGTTATCAGCCTCTCACAGCACGTCACAGAAAACACCTTCTTGAGAGCAGAGGTCATAAAAGCCAAACGAATTGCACATTTTACACCACAGCGTCACCAAACACCTTTCAGCAACGTTTCGCCCCTTTGATGCACAAGCGTGCATCATATCGCTGAGAGAGCGCTTTTAAAAGCACAGCGTAACAGTTCAGCTGCTCTGTGTTCTGGGGATAATGAAAGCATCGCCACTTAATGTTGTTCTTAACTTGACATTCCTGTGGTGCCATGTTGTTTTTCGTCCTCAGAGGGGGGCAACGTTAGGCCAGCTATGGAAGTCACTCCATCAATGCAGAATCACAGCTGCTCAGACTCTGCTGCTGTTCAACGAACAAAGGTTCACATTTTAAAAAAACTGCAGAGTTTGATCCTCCTGGCTGAATGACTTCCATTATCAGAGTGAAGAAGATCAAGGAGTACCATCTCAATCTTACACTATGCATCTTAGACATTAATGCAATAAACATGATAGCTGTTTATTAGTTGTGCTTTTTTAGTCCAAGATGCACCTTTAAAAAAAAGGAGAAGAAAAAGTTGCACATATAAAACAATAAGAGAAAAATATGTTTCAAGACCATGTTCTGTGTCCAACAGCACACTCTTCAGTTGACATTGGCACTTGACATGTATGAGGTTTGATTTTGTCATCTCATTGAAAATTCTGACACAAAACTTCTTGGCCAAGTGCCTGTTGTCCTTAGCCAAAGCGGTGTATGTATTTGAGGTACAATGGCAAATGCAGAGGCAAAAATGAGAATGTTTTCTGGCAATGTGCCGCATCTGTTTTCGGAGTTGTTTTAAGGATGGGGGACAATCCTGTAAAAGAAAAAAAGCAGAGAAAATACATTAACATTAGGAGACAAAGAGGAACAGCTTTATATAAATAATGTAAAACCATAATTCAATCTAAAGGAATAGTTTACTCAAAAAAACAAAAATTCTACTACAGAACTCAAAAGATATTTGAAGGACGTTTCAACCATTTTTGTTAGGGCTTATGGTGTCCAAAACAACATTTGATCTAACTGACGTTCATTGCAAGACATCTTCATAATGTCTTATTTTGTGTTTGAAGAAAAATGTAATTCATAGAGGTTTGGAACAACATGAGGGTGAGTAAATATAGTTTTTTGGGTGAACTATCCCTTTAAAGAAAACAAAAATCCTGACTTGTTACCTGTTCTCATCTTTATTAATGGAGTTAGCTGGGCACCCAGTGATGGGAGGAGCTCTGTGTGGTCGCTGACCCAGTATAGCTCGGTCCACCCTGTATGATGGGGTCAAAGTTGAAGTCAACCATGTCTCCATCCATAAGATCACTGTTGATAATATATTCCACATCACAATCCAGGTTTTCAGTGAACATCTCAATATCCAAGTCTGTGGGTAGACGGTCCTGGGAGGGCAAGAAGCAGGGAGGTGTCGCAAATTGGCCTAGACCTTGCAGGCCTCCATTCCCACCAGGTGACGGGACAGCACCATGCTGCTGTAGCCCAGCGCCTGGCACCTGATGCTGGGTCTTTAAAGTTGCGAGCTGAGGCTGTTCCTGGTTCATGGATGAGTGCATCATTCCAAAGCCCATCTGTGCGTGTTGGAGTTGGGCTTGAGTTTGGAGGCTCATCTGCCCCACCGTGCTTGTGTCAATGCCTTTGCTTAGCATCATATGACCTGCTTTAGCTTGGCTGTTGGACATAGATCCTGCAAGCCCCAAATGGACGCCACCTCCTTGGCTAGGCATGAGAGGATCCATCTGGGTCATCATGACATCGCTGGGTGGAGGTGAATCGGAGGTCAGGAGAGCTTCAAGGCTGGAGGGTACACGAGTACTGAAACCACTGTGACCAGGACCGGGCAGAGGGCTGAAAAGGGAATTTCCGAAACTAGAAAGGCTTGTGCTGGATCCGGCACTCGGTTGAACTGAGCTCTGCGGACCTGGCGGAGTGGATCCCTGCGAAGCCTTTGATGGCTGCAGCTGCCTAAATGAGGGAAAGCTGGACCCTCGAGGCAGCAGAGTGGATGCAGAGGGCAGAGGTTGAGGCGGGGCAGGGGGAGCCGTGCTTGGGCTTGCACCCCCCTGCGGTCCCGTCATTAGAGTGAGCCCGTCAATCAAATCCAGTTCTTCCATGAGGGTCTCAGTTAGTGTTGGGGGAAGATTCCCTGTAGAATAGCCACTAAGAAGGCCGTCCTCAGGTAGGTCATCCTCGTCCTCCTGCCCCGTGGCAATGGGAGAAAGCCTACCGCTCAGTGTGCTGGCATTGGAGCTTGTGCGTGGCCTGAAACTTGTCCACATGTCAGAGTCATCCAGGTTGCCACGAGAGGAAGGGCTACTGCTGTTCACTCCCCACTTTCCAAACTGACCCGGAGTACCGGGACTGTCAGCACCGCTGGCGCCAGAAGCACCCTCACCCTGCAAGGCACCTCCAGAGCCTCCAATCCCAGTTGCTCCAGCTTGCTTTTTAGTCTGCTTTGCTCGCATACGACTTTTAAGCAGTTTGCTGCTGTTGTCCATGGAGGCGGCGCGGCGGCGAGGGGCTTTGCCTGTCTTCCCACCCTCAGGGTTGAGCATCCACCAAGAACTCTTTCCCGTGGACTCATTGTGCACTCGCAGGAACTTGTTGTGGAGAGATAAATTGTGCCGAATGGAGTTCTAAATACGACAAAAAAAAATATTAAATCAAATCAAATCTAAAATTTAAACAACATGAAATAGAAACAATGTTACAGCATAACAAGGTTTAAGGTTGAAAATATTATCATCTGGGTTTGAAATGAAACCCTGCCAATCAACCGTGGCAGGTAATGCTATGAATTCAGTAGCCAATTTGGTGGGTTTTGATTCTATCACATTCTATCACAAGTGTGCTTCTCATTTCTTATTTGTGCATCTTCTCACGTCTCAGCATCTTCTGATATTTTTGTTCTGGATAGTAGAAGTTCTGAATGTTAGGAAACTTAAACTTTTAGTAAGCTGGTGAGTGAAAAAGTTCCTTTCAAAACCTGATTACTATTATTGTGGTTGTCTTTTTTAATGGATGTCAGTGAAGGAAAATATCACTGGAAAATATAAAGTTTCAATATGCTATGATAAATAGATTTCAATATGATATTATTCTTTTTTTTTGTATAAAAATGTGGCTTATTTCTGATATTTTGTTTTGGATAGTAGAAGTTCTGAATGGCCGTTAACTTTAAATTTCAGTATCTAAATTGGCTGGTAAGTGAAAAAGGTAATTTCAAACCCTGATTGTTATTGCAAATTATGAATCATTACTTTCTTCCACGTACCTTCCACCCGGCAGAACTGTTACTGTCTCCTTTGTCCTTAAAATACGGCACCGTTTTTACCATCCAATCGTAGATCTGCGCCAGAGTAAGTCGTTTTTCTGGCGAGTTTTCAATCGCCTGGCTGATCAGATCTGCGTAGGACTGATTACCCCAGGCATTACGCCGGGAAGTGCCTTTTCGAGGCGTGGCCCCTCCCAAGCCAGCGACGACCCCGCCCTCCGAAGCCGCGACTTTCTCAGGCTCGGATATGATTGGCTGAGGCTCGTGTTTATCATCCTCGGCAGGCGGAGTTCCAGCAGCAGACTCTGAGCCGTCTGCCCCCCCTGCTTTGACAGCTGAGATGTCGGGTCTAGGCAACGGCCATGTACATGACCTCGGTCTGCTCTGCGGCTCAAAATCTGGGTCAATCGGGGGTACGTTTTCTTCCTCCATTGTGCGAAGCAATCCAGATAATTTCAGACGAAGGCTGGATTTCAGTGAAATAGTTTTGAGGCGATGCTTTTAAAAACACGGTTCAATTCACCAGCTGGGCGATGAAAGTAAGAGTATGACTATTTATAACTAAATAAGTAAAATAATCTTGATTCGAATTTTTTTTTTTCTTGATATATTACACTACAGTATTCAGACTAAATTTAACCGTGACTGTCTATGGTAACGGAGCACATTCGTAATAATCTGAACACACCAATATAGAGTCAGTTAATCCTCAGATTGGAGATTATAGGGGCCAAATAATCTCCTTAATAGTAACTAACATAAACCTTCTGATTTACATGGATGGATCAAACGAGGATAGAAAGGGGGTCTCTTTGTTTATGTAGAAAGAACAAAGGGAATTCACTACACATCAAAACAGCTGGATTGTCAAGAGCAACTACTAAACCCACAGGAAAGAGGACGCAATGGAGTGACGGGATAATCTATGAACATTTCATAGAAAATTAAACACCTTTTTACAATAACAAATGATGCGGCAGTTAAATAAGTGAAATCGCATAACTAATCATAACATGCACCGTAATTGCTAAAATATCCACCTCCAACTGGTTCCTATAGTAGCAGCGAATGGTTGATTGGTTTTCGCAATTATACTTTAGAAAAAAAAAGAGCAGACCAACTGATGAACTCTACAAAAAGCGACAAACCACCTTAATACGCGTCGTACACCTCTTGTAAACGTGAGTGTATTACTATACAATGTAAGAATACTTTACTTGTAAACGAATTCAAGTGAATGGAAATTACTTTTTAGAGCTGCATGTCAAAGTCAACAAAGCCATATTATTTTATTAATCGGATACATTAAGTTAAAACAAATAAATGCAAGGCTTAAAACTAACTAAGTGCAACCTAATTCAAATGCGTTGAGCAAGAATGTTAAATCGCCAAAATAAGCCGTACGGAGAGAGAAAAAAACCGACAAAAAATTTACATTAAAAAAACAAAATATTCTTACAGGAGTGCTCGAGCATAACGGGTTGTTTTATGGGTTTTTACCATAAAATAAAAAAATCTATGTTACTGTAGTTCAAGTTTGCACGGTCCTCCACGCTGTGTGCTGGCGCGTGTCACCATCTGCCATGTTCCTCGAGACGCAGCTACACACGATGCTCGCGCGGGCACATCGAAGCCGAACGTGTCCGTCCCGTTGAAGCCTTCCCAAAACCCACAACAGTCTTCAAATAGACAAAAAGTTGTAGCTCGTCCTCTTCTTGACAATCACTGGCCCTTCGGCCTCTGGGACAAAACACGAAAGCGTAGTTTTACTATAGAGAGAGCAACTAGATGAACACCTAGTTAGCCAACTCTAGTTTTTTATGAGTTAAAATCCCTCCGGTAAAAGTCGAAGAACCCTGCTTGTTTTCAATAACTTGATCGTCTCTTGAAATTAACGCGAATTCGTTTCCTTTGTGCTGTTAATGGTGATAGACAAACAGCTATTCCTCGTAGATCTTTCTTGTTTTGTTTTGTTTTGACTCGAGGCGAAGACTCCCTTCTGACGTCTGTTTACCACTGCCAGACAACGCGTCGTGCGCATGCGTCAAAAGGATTGATGGGAATTGCAGTCAGTCATGTGATGAGTTGTGCGCCGTAAACACAACCAGAGGGAACGGGCATCCCGAAAAAAACTGAGCACACCAAATGTTATGTAATGGTTTCTAAATATGCGTGTGCTTGCGAAAGTGAGTCCTGACTGGGGCTAAAAGGTTTTGTAATTTTAGGATCTCTACTATGTTGTTTTGAAGCGGTTGAAGATCCTTAATCCCCTATAGATCTTCAATGGAATGCTGCGCGCGAGATCCCCTGACCTCATGCTGTCCACATGGTTCCCGTTGAAAATGGCAATCTTATTTTTTAATTAAGATCAAGTGGATGGACGCTATTTTTATTTTAGATGTTTACCCCACAATGTCGTTATCGTTAAGACGCACCATTTGAAATCGCCGCGTGGCTAGGTTACTTACATAATTTTTTTTTTAATTCAAGTTCATACAGTGATTGTACATTTTGTAGAGCTCCCTCTCAGACAGTGGATCCACTGAATGTACCCTACTCATTTTAACATTTACATTCATTTGTCACTATTTGTTCTTTCTAGATCGGTTGTTGCTCGTTTTTAAATGCATGTGTTAGTGACTGGACACGGATCTGCCATGAGAACTACAATACCCACAGGACCTTCTGAGGCATTACCCCTTTTCCCAGAATTGCGGTGCGCGGTATGGACACAAAGCATGATGCAACTCTTCCTAGTGAAAACCAGTATTAGAAACATGGTTAAGAAATTGATTTATTTTGATAACATTTTAATTTTCATTTTGACCAGACACACATACTTAAAAAAAGACAAACTAAAAATAAAAATCAGTAGTTGACACCAATTAGATTCAATAGTATTCAATAAAAAGTTATGTTAACCATTTTAAATAGAAAATAAATATTAAGATAGTGGTTTCATAATTTATCTATACTTATACTCAAAACCGGTACTGAAGATTGACAAAGAAAAGTGACGTTATTGTTAAAATAAGTGTTAAATAATAGCAGATAATTTTGCGGTAGGAAAACATATATATCACTTTACTTTGTAGTTAGGGCAGAGAGTAAATCATTGCATAGACACTACAATAATAAGACAATCTCTGACATATCCTAACTTGCCTTTTGATGTCATGTTAGTCAAAGTGAAGTCCCTTACAACAGTCCCTTCTTTTTTTATTCATTGTACAAAATAATCTGTATTGGTTTAATAAATTTGGCCTATAGGGGGAGACTGGGTGGGATCACCAATCATGGATTAACTAGCAGACCTGATCATTTAATTATTTAGACACTTCATCCCAGATCCCATTTATCAAGGCTGAAAATATAATCACATCACATTTTAAAGGAATTTTAACATTTACTATGCCTTAATTACAATTTATTAGATTATATTTTTGTTTAAACATGGTTAAAATATTTCTTGTTTTCTTGTAGTGGTAACCATGAAAATCTACAAATACTAGTTGAACTACCTAGCCTATGAACTACCATCAGTGTAGTAAAAACATGGTTCAATTTCATAAGGGGCTGCCAGTGTCAGGCCATTGCACCTATAAAATGCAACACATTTATTCTGATAGTGTATGATTATTGTCGCTGTGGCGACCCCTGAAGGGAAAAGCCGAAAGAAGAAGAAGAAGATTGTCATTAGTTACAAAGAATGATCAACATTAACTTGAACATTACATTTAAATAAGTATAATTGCATAGGCTACAATTTCAGTTAGTTTATTTTGTTTTATATAGGCATATAGTTTATTTATGTCTTCTCATGAACATTGTTCTGGGCTGTGCTTCCAAAAGCATCACTGCCTTCTAATGATAGATTTGGGGAAACTCAGCTCTGTTTGAATACAGTTTAATCAGTGAGCGAAAACTCTGCGAAAACTCTGTGAGAGTGGTTCTGTCTCACAGCATTTGTGTGCATTCAGATCATGGTTCAGATAAGCAGGAAAATAGTACTACACAATTCTTCGCTAACATAGGGTATTGTACACATGAAATAATTATTTTAAATAAAAAAATATATATAAAAAAACCTTAGTATTGATATTTTTATTTGAGTATCAATACTTTTCGATACTCACTTCAGTATAGATATCGATAGCCTACTTCATAGGATATGCCCATCCCTAACTGAAGCCCCCTGTGAAGTCTAGGACAGGCCCATGGTAAGTTTTTGTCTCAGAATTGTTCAAATATTTACCTTTTTGGAACCACTATACAACTGTGGACTTTCTTTTGGACACATTTCAGTAAAAATGTTCAAAAAACAGTGAAAGATTGACAAAATTAATGACTCCTTATATTTTCTCAAACATCGGACTTCACATTACATAATTTTTTTTCTCTCAAAAATGTGGACAGTCAGTGGTGAGGAGACCTCAGATAAAGACTTGTTGTCTGTTGTCTGTATAGAGCCATTTGGCAACTCAAAGCCAAAGGGAGTGTAAATTGTGCCGTAGCATGGGCTCACCGCATACTCTAGGGTATGTATATATATATATAGATATGGTCAGTCACAGAAAGAGAGATTTTGTATTGTTCTTAGAATTTTTCAATAAACCTGTTTTCGAAGCTTATTGCATTTGTGGCCTCTGTTTTTGCATCTTTTTGTTACAACTTACCCCAGCAGTGGGGTAGATTGTATTAAGCCCAGTATGTATTTAAAATCAACTCATAAGGGCTGTTATATTCTTGCAGAGGTTTGAACTGGTGGCTTTTGTAGGGTAGGCCTACTACTATGTATAAAAGTTTGAGCGCTCTAGCAGATGCTGAGATAAAAAGTGTTACAACTTGTCTGTGCCCCCTATGTCTGGTATTAAATGTTTTTTAAATGAAATGTTATCATACTTTTTGTGTTGAATGTTTGTCGATATGTTGTTTTTCTAGACTTGTTTATAGCAAAATAATAAAAATAATAATAATAAACTCAACAACCAGGCTATTCATGTAAGCACATAAGCCTATATGTTGTAATATTAGAATTTTACTCATCAACATATTTTACGGATATGAAAGCAGACAAGAGAAGAGCAAACTTTTCTATGATGTTAAAATTTAAAAGTAGACCTATATCCTTAAAAAAACAAACAGCCATTCAGTCATAACAAAGTGCCATTTGCTTTTTCTATAATATCACTGTTTCAGTGACTATCGTTATCTGCGACAGGGATTTATTTCACTTAGCTATATATGTCTATATTTCACTTAATATTTCGCCGATTGACAAGCATCTCAGTTTTCAAAAGAAAGTGTTATAAAATGTGTAATAGATTTATTTTCATCCTTTTATGTCTTGTGTCGGAATCGTTTTAGAGCAACACGAAACAAAAATAAGTCATATCGTTGTATAATATCATAATGCATATCGTTCTATTAATTATATTTAACTTCCAGCGCTGGGGGGCGCTGTGATATTTCTGACGCCTCACAGATCGTCACTCTGATTGGTCAAGGACTGAGCGTCTTGTCCAATGTCTAGAATGTCCCCGTTTTCAAATCGACACGGAAATATTTAACTCTCGGCCTGTTTAGAGACCTGGTAAGATTATAACGCTTCCTAAAGACTATGATATGTTTAATTGTTAAAAACAGTATTGAGTTTATTAGTTCTATATCGTATAAGTAGGCGTATGAAATGTTTTCCGTGTCAAGGGTTATTTGCGTTACCATAGCAAAACATTCGTTGCAGTTGTCAGTTACAAAGTCAATTCTTCTTCTTATTGTTAAAAATGTGAATTCACGTTTAATTGTTCTTGTGTATATGCCAGTCGTTAAAAAAAACAGTATATATTTTGTGAATATATTTAAACATTCTAAAATACAAAAAAAAGTTACAAGCTGAGCTTTTTTTAGTCTTTTATCTATTGCACATCATAAACTATTATCAGATGTTTATATAACACATTATAACATGGATTCTTCAGTGTGATAGTTTAGTGTTTAATTTTAGATCAGTATTCAAGGAATTTAAACTGGTTCTTCCTTTTGTAACTAATGTGTCATTCTTTGTGAGATGTGTGATTGTCAGTAAATAGGTTTCAGGAAGACACAAATGAATTCCCAGACTTATTTCTTTCAGGGACCTGCCTGCTATTGAAATGGAGAGCTTTCTAAGGCGAAAGCTTGCCCAGGCCGGTGGCAACATATCAGGTGCATCTCTTCAGAAACCCATTTCTTCTTACCAGGCTATCAAATTACCAGATCTCTGTTCTAGTTTCTATTCAATTGCAGATGAACCTTTTCCCCAAGTCTCTGGATTTCTTGATGACACTGTCGGCCCATCGTTTCTTTCAAATGAAGCAGGAACTGTGTTGAATTCCCCTGCTTGCACACCATCAGAAAATCAAACAAAAAATAAGGACGAAGGAGATTTAGCATCAAGAAAAGAGGCTGCCATCGATTCCAGTCTTAATTGCTCTCTTGAAGGGTGCAGTCAGTTGACAGATGGAAGCATGTCTGCTAGATCACTACAGAAAGAGAAAGACATTAGTGATAAAGATGAAGGAGTTGGGCACTGCAAAGATCCCGTGGTATTTACTACATCTTTAGAGAAATCTGATATCATGAGTGGTTCAGAGTTAAAGAACAGCACTTTTGATGTGAATCAAGACTTGAAAAAACAGTCTGACGCTAGTGTTAATGTGACTGTTGATTTAAACAACGTCAGGGGGAAGAACAGCACTTTTGAGTCTCAAGAGTCAAAGGAGAGGTCTGACCCTAGACTTAATTCAACAGTCGATATTGTTGTCCCCAATACAAAGACTGAGTCAGGAAATACCACTGTTGACCTGGTCCAGTCACACGACCCTAAAGAGAGTCCCATCACAGGAGCCAATACAACCGTGGATATTCCTAATATAGACAGCGCGCATTCTAAAACCAATTCATTTGGTGATAACACGGCACCCTTAAACACTACTACAGAACAGGTCAGTGAAAAGCTTGAAGGGACTATAGACATTCAGCCACAAGCAAAACCAAATGGTAGTCTTAGCTCTGCTGAGGATGATAAAATAAAAAACGCAGAGGAAGTCAGTGTAACAGTTAATATTGTGGAGCAAATGGCCAGTGCTCCTCATCAACCCTCTAGTGAGATTGAACAATCAAGCTCAGATATTTTAAAACCAGCTAAGATGAAGTTTACTAAACACAATACAACCACTGTTCTTAGTCCATCAGAAGTTCCAGTTTTGAAGGACACTGTTTTTGAAATGAAGCCCTCAAGCACAGAATTAGCTAACCAGGTTAACTGTGCCTCTAACTCGTTGGGAATCACTAAATCAGCATCTAACATCACAGAAACAGACGTTGAGAGAAACACCTCAGCTTTTGTTTGCTCTGTAGATGATCCCAGTGATGCTCCTGAGCTCAAAGCAGAGGAGCATCACACACAAACAGAGAGACCTGGACTGGCTGAAGTTGAGTTTGTTCCCTCCTCTGATATGGGAAATATCAGCAGAAACAGTATTTTTTGTTTGGATGATACATTGGACATGAAGACAAGTTTCATGGTTACATCCACGCCTATCGTTTTTGGCAGAGAACCCAGATTTGATATCCTGAGAGATGCGAAGCCTACACCTATGAGAAAAAGACTCTCTGTGATCAACAGTATTGAGGTTCAATCGAATGATGAGCTTGTTGGTGTGAGTAATCACAATGGAACTGATGTTGTACAGGCAACTGAGAGCTCAAGTCAGAAGGTCTCCGTGAACTGCATTTCAAGTCACAGTACATCAGAACCAGCAAATGAGAACAAGCCTCCCACAAAACCTGCAATCAAAAGACATCTTCCTAAACTTTCCTCTAAGATTAGTTATCCCAAATCCAGTCTTCCACCAAGGCCACAGCCGTCCATGAACTCCTCAGTAGCGATCAAACCAAAGACTATTCAAGGTCCACAGCATCCCGAGACTTCATCCAGCACCCTGCTTGCCAACAGGAAATTAGCACAGATGAACAAGGGGAAGAACATAGCACCTGTGAAGAACACAGCATTAGCTAGCACTGTTAAGGTAGGAAACTCAATGCTTTATGTCGTTATGAATCAGTCACTTGGGTACATAAAGACGTAGGTCTTATTGGGTTTACATGTGTTTAATGTGAATTTTTATTTTTATTTTTGGGTATTGCAAACAGACCTCTTTGGTTTCTCCAGTCACTGGATATAACTTCACTGCTGGTGAGTTGCTTAGACACTTAAACATTTTTTTTTTTTTTACACTTATATTACTGTTCAAAAGTTCAAGGTTTTTTATTTAAAATACTTTTATTTAGCAAGAATGCATTAAATCTATCAAAATTGACAGTAAATAATACATTTGTTACAAACAATTTCTATTTCAAATAAATGCTGTTATTTTGAACTTTCTATTCATCAAATAATTCTTTAATATTAAGTCCCACAAAAATTTTAAGCAGCACAACTTTTTTAAACATTGATGATAAAAGCGCAGCTACACACACCAATCTTGAGCATCAAATCAGTATATAAGAATAATTTCTGAAGGATCATGTGACTAACGATTGGAGTAATGGCTGCAGAAAATCCAGCTTTGCATCTCATGAATAAATATATTTAAAATATATTAAAATAGAAAGTTAAATTATAATAATATTTCACAATATTACTGTTTTTACTGTATTTTTTACCAAATAAATGCAGCCTCTGTGAGCATAAGACTTCTTTCAAAAACTGTAACATTCTCTTACTATATGTATAGTATAAAAATTGTGCTTTATGTAAGCTGTAATGTGGTTACAGTTGCAAAGCCTTCAAGCGTTGGTATACCGCAAATCAAGCCATCAGGACTACAGCCCCCAACCCGTAAAAGGCTGGCTCTTAAGACACCTCAGACTACACGGTCCTCTGTAGAAACCTTTCCGACTCAGCCTATTAATAAACCAACAACAGGATTACCAGGTACTTTTCTCAGTAATAGTTTTTCCTTTATGTGTATCTTTAGATTTTAAGATAAAGTTTGCTTTTATGCAACATAGATAGCATGGTAAATACCTAGACAAAATTATGTAAATGACTGGCTCTGATTTTATGTAATACTTGCTTTGTCATTCCAATTATGTTTCCTCTAATTCTATCTATGAAAGGTATGAGGACGAGGAATTCACTGCTTCCCAGTGTGGGCCAAACGCACTTGAACAATGATGGTTTGCCTTCGGCAAAGAGAAAAAGAATTGGTGCGATCATTTGTCCTTTATTTATTTATTTGTTTGTTTATTTAGTTTTTTCAATTAAAGGAATGCTTAGCGCATTAGTGAGACTGGGTAAATAACAGGTATATCTCTAATACTCTCAGAAGGTCTTCAACACATTTAAAACACATTATCTTTTAAACCAATAAAATTTCACAAGGGAAGTCAATTCAAGTAATAATTGAAAGGGTTAGTTCACCCAGAAATTAAAATTGTCATTAATTAATCACCCTCATGTTGTTACAAACCTATAAGTCCTTTGTTAATCTTGGAAACAAAAATGTTTCTGAACCAGCCATAGGCAGCAATGCCATTATTATCTTTGTGGGCCTTGAAAGTTGCAAAGACGTTGTTAAAATAGTTTGTGACTACAGTGATTCAGCCTTAATGTTATGGAGCGACGAGAGTAATTTGTGTGCACAAAAAAACAGAACAAAAATAACAACTTTATTCAACAACCTCTTCTCTTTACAGCGGTCCGAACGCTGTGTCTTTATTGGCCTTTTTTTCTTTTGTCTTGCACACAAAACGTTTTCTCATTGTTTCATAACAGGAAAATTATTCCATGATTTACTCACCCTCAAGCCATCATAGGTGTATATGAATTTCTTTCTTTTTTTTTTTTTTTGATGAACACAGAGTTATATATAATGGCAGTGACGGGGTCAATTGAGTTTGAAGCTTAAAAAATAGTGCATCCATCCATAAATGTGCTCCACATGGCTCCGGACGGTTAATAAAGGCCTTCTGAAGTGAAGCAATATGTTTAAGAAAAATATCCATATTTAAATCTTTATAAAGTAAAATATCTATCTTCCACCAGACCGTTTTCTGTATTCAGAAAGCATAACTGGCAAGAAATATGACGTTGTGTTTTTAACTGCGAGAAGCGTTATATGTTCTGCATAGATTGAATATGGAAGGCATATAATTAGAAGCTAGATATATTACAATGAATAATAAATGATGTCCATATTATAAAGTTTTAAATATGGATTTTTTTTCTGACAAATCTCAGATTTGCTTCAGAAAGTCTTTATTTTATTTATAAGGCCTTTATTTTATTTATTATTTTTGCAGTTGACCTTATTGCATATGCATTTGTAGGAGTTTCCCTTTCAGAAGCAAAATTTATGAGAGGAGAGTGTTTAAATCAATCACGCATGGTGATTTACGAAGGTTTTCACTAGTAAATTTACTCGTATTTGCTACATTATTTACCGCCCCAAAACAGCGGCGTAGCACCAAATTTTGGGCCCTGGGTACAAATCATCTTGCTGGGCCCCCGTACCAAATACCATAGTGATACCAGTGGGTGGGGTATTGCATTTTTATCATAAAAAACATTTAAAACTTAAACAAAATAAGCCATACTCTGATTAATGTATATGTATGTATAGAAAACTGACTTCTAAGGGGCCCCCCCTGCCTTGGGCCCTGGGTACTCGGTACCCTTTATCCCCCCAGTCCGACGCCCTTGCCCCAAAATAGCATGTCTTTAACCAGATGCTAATTTGCGGTGTCCTTGGTAGATTGCGTTGATCATTATGGAAATGATTTGGCTGCGGCTGTGTTCTTTAATTTGTGCATTGCAGTAGATGCTTTTGAACGCATTGAACTTTCCCCTCACATCTGCAGTTCTATGGAATTGGGCTCTCACGCTAATTTGCCCTGTTTAGTAAATCTGGTCCATTATGTAAAAAAAAAAGCATTGGGTGTATCAAAGCAATATTCTAGAACATTATAGTCTCTAAAATTTGGAAAATAGTCACCCTTTGCCTTAAGCCACACGGACAAATCTCAACAGGACAGCTCTTAATTTATCATTGAAAAACATTCTTTCCTAAAGCCACAAGGAAACTGAGTCATTAAATTGAGTTGTCTTATTTGCAAGTTATTTTACCTGCCTGAACAGATGAAATCCAGATGGATTTATATTTTTGTGAAGTGCACAGTAATAGCTTTGCTGAATAGACTTGTGCATTTGGGAGCTTTTTGCTGAAGCCTGTTTAATTCACGCATGTGAAGGAGTTGTGTGTGCATGCCTCCCCTTTGAGTATTATCATTCTTTTTGAAATGGAGATTTATCGGTTCAAATTCAATTATAGGATGGTACATTGGCATCCATGTCACCATAATGCACTGCACTAATTATGGGAAAAAAATATATAGCACAGAAAATGCTTTTATGATATATTTTTTTATGATATACACTACTGTTTGGTTTGCATTTTAATTGATCAAACATTACAGTTAAAGGTTTATAAAATGTTTCAAATTACAATTTCTATTTCAAATAAGTTCATTAAAGGATCACACTGGACACTTCATATGGATGTTTGGATCAAACTTTTTTGAACATCTCAGACAGATTTATTCACCGGATAATGAAGCTGCTAAATGAGGACCTCATAGGAGACTGCTTCTCAAACTAGACCCTTTTGATGTGCTTGTCCTCTGTTGTCCACTTTTCTCTGTCCTGGTTTGGTCAAGTTTGTTTTCTCCTAATAACCAATTAAGAACCACTTTCATCTGTACTTGTATACGAAGAAAGGTTCCTCTTGCACCAAATTAGCAAAAGATCAGGTTTTTCTTAGACAGTTGAAAACCGCTTCGTCATCGCTTGCTAAGAGAACTTCTTTTTTTTTTTATACTAATAATAATTTGCAGCATTAGAAATGTTTTGATTGATAAATTGCATGTTAATATTTAGTTCCAAAAGAAGTTTCAAAAACAAAATGTCATTCCCAACCTTTAAACAGTAGTGTTTACTTACATATGAATGAGCAAGTGTGAGCAAACACTATTAAGAAAATTAGATAGTGGTTGGTATAGTTTACCATCCCAAGTTCAAATAAACTCTTGAATAGAAAAAAAAACTGGTAGTAAATGTTTGTGAAATATAACAATATTTTCTTGTAAATCGTTGTTCTAATGTATGTATATTTGTATCCATAGCACATGCTCCTCTGTCCACAGTAGAGAGTGGTGCTGTGCATCCGGCTGAAGAAGCACATGCATCAGGTGAATTTTGGTGGTTATCATCTTAGAGCTTATTATTTTTCGAGTTCACAAATAGTGTCTAATATTTTCAAACCTACATAATATTTTCAACTCCCTCTATCCAGGCTGTGCTAATTGTTTGCAACATCAGGCAAAACTGGAGAGGGTCCTTCAAGAACTAATGGGTTTGCGTTCAGGTATCTGTAATATTAATTTTCATAAGTTTACCCTATTTATTAGTTATGAGTGAATGTTTTGATTTTGTTGTAATATTTTGCATAACTTTGTCTTTGATAGAATGTAAAAACTGGGGACCATTGCATGAAAAACTTGAGATGTGTTTAAAGGAAATGAAGAGAATTTAAGTATGTATTCTATGTCTTCATAATTTATCTCTATCATTTTATTATTTTTTTACAGATAAATATCAAGTCATTGTATTGTGCTGAGCAAAACTGTTTGACTGATACGATCTTTTCTCTCTCCCACACTTAGGTGAGAAAAGAAGTGATGACAAAGAAAGTTTTAACTTTTAACAGTTGTGGAATTCTATGCAGTTCTATGCATGTTTATATGCTTCTAAAATATGACGCTTAATAAAATGTAACCCAATCAAATATATTGTCTTGGTTAAATGTCTAGCATTTATTTTACATTTTCTACTGTAACACATTGTTTTTTGTTATGTCATCTTGTTATATTACAATTAAAATGAAGCAATAAGCAGAGCAGGACATTAAGAAATGCTGGTAAAACCATGTCGTTCTCCCAAAACAAAGCTCGTCGTCGATGGCAACACGTCCTACTACTGGCTTTGTTACTGACGTCAGACACAAACCGACCCTGGGGCTAAACGACTTTTCCTTAAAAGGCTTGAATTTCCGGCTGAGTTTAGTAATGCATGTCTAGCTTGCTTCAGCCGCTCATTCTTCTAGTTACATCGTCTGCACGAGTAGCTGGATTTTCAGCTCATCGTCTCGAGAGGGTAAGTACCCTTTTAACCTTTATTACTATAATATGTTATTCTTAATCTTCACATATGTGACGTAGGGAGTATTGGTTAAATAAAAGATCTGAATTATGTTTTCTGGCATAAGTGTTGAGACCCTCTATAACATTAAAGCGGAAATCCCATGTTTATCATTCGTCCTCGTGGTTGAAATGGCGCGCGTGCCGGTAGATGTTAATTGATGTTGAATGTGCTGTACAATATTATTATTATTATTATTATTATTATTACATATTATATGTTTACCAGCATAAATAATTTTCCGGATTGTTTGAAATGTAAATATCGTTTTCCCAAAACGTATAATAATTGTATGATAATATAAAATGTATAATTTCTTATGTCTATATTTTTGCAAATTACATAAACACATAGCAACTCTATGATTTCCAGGTACAATTTTATTCACTTAAACCTGGTTTAAATAAAGCCGAGTTAGATATTCGATGAGTTTTAATAAATCATCCCGAACTGAATGAATCAATGCATGTATGTGCAACTCATGTCCTGTGGGTCTAACGTGTCTCAAAAAAAATAGCATCATTAATGGGATGCTGAGCTGTAGTGTAGTTTCATTAAGTCTAAATGAAATTCCATTACTGTAAATATAGGTGTGTCATACAGGTGCTGCAGGTCCATTCCATTTGAATAGTGATACACCAGTATACTTGCAGTATTGGACAACCTGTAAGTTAAATCATTTATAAACATAAATCAATATTTAAAGAAGTGTTTTCATTTTTACTGGTCAAATAAATAAATAATTTCTAAGCTCATGCTCATGGAATGGCCACTTTGGGTCAAAAACATGGGACGCTTTTAGACATCATCTTGAAATATATATTAATTGAAATATATATTAATCTGATTCTCAACGAACTCATCAGTAGGGTGAAGCAGGTGCCAGCAAGGATATTCAGATTATATATTCAGATGAATTCACCATGTCCAAACCTGTTTAAATTGCCTGCTTATTTTTTTTAAAAGGATTTCTTTGTTTAATTGCTCAGGGCAGAGGAATGTCTAGGAGAGGCCACATCTACTCTTTCCTTTTAGAGGAAGTGTTTTTCACTGTAGAATGTGGTAGTATGATGTACTGGAAGAAAATTAATATTATATCCTCCAATATGTTTATTCAGTCTTATCTATGTCTGAGGCATTGCTTTATGTGGGGTTACTGAAAATCATCACAATTTAAAAACAATCATCATGATTTAAGCTTGGGCAAGGTTTATAGTTTGCTGTGTTTCTAAGTTAGTGATTTTATTTTAAGTGTCAGTGGCTTTATTTAATAATAACACTGGAAGGAAGTAAATGTTTTCCGTGTAGTGACGTAGTGGAGTTATGCAAAAAAGATGTGTCCTTAGCAGTTGATTGTAAGACTTGCAGTAGACTTGAATCTAGATGTTGAATCTTTGTTCTATTTTTATGTGTGAGAGTGATAAATGCTTTGCCCACAAAGAATGCAGTAAAATACTTAAGGGTTAGTGTTAGATAGCCATGTAAGCAGGTGCAGGTTTACTTCTAGTGTGGTCTAGTTAGTTCGATAGACAGGACCTGATCAAACATGTATGACTTCTCGGACTGCTGGTTAGAAACCACACAAGAAAACCTTCCCTGAATGTGCTCTATTTCCTTCTGAAAAGTGCAACGCTTCGGACCACAGATGTTTATCATCATCAGTCGCAAATATTTTTCTTATGTAAACAGTTTATTCAAATAGCATTTTTATAACTTTCACCAATCTGCATTCACAGGGTGAGTTACCTCTGTATAAATTTGTGTTAAATATTTGGTATATATTTTTTCTTACTTTGACCTCAGCCTTTTCCGTTTTACCCAATCTGCTCTTTTCATCCAGCCAGTAAAATTTCATTAATGAGTTTAGACTTGCCTGAAAATTGTTTCCGTCCACACCCGGATCAATGCTCTAAAGTTGTTGTATTTTATTAATTATGACTCAGTAATGAAAACGCAATATAAACCTCTAAGATATTAATCTTATTAATTCTCCTGATGGATTGAACTGCCCTGTGGTGAAATTAGTTTTTCATAAAGTGCTCTATCTGTCTACGGGTGTGGTGGAAATACACCCTTATATTTATGCCCTTGGCCTTTACACATGTAATGGCTTGGGTAAAGGGTGTTCACACCCAGGACAAAAACTAAAAGGTTTGAATAATCATTCTAATTCTATTAAAATAGAGAATTCCAAACCCCACCTATAATGATAACCATAGAGTTTAAACATTATAGTGCGTTAGTGCGGAGGCTAATATAGTTAATTATTGTTCTTGGTGTGAATGGGCCTTAGTTATAAGACCAAAAAATGGTTTATTTCGGTTATTTTTCCTGAAAGTGAACACCTAAATTGGCAGATATTTTTTATTTTTCCTGGACCTAATTACCCAAGATGCAGTATTTTCTGACTTAAAGACTTTTTGTAATGTATTTACATCTCCTCCTTTAGTGTCTTCAGCTTTGTCCCAGTCACATCAACATTATCCATCATGATTGAGAATAAACTAGCCTCCTTTGGGAAGATGTTGCTGAGGCGTCGCATGCTGGACACCTCTCAGGGCGAAACCCGCTTCGCTCGATGTCTCACTACTCTGGACCTCATAGCCCTCGGTGTGGGGGCGACACTGGGTGCAGGTGTGTACGTTCTGGCTGGGCAAGTGGCCAGAGAGAAGGCTGGACCTGCAATCGTGCTGTCTTTCCTCATTGCTGCCTTGTCATCTGTCCTCGCTGGCTTGTGCTATGCTGAATTTGGTGCACGTGTTCCCAAGACAGGATCTGCTTACTTGTACAGCTATGTGACAGTCGGTGAAATATGGGCCTTCATCACGGGATGGAACCTCATTCTGTCGTATGTGATTGGTGAGCATGTAGATATTATCTAGTCTATGTATAATCTATTTTATAATGTGTGACTAAAATGACTTTTTCCCTTGCAAATACATTTTCAGCTCCCAAGAGTTTATTCTGAATGCAAGCCGAAGAGTTTGACCAATTATATGTGATTACAAATGAAATGAAGTGGTTTTGAAACTATTTTCAAGTGTTTACTTCTCTGAACTGAAGGACTCTTGAGCAGGTGCTTAAGTTTACTATAACAAGTGGATGCTCTAAAGTCTGAATGTCCTTTTCTCTATTTCACAGGCACAGCTAGTGTTGCACGAGCTTGGAGCTCAACTTTTGACAATCTGGTAGAGAAAAAGATCTCTGTTTTCTTCAATGGCTCCATGTCATTTCCAGACACTGGAAAAGTGTTAGCGGAGTATCCAGATCTGTTTGCCCTCATCCTGGTCATGTTGCTCACTGGTGAGAACCTTTTTTCGGTCTAGGAATCACTCAACTCCATAATGATGTTGGTGCCTAGTTAATTCTTAGTTGGCACAGAGTGTTTTCAAAGTCAAGATCTTCTATTATTCCATTAAGCTAGTGGATTTCTGTTGCAGAATTATTATTAATCACTTCTTATCCAACATCTGTTTTTTGTGTGTGTATTCTTTCACAAAAGCTACACTGAAGAACTTCACCAATATATGTTAGGCATAGGACTGTTACTCACACTTTCTTTTCACCATTGCCATGCAAAAGATCATAATGGTGTGAATTTGCGCATCTCACCTCCCACACTATAGGATTATTGGCATTTGGAGTGAGTGAATCTGCACTTGTCAACAAGATCTTCACAGGAATCAACCTGGTGGTTCTGACATTTGTCATCATATCGGGCTTTGTCAAAGGCGACACTGCCAACTGGAACCTTACTGTGGAGGACTACCTTAATGGCACCAACAAGTCTGCAGCACAGTAAGTCACACTTCCTCAACTTTTATATGTAGGTTCAGCAATTGTAGAAATACTTAGAAATATTTAAAGAAAGTACAGTTTTGAGCATCAGTTTGATCAGTTTGGTCTTAGATATACAACAAAATTATAAGAAAGGTTGATAAATAAGAGAAAAATGACAATTAAATTAATAAAAATGGAAATTAAAGGTATTAACCTTGAGGTGGATGAGCTACAACAGCAGAAGACCTCACCGGGTACTATTAATCTCAACTACAAAGGAAAAAGAGGCTACAATTTGCACGAGCTCACCAAAATTGGACATTTGAGGACTGGAAAAATGTTGCCTGGGCTGATGAGTCTCGATTTCTGTAGAGACATTCAGATGGTAGAGTCACAATTTGGCGTAAACAGAATGAGAACATGGATCCATCATGCCTTGTTACCTCTCTGCAGGCTGTTGGTGGTGGAGTAATGGTGTCAGGGAAGTTTTCTTGGCGCACTTTAGGCTCCTTAGTGCAAATTGGGCTTCCTTAAAATGCCACGGCCTACCTGAGCATTGTTTCTGACCATGTTCATCCCTTTATGACCCATCTACCCATCCTCTGATGGCTACTTCCAGCAGGATAATGCACCATGTCACAAAGCTTGAATCATTTCAAATGGGTTTCTTGAACATGACAATGAGTCCACTGTAATAAAATGGCCCCCACAGTCACCAGATCTCAACTCAATAGAGCATCTTTGGGATGAGGTGGAACGGCAGCTTTGTGCCCTGGATGTGCATCCCAAAAATATCCATCAACTGCAAGAAGCTATCCTATCAATATGGGCATCATTTCTAAAGAATGCTTTCAGCCCCTTGTTGAATCAATGCCATGTAGAATTAAGGCAGTTCTGATGGCGAAAGGGGGTCATACACAGTCTTAGTGTGGTGTTCCTAATAATCCTATTATTATGTATCCATATATATATATATATATATATATATATATATATATATATATATATATATATATATATATGTGTATATATGTATATATGTGTGTGTATATTTGTATGTATATGTAGATAGGTAGAAAAAATATGTGTGTGTGTATGTATATGTAATATGTTGTCTGTAATTTTAAAGTTGAAATCTCTTTCATATCTTAGCAACATTGAAAAAGAATTTGGCTCAGGTGGTTTTGCACCATTTGGCTTTACCGGAATCCTTTCTGGCGCTGCTACATGCTTCTATGCATTTGTGGGCTTTGACTGCATTGCAACCACAAGTAAGTTCAGTGAAACTTCTCATGTAAAACCAGTATGTCCTACTTTTAAAACCAAACTCGACCAGCTCTTTTGATGTTGTTGTCAGGTGAGGAGGCTAAAAACCCCATGCGTTCCATACCTATCGGCATAGTGGCCTCTCTGCTCATCTGCTTTTTTGCCTACTTCGGAGTGTCTGCAGCACTCACGCTCATGATGCCCTATTACAAGCTGGATGTTCAGAGTCCACTTCCTGAGGCCTTTGATTATGTGCACTGGATGCCTGCTCGCTATATTGTGGCTGTAGGGTCTCTGTGTGCCCTTTCCACCAGGTACATTTATGAAGCTGTTATTAAATTACTGACATTGACATAAAGTCAACATGAAACAACTAATGCCTTTCTGATTGTTTTTATTTTTATTTTCTTTAGCTTGTTGGGGTCCATGTTCCCTATGCCCCGTGTGATTTATGCCATGGCTGAGGACGGTCTGCTCTTTCGCTTCCTCTCCCGCATGCACAAGAAAACCAAGACACCCATGCTGGCCACCATTGTGTCTGGCATTATAGCAGGTAAGACTGCATTCTTATTCATATAGTGTCTGTCAATATATATATGACTAGGGATTTACAGATCCGATACTCCGGATCGGTATCGGCTCCGATCTGCCATTATTTGTTGGATCGGGTATCGGACAGACAGGACTGATCCAAATCCGATACTGTGCGTATAATATTCTGTGTTATTGTTAAGCCCCAGTGCCCCACAAAAGGCACAAAAACATTACAAAGCATCATTAACCATTCGTGCACTGTCTTAAGTGTTCTGAAGCCATTCTATATTTTAATGTGAGGTATAGATGAATATTTAGGTCATTAAACTCAAGTTCACGTCAATGCATGCTCCCTCTGCTGCGGCTGTCAGTCACTCTCCATTCAGCTTTCAAACTGTGTGACGCGTTCGATTATGACAGTCAACACGATGAAACTCTCCCAAGATTATGTGTTGTTTCTGTTATTATGCTTGATCTGTTATTATGCTTGATCTAAAATGACTTTTATTAGAATGCAACTGTTAAAATAAACGGCTTATAAAAATACTGCATAGATACACTACGCGTCTATATCTTGTTTTGAACTTCAGAATGCGGACGAAGCTTAGACTAAAAAAATACACGGAGGCGCAGAGCACGGCACGCTGTGAGCATGTGACTCCGTGTTGCTTCAAGCGCATCATCCTGCGCACGGGATGCGCATACGTGCTTTGTGCATAGACAGTAAAAGAAATGGACCGAGCGTTCCCATTGACGTCTACGGCGAAAGAATGAAGTCAACCTAGGGGCACTCACTTCCTGATGGCTGAGCGAACTGCGCAGGCTCAGACTGAGCTTGACGACGTAGACGTGACGTGAGCCTCCTGTCTGACAGCTGTGAGTCTTCTAGTAGATGTGGAAAGTGAAAGCTGAATCGCGTTGTTTAAATATTTTCTCCCGTTGCTTTTGGCTCACTATGGGCTTCTCTCCATTCTTCTCCCTTGACTTTATCAGACTTTATGTCTCCACGTCCCCCCGACTGTCTGATAGACAGTAAAAGATTGCCTGCGAGCGTCTCCTCAGGTCTATACGGTAATTTCTCAACTGTGCGACAGGGTCGCGTTGGTTATGACGCAATCGTTAGCCTATTTTTACAAAAACAGCTTCTGCGGGGTGATAGTGTAAGATACAAGGTAATGGAGCCTTTTATACATTGTCGTGTTTCTTTAGAAATAAACAATGGACAAATGGAGTCTTTAAACGCCTCAGATGTAAAGTTATTCACTGTCAAAGTGACTCAAAAATGAATGGGAGTCAATGGGATGCTAACAGCAGGTGATGGCTTGGTTAGCAATGGCAGCCCCTAGGGGTGGAACGCTTTCCGAGCGCTAGATTACCCCCTTGGCTTTGTGCCACTCTATATTATAATACTTTTGCGCTAGGAAAGCCTTATTAATAGCCTTTCTTGTTCTGCCCTATCTATAATATGTTGCTGCCTCATTAAAAAGATGCACTATACTTTTAAAATAAATTTAATTTCTTAGTATATAGGCCCTATTTCTATAAACATATTTACTATTTTTTCATGAATACATTTTGTGTAACATTTTACCAGATTTACAGCTACACTTAATCACTTTTGTGGTTTCCTTTATTTTTCCCCCACTAAATGTTTAGATTTTATACAATTATTGTGCATTTGTGATTTTGCAACTTTTGCTGCTGAATTATTTATCTAATTTATTCACCATCTATAGTAGTAGGCTATTTTTGTAATAGATTGTGATTTTATATTTTTTTGTTATTTGTTGTTTTTCTTTATTATGAAGTCTGTATTTAGTTGATTGTGGTTAACTCACAAAAGAGTAATTTTCAATTTAACACACTAAGGTTTAGAAATTCTACATAGAATTTTTAACACACTGGTGCTCTTCGTTTAGGGGTTACATTGGTTGTCTTCCTGGTCATAAGTGACCGGACACCTAAAAATTAAACTTCCTCCACCCCAGTAAAACCAATGCAATTTATTTTTCTTCAATAATATTTTTTCTTTTTAATTTTGTATTTTGAGATGATTTGATGGTATTTTTTAATATTTATGCAATAATTATTGTCTATTTTTGCCATTTAAAATTATAAAATATTTTTTTTTTTAATTTTTTTTAATTTTTTTTTTATTGCTGTATTTCAGGTTAAAATAGAGACTAGTCCTTCAAAAAAAATAATTTGAAGACAGATTAGCGCCCTCTTTTGGAATTATTTAAGAAATGATGCATGTATCCACAATGATGTAATCCACTAGAGGTCTCTATGGAGGGGCTTGTGAATTCCCAAGTTCACTTTTCAACACTTTCAATAACATTTTTTTAAGATGGATTTGAATATATAGTTAAAAAATATCAAATACTATTTTTATATAATTTTTTTTTTTTAGAAATGGTGATTTTTTTTTTTTTCCCCCCCTGGGAATTTGTGTTTTTGCAGATTTCCCATTCATTTCCTATGGTGGTCATTTTTGACCGAAGAGGCAAGTGGGAGTATTTTTTTTAACAACCACTTAGCATGCTCGAATCATGCCCTGATTTTTTTTGTGTGTTTACATACCTAATGTTATAAAAGTCACCAAGTTTCATATAATTCTGACGAAGATGTGATTTTTAATAATTCAAAATGTGGTTCATAGGTTCAGTTTTTCATGGGTGTGTATGTGTGTATAAGTGTGCGTGTTTGCGTGTGTGTGTGAGTGGATGTGTCAATATCACACTCATGATGTTTTAGAGTGTCATCCCTATACTGCTGTGTACTTTTTTCAGCATTGTGGCCGATTTGTAGATTGTACACACAAATATTCTGCAAATATTTGTGTTTTTGCAGATTTCCCATTCATTTCCTATGGGGGTCATTTTTGACCAAAGAGCACAAGTGGTAGTTTTTTTTTTGTGACCACTTAGCAGGCCCGAATCATGCCCTACTTTTTTGTGTGTGTTTACATACCTAATGCTAGTAAAGTCAACAAGTTTTATAATTTTCAGATGAAGCTGTGATTTTTAAAAATTCAAAATGTGGTTCATAGGTTACATTTTTCATAGGTGTGTGTGTATGTGTGTGTGAGTGGATGTGTCAGTATCACACTCTTGATGTTTTAGTGTCACCCCTTTACTGCTGTGTACTTTTTTTCAGCATCGTGGCCGATTTGTAGATTGTACACACAAATATTCTGAGAATTTGTGTGTTTTTGCCGATTTCCCATTCATTTCCTATGGTCGGTCATTTATGACCGAAGACAATGATCGTTACTTTTTTTTTTTTATGACCAATTAGCATGCTCGAATCATGACCCCAATTTTTCTTTGTGTTAACATACCTAATGCTAAAAAAGTCACCAAGTTTCATATCATTCCGATGAAGCTGGGATTTTTAAAATTTTAAAACAGAAATGACCGAAGAGCACCAGAGGACAAAACTGCATTGGTATCGGATTGGTTTAGTATCGGTATCGACCGATACTCAGAATTTTTTAATATCGGATCGGTTCTGAAAAAATGGTATCGGTGCATCTATATATATGACTCTTAATAATTAGAACTAACTCATAGAATCACCTTTGTTTCTTCCCTGTAGCTCTGATGGCCTTCCTGTTTGAACTTTCTGCTTTGGTGGACTTGATGTCTATCGGGACCCTGCTGGCATACACTCTGGTCGCTGTGTGTGTACTCATTCTCCGGTAATATATACATGAATTATCATTTTAAAAAAAAGTGAAAGAAATATGGATGCAATTAACTTTCAATTCGACAAATACTCCTTAAAAAAATGGTTTCCACAAAATACTAAGAAGCACAGCTGTTTTCAACAAATGTTTCTTGAGCAGCAAAAAATAATATTTGTATTTTTTCTTAATTCTGCAGGTACCAGCCAGGCAGCCTTGGCTCCAGTTGTGCAGATGAGAAGCCAATGGAACTACAGAGGCTGGAGGCTAAAGGAGCCATGGTAGATGTGGATAGTGGGGATGAGTACGGCCAGGAGCTGGAGACAACGCCCCTTAAGGAGAGGTTTTCCATCAGGATGTTGGTGCAACCCATCTGTGACGTACCCACCAAGATTTCTGGCATCATTGTTTACTCTGCCACTGGCACCATATGTAAGCATTTCCATTGGTCCCACTTATGATGCCTTTTTTGCTGCAATATGTCATTGTAAAATTAAGCTCAGGAATATGTACAATAATAATTTTGTTGTTCATAAAGTGAACAGGTGGATAACCACCTTCTCTTTTACTCTTCAGCTGTGCTGTTCACTATGCTGTGTGTGGTGCTGTCAGTTTACATTGAGCAGTTGGGGAAGGGCAACCCTCTTTATATTACTTTGGTTATTCTCCTGTCCGTCCTGTCTTTTGTCTGCATCGTCATCATCTGGCGACAGCCCCAGAGTAAAGAGGTTCTCAATTTCAAGGTACATACTTGCATTAACAAATCTTTGTGCTTGAAAAATTGAGACCGTTAGATCTTTATGCTTTATAATACTCATCTATCTACATTTTGCAGGTGCCTTTGCTACCCATTCTGCCATTGGTCAGTATCTTTGTTAATATTTACCTTATGATGCAACTGGATGGACCTACATGGATTCGTTTCGCAGTATGGATGTTTTTTGGTGAGTTATAGTTTATGAAGTCATTGTAGCTGTATTTAATGTACACTACCATTCAAAAGTGTGGAGTCAGTAAGAAAGAAATTAATACTTTGATTCAGGATGGGTGATTTAAATGAATCAAGTGACAAATTATAATGTAACAAAATATGTATATTTCAAATAAATGCTGTTCTTTTGAACTTTCTATACATCACAGAATCCTACAAAAATGTATTCCACAAATATTAGGGGGCATATATATACTGTATACTGTCAATGTTGATAACAATGAGAAAATTCTGCTTTGCCATCACAGGGTTTAAATATATTAAATAGAAAACAATATAACTGTTACTGTGTTTCAATAAAAAAACTCTCAAAAGTTTTTCTTCTTTCTTCTCTCAAAAACATAAAAAAATCTTACTGACCCCAAACATATTGTAATTCTACACTAACATTGGTATTCTGTCAGTTTTTCACTATGTTTTAAGTTTGACTTTTTCCTGTGTCTCTTTTAGGCTTCCTCATTTATTTTGCATATGGAATAAGGAACAGCTCTGAGGGCAAAAACAATTCCCCTCAAAAATTTGAGCCCATTTTTCAAGGAAAGAAACCAATCTATCTGGCTGAAGATGACAGTGAACATGAGAGGGCCACACCTTAAGAAGAACAACTGGATTGGTATAGCA
This sequence comes from Pseudorasbora parva, assembly GCF_024679245.1. Lineage (NCBI taxonomy): Eukaryota > Metazoa > Chordata > Actinopteri > Cypriniformes > Gobionidae > Pseudorasbora > Pseudorasbora parva. Next base: position 27,716,566 of record NC_090182.1, read on the forward strand.
GCTACGTTACAACTGGTTTTGTCAAATGCAGTCACTTGAATTTTTGCACCATATATTTTTTCCTGAAGTATGCATCAAAAAGTGAAAAAAAAAAATGGTTTCACTCAACCGATTTTATTTGGTTGGTAAACTGTGTATTTCCTACTAGTTTACTTTGTGTCACTGCACAATGGTACTGTAAAAGTGTTACTTATTTATGTCTGGGCTTTATTATGATATAAATATGGTCGTACATTTACTTAGTATGCAAATGTTTTTTTCTAATACCAGTTCAGAGATGGGGACAGAACAAAAGTTTTTGAAAATATTTTTGTGAATTAATTTTTTGTGATTTTTTTGTGTCTCTGCCTGTGAGTGCTCTCTGTTCATTTAGAGTGACTCCTCTCTTTCATAATTAATGGAAATATGTTATTCAAAGTCTTTTTTTTTATTTCATGATGAAATGTGTATTTAACATCCTTCATGGTCAAATTAACTAATTTTCTCTTATAGCACACTGACATTCACTAGTGAATGTGACTAATTGCTAATGTGCCTCATGAGTTCAGCACTGTGGCAAGGACCTGAAAAAAGACAAATTGTATACTTTTCTGTCCTGTCTTCCCACCCCAACAGGTGTTGTATGAGTCTCTTTGCATTATGTTGGTGTTTACATCATTAATATATCAAACAAAGTAGGAATTGACTAGCCTATCTACTGAAAGTAAATGGATAAAAATTAATTCCTTGCAAAATGACTAAGCACAGTTCACATTTAAAGTCTGAATCAGATTTTTGTACAGTGTGAACAGAACCAAAATATTTTTATTGGACCAGAAAGAATTGGGAGAGTATAATATATTTAGTAAAATATGTGCTTTATTGTTTTGAACTTAAAACGTCCTTGTAGTACTTAATTTTATAAACTTGATGTTTGAAAAAGTGATACATGAAAATATTTAAACCACATCCTTGGATTTTATCAGTAGTTTTCTATTTGTAAAAGTCTATTCTTGTAAATTTTTGTAAGTGTATGGATGTATTTATGTAACATTATGAGAAAAATATATTTATTGTTGATTGTATTGTATTTTTCAGTAACAATTAATGTTTCATAGTTTTCTCTATTGAGCTGTATTTGGGATGTAAAATAGGAAAACCTTGTTGTCTTAAACGTGCTTAATAGCAAAATCAGATTGCAAATTACATAATTATTTTCTGAATGTTTTTACTTCATGTTAAGTGTCAGCATCGAAGTGCTCTTATTTGTCATGCAGTTTTTGCCACTGTAGTTTTCTTCTTAAGATAACATTGTTTATGCTTGTTTCTTGTTTTTTGTAAAAACAGCAATGTAAATGCGTTTTTTCTTTAAGGAAAACTTGATCTGAAAGGAGATTATGGAGCTTTATGAATTTGGTGGCCTTTTCATTTATTGCTGAGGTATTTTATTGACATGAACAGAATGGTGTGTGGCTCTAAACACTACAGTTTGTACAATATATATTTTTAAAAAATTACAATTTGCTGCAAATTTTATGATTTTAAAGCCTTTTTTTACAGTTAATGTTTACACAATGTTGCTGTGTAGTGGAGCTGGAACTGTTTCTTCCCGTTTATTAAAAAACATAATTTACAAAGTTGAGTTATGAGTCAGTTGTATTAACTTTGAACAGTCACTGCTTTTTCTTATAATACAAATGTATTGTAGGCTAAATTTCCTCAGAACAAAATTTACATTGCTCAGTGTTGTGACTAGATCTTTCAGAGGTATAGAGCTGTTCAGTTCAACGTAATCTTGCATTTACTCTGGAATTTCCGATGAGGTTTTTGATGTGGCCATTTTTTATTTATCAGTGAAATAACTTGCTAAACAATCTTTCTGGTTGGCTTACAAATGTTCGTCATGACTGAATAACTGTATTGTATTGATATACTGGAATTTTAGAGACATTACTATTTACTGTATTGTAAGACTTTGTTTCATATCAATGTACATATTTTCTCTTTAAAGCTGAAGTGTGAAGTTTCAACTGAACGTTCAACCATTTTGCTAATGGCTAATGCAGCTTTTAGGAAATGCACCCCGGGTTGGTTGCTTAAACCAACTTTGAGGAATGTTTTGATGGCTACATAGATCTGCAGTATTTACCCTTTTTGGGTAAATAAGAATACAAATGTCAGAGGTATCTGCATATTAGGATGAGAAAGTGTTTTATGGCTGCAAAAAATGACACACTTCAGCTTTAATTATTCATATGTTAATAGCAATGTGCCTTTATTATTATGTGCAATGCTGTCATCAAATAAATATGAAGTATTGTCGTTCAATAGATTACATAATTGAGAATCTATCTGTTAAAACAAATAAATTCTATAAGGGATTTCATATAACCTAGAAAAAGTATTCTAATAAAGTCAGTATTTCTTCTAAATATTGAGTTTGTTTACATAATTTGTTCAACATAATGGCATAAGATAAGACAATATCAAAGACAAGCAAAAGAAAAGCTTATTTAGAATTTAAAAGAGAGAGCAAACCCCACATTCCATCACACCATGTGAAATGACTGCCATTCTGCAAGGTGCGATCAAAATGGAGAGCTGCCTCAAAACTACAAGTCCCAGAAAGCCTAGCGCTCCGTTTCCTGCATATATGGCCAGCTGACTTCCGGTGTCTTTAAATTCTCAGCCATTAATCTGATCGAGCGCTGCGAGTGATTTTGGCTACATCTTATCTGATTAGAACGATGGATATACCTGTCAGTTAATATATCAGGAAAGCACTGGGACATCAAACGACCGCGCTGGATCTGATAGGCGTCTGTTACTCGATCAAAACGGTCGTTTTAGTTCCTCTTTATTTTGCCGCAGTCAAAATTATTCCAGCTCAAGGCCAGCGGTCGCGCGCACTGTCTGCTCATACAACCTTTCACATCTCTCGTCTCATAAGATAGAGGCACATCTCTTCCTTATGGTGTGTTTATCGTCGCTTTAATGCGTCTTTGATTTTGGACCATATTTGTTCCTGACAGCAGTCGAGCCCATCCTGGTTTGGTGTCTTGATTCGCAGGCAGATCTCGATTCCTAACACGGATTCAAGGACCCGAGCTGATATATAATGCTGATCCAGTAATACAAACAACTGTTTGGCTTTAAGTCAAGTAGAGCAAAGGTATGTGACGTTTGTTTTCTTTGCATTTCCCTAAACATCAACGCTGTTACACGTCAGTCTGTTTATTAGCCATAAACACTGTATTGTTTATATGGCTGCATATTCGTAAGGTGGTTTATTAAGCTATTTATCGGATCACTTAATGAATAAACTTATTTGCCAAACATTCGCCAGGTTATTGGTGTCTGTCTATTGTTTATAGTGTCTTGTCATCACACCAGTGTGTTGTAATACTTCAGTTTTTCTTAGTAAAGTATGTCACTTAAGATAGTAATTGATTATCTCGTGTTAATGCAGTGTTGTTGACCACTGCACTCTGTATGGTAAACAAATCTATGTGGCATGTTGTGAATAATTGACTTGGTGTTTGGCTGTGCGAGGCAGAGAAAGGCCGGAGGGAGAAGACACATACTGAGTCTTTGTGCCAGGGGTTGTGCTGCTCTCTTACTGCTGGTCAACCATCGGTTCCTGGCTGCCCTCCACCTCTGATCACAGCCATGACCTCTCAGAGAGACCCTGACACAGTGAGTATATTAGTCCAGTTCTCTCTTTTACATCATACACAATATCAGAATGATAAAGCATCAGGTGTCATTTTTAGAGTCCTTCAGATCTTAGTTACAGTTCACTAAAATGTGCACATTGTCGTCATCTACTTTTACCTTGTTGCTGCACAGAACAGACGTCCATGCTGCTCCTTTCCATGTTATGAAGGTGCACGATGACCACGGCTGTCAAGCTCTGAAAAGATTAAATAAAAAGTGCTTTATTTGATGATTTGACTGGATTTTTCATCATCATTCACAAAATAAAACACACAAAAAAAAACATTCCGTCCTTGTCAAAACATACATCCTGTACGTCTTGTGCAAACTATGGGTAAACAGATGATGACAGCTTTCATTGTAAACTGTTCCTTTAATCAGCATTTCCTCATTGCATTTGTCTGTAAAATAATTTATTAGTTTAGAGTTTTTTTTAATTTTATTTAAACAGCTAAAATGAAATAAAAAAGACTACAACTTAAAACAAGTCAAAACTAAATAATAAAAAAAAGTGAATGAAAATGACAAAAAATTAATAACTAAAATGAAAACTATACAAAAATTAAAGCAACTGTTGTTCCACTCTTAGTCCTACTGTTGTTTTGAGATTTGTTGTTGTTTTCTGTTTGTTTCTGCCTTGGGTTTTACTGTCATGTTTTGTTGCGGGGGCAAATGGTGTTGCCTTTAGGCTCTTGCTTTGGGGATGAAAGCAACATGATAGAAGATATTGCAGACTAATATTTAAGCTGTGAGATTATCGAGGTGTTTGCGTACTGGTTCTGGGGCATTTTAAGCAGATTTGGTGTTTTGTTAAGGCTTTAAGAACTGGGGCAACAGGGAGTGCTTATTTGTTTATGCTCTCGTCTATATTATCATCACAGATTTGCCGATAACACCCTAAATCCACCTGAGCAGGCCCGAGGAGGGCTTTCCACGCTTCCATCGGGGGCTTGGAGTTTGTAAACAGTCTGTTATCATGACGTCATGTGTCATGGTTTGACCTCTTTTGTTTTTGCTGCGGGTCCCCATAGGTGAAAGCTGAATATTTTCAAGAGTGCCTGAATGGGGGTGGGGTGCCCTACATTGCAAATGCCCTCAGCACAGGAGCCTGATTTCACAGTAGGTTAGGTTAGGGCATTGGGGGACCCTTAGAAAGCAGCATTTAGCTGGCACGTGGTGTGAGAGGATGAACACACTCTTGTGGCGGGACGAGGTCATCCTTTTCTTGTCGTGTTATTTGATTGCTTCCACTATTTGGGTCATGACCTGAACTGCTGTCACGGTGAGGTGAAAGGAAAACTCAGGGGGCCCCCTAATGTAAGCTGATTAGCTAGCATTTATGTTACGATTTTATGTTTGAATATAAGGAGATTTACTCAACAGATTTTCAGGGGAAACTGAGAGGAACTGAGTGTTGTCTTTCACTTCCACTTTCTCAGAAACATGTTGAAAGTTGTTCTAGTCCGCTGACTGGTTGCAGTGAAGTGCATGAAGCTTGATTTCCTTTGTTTTTTGTGCTTTGTGTAGAATGTGGCTTTACACACAGCAGTAGGACCAACTGGCTCACCTTCTTATGCATAGCCAGCCCATCTGATTCTGAACGAAAGCATTAAGTCCCAGCCAAGCTCTGTACACTGAGTGTGGGTGATGTAATGTTTAAATTGCAGTCATTGAAAACCATGAAACGGGGGAAAAGGGACGTTGAAAACCCTGGAAGAAAAAAACTGAACAAGAGACTCTTTGGAATCTCTAAGCTACTCTCAAAGTTTGTGGTCTGATTTTTATTTATGGGTTGGTATAGTGGAACTCTGTCTTTTCTGTGCAGACATTAAGGTGCTGTTTATTTTTAAAGATTCTGACACATTTATTCAGTTTCCTAAATTGCCCTGTGTGGCGATATCACAATATATTGCGTTATTTGGTCAAGTTCATGTTCATGTCATCATTGCAAAGGATTTTTTTTTTTTTTTACTGTAAAAATAAATAAATAAATAAAAATCAGATGGCTTAGGCTTACATGGATGGATTAGATTGTCAAAATTGTCTGAATGTATGATTTATAGTCTTGGAAGCATACTTTGTTAAAAATAAGATTTAGAACGGTATGTTATTGTATTCCAATAAACATGACTAGTCATAAGTCGCAGGTGGTATATCTGTGGCAGTAGCCAACAATACATTGTATAGGTCAAAAATATAGATTTTTATTTTATGCAAAAAAATCATAGGATATTAAGTGGTCCGTTAATATGTTAATAATGTTCTACCGTAAATATATTAAAAATGTATTATTAGTAGTAATATGTGTTACTAAGGAATTCATTTGGACAACTTTTAAGGCGATTTTCTTAATATTTCGTTTTTTTTTTTTTTTTTTTGCACCTTCAGATTCCAGATTTTTAAATAGTTGCATCTCGGCCAAATATTGTTCTATCCTAACAATCTTTAAACCATACATCAATGAAAAGAGAATTTATTCAGCATTCATATTATCTTAATTTAAAAAAATGAACCCTTATGACTGGTTTTGTGGTTACATATTTATATTTATAGTTGTAGCATTGATTATTCCTAGAATGTTTAAATTGAATATTAATTAAAACATATAGTACAATCATTATTATTAGAAAAATAGTATAATAATAATTACTATATTATTATTGTTATTCCTTTACTATTGACCTTTTTTCTGACAAATGTTTGTTGAGCTGTTGAACATGGCAGTAAAATGCAATAATCCTTATTTTTTTGTGGCAGTAAATGCTTGATGTATCTCTTAGACATGAACATTGAAGCGTGTGTTGTCCTGCGGCAGAAAGCTTTGTGGTGTTATTAATACTGCTTGTAGTGGCGTTGTGTCTGTCTGTTGCTTTTTAATAGGACTCCTGCATGGGGCAAATTTATTGTGCTAATCCACCATGCTGCTCCACTCTTCCTGCAAGGGGTTATGCATGGGCCATGTAAATTTAATAACTCAGCCCTGGGTTGTCTGGGACACCTGGGGTTATCGCATTAGGGTGAAGGGGTGTCTAGGAAAGGGGGAGCTGGTATCACTACATGAAAACGAAAGGCATTAGCACTTCCTCTCTGCCCTGCCCTGCGTCTCTCCCCCACCGCCACCCCCCACCAGTCCATTTCACAGGAACCTTTAAGGAGGGTAGCAGCTAGTTTCACCCTTAAAGCTGAACATAAATCTAATTAGGAAGGAATGCCCATTTCTGCAAAAGACTCTCCAGGTCGTCTCATGTTATGTGGGGTGAGCACAGATTGAAGGGTCATTAAGGTCTATTTGGTGGAAATGTCACTGTGTATGGGTTATAGTGCACTGCTTCACAGTTTAATGATTTAATTTGGTTCCTCTCTTTTTTCACTCGGTTACAGGTGAATCTACGACTGATCCTTGTAAGTGGGAAGACACAGGATTTCACTTTCTCTCCAAATGACTCTGCCACAGACATTGCCCGTCATGTTTTTGAAAACTGGCCAGCGGGTATGTTTAGACTCTATTTTAACTTTAGCTTTGGTTAAAGTTGTATTTGTAGTTGAAGTATTGTATTTCTGTTTAATAGGGCTGTACGATATTGAAGAAAATGCGATAGTTTGTTAAATAATGAGATATTCGCTTTGCGATACGATGCTGCAATTAGTGTGTAAAATCTATTTAAATTACATTAAAAAAAACATGTAAAAACTGAGAATGGGACCATTTATGTGTTTCACATTCTTTCTGGGAAAAGAAAGCATTGCTACAACTTCTGAAAGTGACCAGCAGCGTTTTAGCAAAAATGAATGTCACTAATCTGACAATATAATTTTAACGTCAATGTAAACAAACCAAAAACGTATTTGCAAAAGAAGTCCAGACACGAAACTGAACTGAAGGGATCACACGCTTTCAGAGAGGCGACGTGTGTGTGTGTTTGTGTGTGTGTGTGTGAGTCTGAGTCTGTCAGACAGCGCAAGACTGCAAGTTGTTGTTTTTTGCAAGTTAGTGCGTTTAATAACTCTTTATAACATCAAGCAAGTCACATAAGTAAAAGTTGTGTGCCTAGTCTATTCACAGCTTCGACCTAAACCGTATACTTTTTCACAATGTTGAAGTAGCCTATTACAATCATTCAGATATTGCGTGCCGATGCGATATGCATATTCCGATATATACATTTGCGATATTTTGGTAATTTCGATATATTGCGCAACCCTACTGTTTAACATACATTTTTGTACCCAAAAAACAGGGTGTACAGTCACTAAGTCAAATAGCTACACTATCATTCAAAAGTTTGGGGTCATTAAGATAAAAAAATATATATATTTATTCAGAAACCGTGCATTATATTGAATATCAAAAAGGACTAAAGATATTTTTCTATTTCAAATAAATAAATAAATATACTTTCTGTTCGTCATAGAATCTTTTCTCAAAAATATTAAACAATTTAATAACTGTTCAGCATTTGTTAAAGGTCCCGTTCTTTGCGTGTTTTCGAAGCTTTGATTATGTTTACAGTGTGCAATATAACATGAGTTCATGTTTCACGTGTAAAAAAACATGTGCGTGTTTTTCACACAATTTACTTATCTGTACAGCGCTGTTTTCTCTGTCCTAAAAACGGCCTGATGGTTTCCTTGTTCTATGAAGTCCCTCCTTCAGAAACACGTAACGAGTTCTAATTGGGCCAGCGCTTCCCGTGTTGTGATTGGACAGCAGCCTAGCGCACTTTGCCCGGAAAGGTCCCGCCTCTTACCATAACGGGGAGATGCAGCCGCTGAATGCGCGCTCTTCTCCATGTGGGAGAGCAACAAGACCACGCCCCTTTTTTTGTGTGTTCTTGTGGGCGGAGGGTTAGTCAACAAACGGTTCTAGTGACGTCATTACATCCCTGCACTTCCTGCTGTAGTCCAAACCGGCTGTTCTCTGTAGGCTTTGAAAGGGAACTTCTGTTAAATAAAATATCTCGCTTGGCATTGAACTTTGAGCTTTATAATTTTACAGGTATTATTTATGCTCTAACAGCAACATTACACACTAACTAAAGTTTGAAAGAAGGAATCGCAAAGAATATGACCTTTAATAATAAGAAATGTTTTTTGAGCACCAAATCAGCTTATTAGAATGATTTCTGAAGGATCGTGTGACACTGAAAACGCTGAAAATTCAGCTTTGCTATCACAGGAATAGATTGTATTTTAATACGTTTTAAAGTTGTTTTAAGTTGTAGTAATATTTCACAGTGTTACTATTTTTACTGTATTTTGATCAGATAAGTGAGCATAATAAACACGAAAAACCTTAACTTTCGAATAGTAGTGTCCATAGATATGGAAGAAAAATATGGATTAGATGCTATTCTTATTGCAAATTCTTTCACTGAATTTCATCTGTGACCACAGGCAGTCAGAATATGATCTTGGCCATTTTTTTGTATTGAAGCTTCATGCAAGCCTGTATCAGTAATGAATGTAATGACTTGTGTTGCAGGCTGGGAGGAGGAGAGTGTGAGCAGCCCCAGCATCCTGAGGCTGATCTTCCAGGGCCGCTTCCTGCATGGCAATGTCACTCTAGGAGGTGAGCACTAGACCTTGTCCGCATGTCTGTCACGGTCAAAATACTTTGACAGTCCTGTTGTTTCTCTCTTTGTGTCTGTCTGTTAATCTGCCTTACTCTAGACACTGTAAGCAAAACAGGACTGAAAGTGGATGTTAAAATATGCTGTAGGCCCGTTTTTACCAGTTTTTCAGAATGCCACTTCTCTGTTGAATAGCTCTGAAGTTGCCCCCTGGCCGAACAACTGTCATGCACTTGGTTGCCAGAGAGACGCTGCCAGAGCCGAACTCCCATGGTAAGTGCTGATATATTCCTCTGGCAAGCTTCTACTCCTCTAAACGGTTATGTCCTTGGCTTGCCTATCCACATCAATTTTTTGTTTTAAAGGGATAGTTCTCTTTAAAATGAAAATTGTCCTCCTTTACTCACCCTCAAGTTGTTTCAAACCTGTATGAATTTCTTTCTTCAGCTGAACACAAGGGAAGATATTTTGAAGAATGGCAGTAACCAAACAGTAAACTAGAGCCATTGACTTCCATAGTAAGTTTTTTCCTTCTAAGGAAGTCAATGGCTCCAGTTAACTCTTTGGTTACTGACATTCTTTAAAATATCTTCCCTTGTGTTCAGCTGAAGAAAGAAATTCATACAGGTTTCAAACATCTTTAGGGTGAGTAAAGGTTGACAGAATTTTCATTTTAAAGTGAACTATCCCTTTAAGGGCAATCATGGTACTGCAGTTATTAGAGGACTGCTGCCAAGTAGCAACTGGCTTAAATCTTCCAGTCACATATAATAATTAATATGCATACAGTCAAATTAGAGTCCTAACACTGAATCTTATCCCATTACACAATACTGAGTCAGAACTGTAATGTGAGATCTGTAAAGTCTGTAACTTTTTGTACTTCCTGTTTAAAGAATTGTGCTGGGTTTATTGAAGCAAGCTTCATGCTCACTATGACTTGTCATTATTACATTTTGAAGGAGGTAGCTGGTTACATGCTTTGATGTATTGAGAAAACATAATAGAAACATTGTCTGGCTTCAGAGCGGAGGCTTATTTTAGCCAACATTCCCACTGTTGTTTCACAATAGATAAGGTTAACATGAACAAATGGCCCAATTTGTTGCCCACAGTCACTGTTGTTTTAAGTTCCCTTGATTTCATGCAAAGTCAACATGAAAAAAGGATTGAACATTTACAAAGTTATTTAGTTCACTTTAAAATGAAAATACCCCATAGGTTACTCACCCTCAAGCGTTCTATGACTTTCTTCTTTCTAATGATGCTTTATAACGGCAGTGACGAGGTCCATTGAGTTTGAATCTCAAAGTGCATCCATCCATCCAGGGTATTCTCACAAAAATGCGTATAAATAGTACGAGTGTGCAATGTCGTGGAATGTATACGCCAAAACTCATTTTGGCGTGTCTATGGCACGCTGTTTTTCACGTGCATATGACACGCATTTCATGGCGTATTATACATACGAATATTATACATACATACGCTCCAGACCACCTTCCGTATTCAACTTGCACTAAAAGTGTAATGCGATGTATGGCGTCGAACATAGCGGTTTGAACTGCGTGAGGCGTTCTACTTCCTGCATAAGTTGAATACAGAGGCCGGTCTGCCGGAAGCTGGATATTTTACTTTTCAATTTTACTATTTCAAGGTTTAATTATGGACATTTATCTTACACAAATGCATCACTTACCTTCAGAAGCCCTTATTAAGGGGATAGTTCACTTTAAAATGAAAATACTGTCATCCTTTACTCATCCTCAAGTTGTTTCAAACCTGTATGAATTTTTTTCTTCAGCTGAACACAAGTGAAGATATTTTGAAGAATGGCAGTAACCAATCAGTTAACTGGAGCCATTGACTTCCATAGTATTTTTTTTTTCCTACTATGGAAGTCAATGGCTCCAGTTAACTCTTTGGTTACTGACATTCTTCAAAATATCTTCTCTTGCGTTCAGCTGAAGAAAGAAATTCATACAGGTTTCAAACAACTTGAGGGTGAGTATGACAGAATTTTCATTTTAAAGTAAATTATCCCTTTAACCCTCTGGAGCCATGTGGAGCACATATATGATGAATGGATGCACTTTTTTTGAGCTTGAAACTCAATGCCATTATAAAGCGTGGAAGCATCAGGTTATATATTAATTATAACTCTGCTTATGTTCATCAGAAAGAAGAAAGTCATATGCACCTAGGATGGCTTGAGGGTGACTAAATCATGGGATAATTTTCATTTTAAAGTGAAGTAATCTTTTAATATACACTATTATTCAAAAGTTTGGAGTTTACATTTTTTTAATGAAGTCTCGTACTTACCAAGGCTATGCTTATTTAAATAAAAATACAGCAAAAAAAATTAAATAACTTTATTAACTTTATTAAAATGTATTCCTTTAATGGCAAAACTGAGTTTTCAGCATCATTGCTCCAGTCTTTAATGTCACATGATCCTTCAGAAATATAATATGCAGTTTTGATGCTCAAAAATCATTTTTATTATTATCAGTGTTTTATCATTTTTGGAACCCGTAATACAATAAATTTTTTGCAGGATTCTTTGATCGAAAGTCGAAAAGAACAGATTTTATTTTAAAGAGAATTTGAGTCTGAATATAAACTGGGCCCGGTTCGTATTGAACGCCCACTTTGATCAAATCCATTCCTGATGTATAAAAGTCCTGTATTTGCATTTCTCATTGAATATTCTCTTTTACTCTGAAATGCATCACATTACGGAAGCAGCTATGCTCTGAATGTGGTTTAATGTTGATTTTAATACCACCCCTCATTAATTATATACTAGTTACACAAAGCATGTCATTCGAGGAAGAAAACGGGCTATTTTCTCCTCAAGTCATCAAAGTGTCCTGCTTTTTCCTCACATTCTGAAGTGTGTTTCAGAGGAGGTCCTGTGATATATATTTTTACCTTTGATTCATTAGATCTCACTCAATATTTGTTTTCTTCTTGTAGGCCAGAGGAACAGGGAGAAGACTACAGAGAGCAGCTGCTGTCTACTGCTGTAAAACCAAGACAAAGCTTCCCCCACCTCCTTCTCTCCTTCTGCTCCCCGCTCCTGTCTCTGCTCACCAACCCGTGGTGCATTCTGGATGATTACAGAACAGCTCCAGGGAGAGTGCTACTAGGTTTTCGTTCAGTGTTTTTGCTCCTTATAGTAGCTGGAGACTCTTGTGCCAAGTTTATCAAATCTCAAACGTTTGCCTTCGTTAGGTTTTCTCGTTTCTGTTTCATTTGGTTGCCAAAATTACTTTTTGCTTAGTAAAGTGGCCGTTTGTTTATAGGCCTCCTCCTCTGAAAATATTAAACTGTGCAAATATCAAATACCTGAATCATTGAAAGAAAATTATGTAATTGGATGTGTGAACAGGTTTTCAGGGGGACGTCCTGTACTTGAGAGACCTTCTGCTCTCCTAACACCCAAGTGTCAGTTTTCACTTGGCATCACACGCCTGACTCAGATGAAGCTTAATATGCGTCATGATCACAGACTTTTGATTGCACTTAACACAGATCCTTATCTGAAGTCACTATGTGTGTGTTGTAGTCTTAATCCTCCCGCCTGCCTCAAACAGAAGGAGCTTACGGAGAGAGAGGTGTGATGACACAAGCACCAGTCTGTTGCTGTGGACTGACAGAGTCTGCTATAGCACTGGTGGATTTGACTGTGCCATGGCCACCTGCGTTTTTTGCCTTTGTCCTAGGACCAATCGAGAATGGATCTCAAAGTCACCAGACTCCTCTTACTACCTAGTTACGTCAACATCTGTGCATGACCCTAGTCTAGTGTTTCCTCATCCTGGGTGTGTACCAGCCTTCTTTGAAAACCATTCACTCTGTGTCTACTTGAATAGAAGTTTTTTTCTGTTCTTTTTTTTTCTTGTCTCCAGTGAAGAAGCATGAGGGAAGCTTGGTGATTTTGTGTTTGATGTGAAGTGACACAAACTCTTCTTCTTGCCCAGTCAGGATATATCATCTGTATCCTGCCCCATGCTTGTCTAAAATGTGTCCTGAGGGACACAGCCCAGGTGCAAAGAATAAGGAAATCCCGAAAGCCTCTGTCTGGAGAGAAGGGCTGGGCTGGTAAAAGGCCCCATTATAAGCGCTATGGATTCATGGACCCCCTGCTACGTTGTTGCATTAGAGGTAAAAATGTGCACTGGGGATGGCTGGCCCTAATGGCCTCCCACTGGGCCAGAAGAAAGAAACAATTGAGTGTTTTATTTCTTAATGTTTGTAAGCCGTCTGTTTTGTTTGCCTTTTGATTGTGGGAAATTAATATTATTAATAATGGAGTAATAAGTGAGACCTTTTTATCTTGTCTGAGTATGAGTTTTTATTAGTACATCAGATGGCTGAATCATGTTTAAGTGTGTGTGTGGGTGTGGATGAGGCTTTTTTTTGTTTTGTTTTTTGGAAAGATAGTGAGTTTGTTGTGGAAAGTGTCCACAGAAATGGTCTCCAATCTTATTTTGATTGGCCAATTACTGCAAGAGTGTTTATCATTGTTACTGCTATGAAAATTAGCTACAAATTATTACATGTAAAAAAAATCCCAAAATCTTGTATTATAAATTAATAAAATCTTTCACATAATACTCGTTCCCCCTCTGGATTTTAAAATGTTGTTGTTGTTGGTTATAACTTAACTGTTGTTGTTTTTTCTTATATATTTTAAAATGTTTTAATTAACTAAATCAACTAAAAAGTATATCTCCACCAGCTTTGTTTGCAGGGCAACAACTACTATGTTAGTAACCATATGTTACCATCGCAATGTGTAACTAACCACTATTACTTTGTATTTCTGGAACTAACTTTTCTAGCACAGTATTGTATACATTATAATATACTCTTTGGGGGTAGCGTTGCATTCAATGATAAATAAGCTGTTGTGTCAACTAAACAACTAAAGTAACTCTCACGTCCTTTATAAATGAATCGGCAGCGTGGTATGTTTGTGTTGTGGTTCAGCCTCTAGATGGCGATGTGGTTCCGGTTCTCTGGTTGGTTCTGTGACGTCACCCTTCACTGCGTGGTGCAGCTCTTATTATTCGGCATGGCTGATAATAGCTGAATTATTATTCGCTATATTTTGTTTTGAGGCAATTAGAAATGTATTAAACACTGAATAAATAAATGAGCCAACACAAACACTTACCCAATTACCTAAACAATTAATTACTTACCATTGTATCCAGCATCATACTGTAACGTCAACGGTCGTTTTGACCATCAATTTCCACTGACAGCAGGCTCAGTAGCGTGACCCATAAGATTTCTTTCCTCTTTTAATGATTGCAGTGAGCCTTAATTTATTGTAGATCTTTCCTCGTTTAATACAATTTTCCTTCTGTTTTTGAAAAGTCCTTTCATGACTTATTGTTGAGATATGTCCAGGTTTCCAGTTGACTTTGGCAGTGAAGTGGAGGAAGAAGAATTGTCCAGATCGTGCACTGACTGCAGCTCACAAACTCTTGATCGCTTTACAGTGAACTTATCATGGCGTGCATCTGTTTCTTTTTACACAGGGCCACACTATTATCATTAAGCCAAAGAGTTGGGAAAGACATAATGAACTACACTATAAAAGGTGAATATCTAATATTAAACATCTAAAATAAACAATACCCATACATGCACACAATGTAATAATTTAGGCTACTTGTGTAACCGTTCAAAAGTTTGGGGTCGGTAAGATTTTAAGTCTCAATATTATCACCAAGCTGAATTTGGAGGGGGAAAAATACTGTTAGTAAGATTGTGAACTATTAGGCTATTTCAATTTTATAAAACTGCTTTATAATTTAATATTTGTTAAATTTATTCCTGTGATGGCAAAGCTCAGTCACATGATCCTTCAGAAATCATTCTAGTTTTCTATGCCGAATTTGTTGCTCAAGAAACATTTCTTATCATTTCTTATGTTGAAACCAGCTTTGCTGCTTTATGTATTTAAAAGGTCTGTAGGTCTGCATACTGTAACTTCCAAAATTGTATACCCATTCTTTGCAACCACAGCAGAGTTAATGTATTAAAGCATTTAAGTTATGTTTATTGAAATATATTTGTATAATCTATTAGCAGGCCTAATTTTGATCTGCTCTGAATTTACCCTGTCAATCTACGAAACCTTAGCAATAATAACTTAACCTGTGAGAGTTCAGGTCTCTGTTGCTTGTTAAGTGTGAAGGGATGGATCAGATCCAGGGTTAACCTAAACAGAAAGCACCACTAATGGTGTAGCAGGAAGTCTCGTGGGAGATTGGAAAGAAACGCAGAGAGTGATGGAGCAGCTGCCTCAATTTAAACCTCTTTCTTTATCCTTCTGTTTGGTTTTAGGGATTCCCTAAGGTCAAAAATAAATATGTAAGTGGTCAGGGGAAATTGAGTGATCTATTTAACCCCTTGAGACCTTTATCCAACAAGCTCTATATATCTTTCACTCTAAAATGCACAATCTTTCATGTTCTATGAGTGGAAAATACATAATAATCACACGGAATGATGGATGTGTCACGTTCAGCACCAGTGGGGGTCTGTTTTTGCTTTTTCTTCAGCTTCCAAATCTGTCAGTCTTACTTCCAGACTGCCATTATGGCTGATATTGAAACCAGCTGGGAACAAAGGAAGCAGGCTACCGTTAGCCTGGACTCTCTGACCGTCCATCTAGATCATTTGCTCTGTGGTATTCTGTCGCTTATCAGAGAAGCAAGTATAGTGCGTTTGAAGAGTATAGCCAATTTCTCTGCAACGAGGAGGGCATGAGCACGTGTGCCAGCGGCGTCCTTCAGCACGCATGCTTGCATCCTCTGCCAAGTTATTGCCTTAGGCATGAGAGAATCTATAGCTGGTGGATACACGTCTTGAATGTGCAAAACACTTTCGTGACTGCACTAAAGGTCATGCCCCTCGCCCCCCTCAGTATCAGCCATAATGACAGTCTGGGAGTAAGACTCCAGCTCCTCCAGAAGCCATTTGATCAATTATAGGAATGACACGAGCGCATGCGACTGTGGTTTGACATAGGAAAATCTGTAAAATAAGACCCGTGAGCTGGAGCTGCCTGACTGGAGTGGGAGGGGAACCGGACACGCTTCTTTATTTTCATGGCAGGGCCGGAGGAGGCACCAGGGCTTTGTTACATGTCCCCTTTTATTTGCCTGTTTATTTTACCAGGTGGTCCCTTGAGTTCAATAACATGCCACTGTAAAAAAAGTAGGAACGAGAGGGAGGGCCGTTTAATAACAATGTGAGCTCTGTGCTTTGGCGATGGAGGGAGAGTGAATGAGGGGTATAGAGCAAGGCCAGCTAAAGAGGATTTGCAGACATGTGCCTCAAAGCATTCTGGGTGGAGAATTTCTCACACTGTTTTAGTACAGCAGTGTGATAAACATCAGCTGTTGTTGTTCGTTCTGTCAGCTGTCATGCAGCCATTTCAGTATTATCACTTATCCTCTTTAGACAGTGTCCTCATGTGCTGCGGTTTATATTTGATTTATTATCCTATTTTGGGGGGGGGGGGGGGGGGGCAAAGTGTGGAATTTGCACAAAATCTGAAAGCTGAATATTTCAATGACCTTAGCACTCATTTAGCACAAATTACGAATATATAATTGTCTTAGCTATAATTTGAAACAGATGTTACATGAGAGTGAAATTATACCCCTTTTTTTATTTGAAAAAGACACTTGTTTTGAAAGCTGGAAAACAATAAATTCAAGTTGTTGTATCTTCATTGTTAAATTGGGTTTGGAGTCCGTCAAGAATCCCATCGCCTGGTTTTCTTTATGCCAGGCATTCAGGGGATCTCCATCACAGGAATGGCACCTTTTCAATGTTTAGGGGGGTAAAGGAATAATGCATTTTTGTGTTTGCTGCTATGGGTTTACAAACCAAACAAAGTGTGTTTTCTCCTTGTTAAAAAGTTGTGAAGAATATAATGAGAACTATAGGTCTTAACAAGAGGAGATCAGAGCACACGCTTTCGTTTTGCTGCCACGCAAATTACTCACAGATGATGTGTGAACATTAGGCAAGTCGTTTTTATTGAGGTTTTGGAACATTTCTTGCGAATTGTCTTTCTTTTTGTAGTGAGTAAGCATTAGGAGCACAGGCTTCTCTGGTTACTTTTTCTCTGAGAAAATGGTCCTAAAGATGTATGACTCTCAGTATAAAGCTGATGAGAGGGAGCCAAATGCTCAGCGGATAGCCTTTGGGATTGCTATGGAGATTTCCATTCATGGGGTCAGTCAAAAACAAAAGAAGCTCACCACAGAAAATCTGTTGACTGTCTTTGTCTGTCTTGAGATATTTCTGCATTTGGCTAGTTTATTCACATACTGCTAAGTTTAGTGGCTGCATTCACTGTAAATAATAATAATAATAATAATAATAATAATAATAATGTCTCCAATCAAAATTTTTCTAGTGACTGATCACATCTAAATTTTTCAGTTGGCCAAATTGAATTTCTGTCAATTGTGCAATTTAATTCACAGAAATTAAATTGGGCCAACTGAAAAATGTAGATGTGATCAGTCACTAGAAAATGTTCAAATGGACCTGATTTAAAAACTAAAAATTTTTTAGTGTTTGAAAGCCATTCATTCGTACAGTTGTGCCCAAAATCCTGACAACGGATTGCAAAAGTTTTAATAAAACAATTAAGCAATATCACAAGACTGCTGGCCATCACCGTCTGCTGATACCTAGACCAACAGCGTGATTGTTAGTGTGATTTTTATTTTATATGACAGTTCAATAAACAAGAAGTCAGTATTGTCTAATTTACACTTGCCTGTAGCAAGTTACTTTGTCCTTAACCACACAGTCAATCGCACTACTTGTTTCATTCCTGAATGAATCATTAAGTTATTGAATATGTTGAGTGAATAATTCAATGACTCATTCATTAAAAGTGCAGTGTGTAATATTTATGAGGATCTATTGACAGAAATGCAATATAATACATGTTTTCAGTGGTGTATAAAGACCTTACATAATGAATCTTTGTTTTTATTACCTTAGAATGAGCTATTTCTATCTCTGCTTACAGTGAAGTCACCATTTTGCGACGCCATGTTAGCCCTAAACGTACAAACTGCTCTACAGAGCGCTATCTACTGTCTGCTGTCTCAGACAATATTTTTCCTGTGTGAGCCACCGTAGCTTCTCTAATTGCAAATTGGCAATTGCACAGAAATTTGCACAGTGTACCTTTAAGACAGTGACTGCGTGTTAAGTACTTCATTTGAATAAGTCTTTTTTTTTTGCAACCACTGAAAAGTATGTTCTATATTAATGTGTGTACCATGAATGTAATTCAAGCGTACAACATTTGCCATGTTCCCATTGTAATCTACCAGTGGCACTTGGCCTCATGGGATAGTAGAGTGTCCGTTGGATGCACATTTCATAATCTTGCTGCAAGTAGTAGGTCATCCGGGTACTTTTTGCCTATGTTTCATGAATATTATGAATTCAGACAAACTGCTCTTTCAAATACCATTTTGGCCTGCTAAATTGTATAGTATGAATTATTTGGATGCAGCCAGTCATTTGTTTTAGTTTATGCCCCTTGTGGCCTGCATGTTTAGAAATTATTCAAGCCAAGTGTTAAAATCTGTGAGCTGTTCTTTATGGCTTTATATTTCATTGTAACTGCACATGTTAGGGGATCCTTTGCATTTATCATCACTGAGTTGCAAACAAAAACCTCCCTCAATATCCATAACTCATTGGGATCATTATCCATCATTCATTAGGGTTTCTTCTAAACAAAATCTACAGACACATGCCTAAACCAAACAGCTCAGTTGTTTGTCAGAAAGTTTGTGTGCTTGTTTGCAGTCATTTCTCCTAATCTTTCGCAAGCATTTGAAGTGGATCCATTCAATCTGTGTAAGCAGCTTACCACACACAAATACACACTTATGACTTAATATGACGTCTTGCTTTTAGATGTGGTACGTGAGGACTAATCCCATCTGTGCACAGAACGATTTATGGTGGCCTGTTTGGAGCAGTACATTTTGACTTGAGAGAGCTTGCCGAATTATTTCTCACATTGTATAACCATGTTTTTTTTCGGGAACCAAGTGGCCTGCCAACTCTCAGGTCACTGGAGTCTGCCATTCCATTTTGTCATCTAGTACTAAAAGTCCATAAGTGCCTGTATGTGACTATTCAAAAGGCGTGTGAAGGATTTTGCTTCTGTTTGATTTCACCAAGGATCGGCTGGCCAGAGCGAGTGTGAACTAAGAGGAGGTCACCACTTCTGCAGGTCATCTAGAAGTATAATCTTCATTGATTTCTTCAGGACAAACAATCCAAAAACATTTTATTTTGCAGCTTATGTGTGAGCTTTATTTCAAGTTTTTTTTCTGCATTCAAAATTATGTCTGGAATCACTTTTTTGTTGATGTTTTGTTTTTTGTTAACAAGGATTAATGTTTCCATGATGGCCTGCTTTTAACAGAACAATATCTCTCACAACGCTGAGGATTTAAGGTCAGTCATTAGAAAAAGAGCAGAAGGATTACTAAGTGCTGAGAGCTTTCTGGACTCACTAAGGCATTCTGCCGCTCCACGGATGTTCTGTACCTGCAACTCCAGCCAATATGAGAAAAACATAGGTTGGATCAAGAAAGAAAAGAGAAAATGGAAAAAAATTCAGTTTATTCATCTCACACTCCAATATGTTTTATTAAAGGTCAAGTAAATGCTAGAGATAGCTACATCAATACTCTGACATTCATTGACCTATAAAGAATAAACATTGTGTACTAGTTCACTGTGTCTCTGGTTTGAAACTCATCTGTGTTTCATAAGCCCAATAGGCAATTTTGTACAAAATTCACTATATGGACTCAACAGATGATATTAATTCAACCTCTCCCACCGATTTCTGTCACAACAACATCAGCGCTTTCAGCAGTCTCCTTGTTTTTTTGTTTTTTTTGTTGTATTTGTCATGCCATTTCTATGTGCTCATCATCAAAGCCTTAACTGGTTCCTATTGTGTTTGATTTATATTGAAGATGTGTACAAAACAGCTTTGCAATGTTCTGTCAACCTTTCATGCTCTTTAATGCTTCAAGCTCAAGTTCAAACCATGTATGCCTTTATAATGGAATCTGCACTTTTCCCACCATATAAAAATATGTGTAATTTAATTTCATAATAGCCTGCTGTAGTTTGCTATTTATAATTTAGAATGCAATTAACCATATATTCTCAAAACTATAGAAATACACACATTGCCTATATGATTTTATAACATTACAAAACAGTTCAGGTCCTTTCAGTTTAGACACCACTACTGTCTTTTCCTCTGATCTGCTTTATTTGGAACTGAAGACAAAGTAGGCCTAACTGACAATATCGTACAGTGGGGTAAAAAAGTATTTAGGCAGCCATTGTGCAACTTCTCCCACTTAAATAGATGAGAGAGGCCTGTAATTTTCATCATAGGTAGACTTCAATTATGAGAGACAGAATGAGAAAAAAGTCTGATTTTTAAAGAATTTATTTGCAAATTATGGTGGAAAATCAGTATTTGGTCAATAACAAAAGTTTATCTCAATACTTTGTTTTATACCCTTTGTTGGCAATGAACGAGGTCAAACGTTTTCTGTAAGTCTGGTTTTACACACTGTTGCTGGTAGTTTGGCCCATTCCTCCATGCAGATCTCCTCTAGAGCAGTGATGTTTTGGGGCTGTCTCTGGGCAACACAAAATGTCAACTGCCTCCAAAGATTTTCTATTGGGGTTGAGATCTGGAGACTGGCTAGGCCTCTTCCAGGACCTTGAAATGTTTCTTACGAAACATTCACTAAGTCCCCCCATGTGGTTCTGAAATTTTTGCTCACAGTTCATGTTCATTTAGACCCTAAGGGGTGAGATCTTGCATGGAGGCCCAGATCGATGGAGATTATCAGTGGCCTTGTATGTCTTCCGTTTTCTAATAATTTCTCCCACAGTTGATTTCTTCACACAAGCTGCTTACCTATTGCAGATTCAGTCTTCCCAGCCTGGCGCAGGTCTACAATTTTATTTCTTGTGTCCTTTTGACAGCTCTTTGGTCTTAGCCATATTGGAGTTTGGAGTTTGACTGGACAGGTGTCTTTTATATGGATAAGGAGTTCAAACAGGTGTCATTTGAAGAACAGAGGAGCCTCTTAAAGAAAAAAACTTACAGGTATGTGCGAGACAGTAAGCTTGCTTTTTTGTAGGTGACCAAATCTTTTTTTTTATACCATAATTTGAAAATAAATTCTAAAATGAACAGAAAATGTGATTTTCTGGATTTTTCTCATTCTGTCTCTCATAGGTGAAGTGAATCTGAAAATTACAGGCCTCTCATCTTTTTAAGTGGGAGAACTTGCCCAATTGGAGGCTGACTAAATACCCCACTGTATTCACTTCATATAAACAGTTTGTTTATTGAACTGTACTATAAAAGCAGTATCAAACTTGCGATTGCCATTTGTCTGAATATCAACACACTTGTTAGTGTGATATTGGGTGTTATAGCGATATGAGCTCACAGGGACGGTTTATTCTACATCTGGGGATTCTGTTCGGGTGCTGTGAAACGTGTCCAGACCAGCCTCCTGAATGATGTGGAAAACTGAGCTCACTTTATCATTTACTGGCAGAACATTCATGACTCCTCAACTGAAAGAGCATGTCAGAAGTTCATGTTCATCTGCATCCAAGAAGATGAGGAAAGTCCACGGTTCAGTCTAATGTTTCATGAAAGCTTTTGGGGCAATTATGAGCTTGAAGTAAAGTCAAGTTCAAAGATACAGAATTGATCCGTACTTTTATCCCTTTGTGTATAATGCACACACCTTCACAAAGATTCCCATAGAGATGTGTGCAACCCCAGACAGGTGTTCAGTTGTTCAGTTGTTCTGCTATGTGTTGGCTTCCATAATGGTTGCCTGTTAAAAAACGCAGAGGAAGCCCTTGTATTATGGCCACATTAAGAGGAGAGACGCCCTGCTATAAATCATCTCCGCTGTCGGATCTCCCAAACTGCTTCAGGCTCCACTCTGCAATTTTCTACCTTCTGACGTTTATTCTGTTGTAACTTTGCAAAATGTACTTTTGCTGTGCTTGCATTTTTGTCAAGCGTATTATTGTCAGAATCAACATTATAGATAGCTAATTATTATATGCAAGGGTGTTGGATAAATATCTTGACTGTTTTTGGTGTAAGAAGATCAGTGGAAGCAACAGATTATTTCAGGGTTAATAGAAGTGGAACACGTTTAACTCAGTTGTCAACATTACGGTGATTCCCACAAGAATTAAATAAATGATAATGTAATTATAAGAAATGTACAATGTACAGTATGTAAATCAGACCCGTTTTCGGAGCATTTAAAAGCAGAAATGTGAGTGAAGATTATACTTTTATAAAAAACATTTTTTATTTATTTATGAAAGACATTTTTTTCAAGGGTTTAAAGCAGTTCAAATAATCATTTTACAGTTGTTTTAGGCTTTTAAATGTACAGTTTTATAAAAAGAAAAGGTTTTAAAATTATTTTTCTTTTGTAAAAAATCTTTCAATGTTTACATATGACCCCTTCTCTCCATTAAAAAACGACTCTTTGCAACCCAGTTTTTTTTAAAGAAAATAACATTTTTGTGATAATAAACGACATTATTCCACAAATGCTTTCTTAATTAATACTGAATCCCGACTATTCCTTTATTCTGTCAAACGATCCCTTCTATGCTTCAGCACTAGATGAAGAAGTTTAGTTTGACAGCTTTCAGCGTCCTCTTCAATTAACACCCTGGAAAACTATGCACATAAATCTGCAACACCTTTGCTGCAGATTGGTTTAGGAAGTCTTCAGATGGGATTGTACCTGTGAGGTCAGGAGTTTACAGTCTGCCCAGGTTGTGCCAGCCACCCTGAGGCGATTGCTGTGGGTCATTTAGGAAGTATTGCATAATAACAGCTGCTTCACATTTGGTCCTCGCTGACAGTTATTGGCTTTAGAACTGGACTGGCTCTGTGGCTCCGGATCTTCATCATAAATCCAGACACGACACTGGCAGCTGTACATAATATCGAAACTCTTGGAGATGATTCATTTATCTTCATCATTTATTATATAGGTGTAGAAGGATGAGCTGGATTTCGTCTTTAAAGATGTTGGAACTCTTGTACTCCAGCATGCTGGAGACAGTTGGCTCTAGGAATTCGATGTTGGGCATGTGCCGGGGAAAATTGTGAAGGAGGATGTATTAGCCTGTGCTTGGCAGAGTATAGGGGGAATAGGCTTTCTCTTGGGATACTGGATTTTGTGCTCAATCGGACAAAACAGAGAGATAGAGGTTGAACAAGAGGACACGCAGCTGCAGCCCAGCCTCTGCATCATCTCATTCTCTCATGCTATTAATTAAAGAGCAGGTCTTCGAGTCTGAGTCCTGTTTACAGCTGTGCCTGCATGCTCAGAGCTGAAGTTTGATACACAAGAGCATAACAGAAAGTCAGTGTGGGACATTTATTGCACATCTTTGTATCATATATCTTTAATGTTGCACAACAGAAACTGTATTTCTTATGCGTGGCTCATTTGTACTGCTGTGAGTCTGCTGTTAATAACATATGGGGCGTTTAAAAAATCCAACACCTCATGCACCACAGGCCCAGATCACCATTAAAATACTAAGTCATGGGACTGTTTTCAGATCAAAGCTTAATACATCAGAGCTGTGACATGAAAACATATCACTAGGAATAACACAAGAAGACAAGATGTTGAGAGCTATAACAGCTGTCTAAAGAATTTTCTTGCATAATTTTAAATGTTTTGTATGTTTACTTTTCTGTAATTTTTTTAATCTTATTTTCTGTGTATGTCAAATGAAATACGGTTGAAAGCATCTGGTTTGATGTCTGGACAGAATTTTTTTTAATATACAGTGCCTTTTTTAATCTAACATATAGAGTCACTATAAACTGTAAGTAAGAGCTGCATACACTGAAAAAAATGTTGCTGAAAACCCTAATGTTCAAAGCTAACTATATGAGTAGGGTAACTGAAATTAAACATATTGTTTAATTAACTTAAGATTTATGAGTATATAGAACTTCGCTACCCTACTCCCAACGCCACCTAGATTACTGGATCACTTTCACTTTCCCACCGCGACCACGTTCATTTTCATAAAATCAGTTCAGTTAGAGAACAAACACTACAATTAAAAAATGAATGTGTCTGATCAATATAATGTGATTTAGCCGCTGAGGGAGTCAGATTACACCGTCATGAATGAGCTGAATGAGCTTGTGATGAGAGCTCAGGTAAATGCGACTGCTCTCGCGGCATAGATTCACAGTGTGTGTTCATTCTGGTGCGTTATCAGTGCATGCCTTTGGAAGCTTAACTTTCATAGGAATTAATTTGAGAAGTTGAAACACTCACTTTGCTCCGCACCCGATCCGTTTCCATGAATGCCTGCAGTGGCGAGCTGAGTGCTGTGAATGTGATCTCCCATCCCCCATGCGTGGGTTGAAAACATGCAGAAATAGCTCCCTCTGCTGGCTGTCTTTAGCCTGTGGCCAAAAATTCCTCTGATGATGCAAATTGACGATATTTACATAATCGGAGGAATTTTTCCAGAAATGGGGGGGGGGATATACTCCAGGGTTTCTACTTATACAAAGCTATATGCTAATCATTGAAGTCTCTGAATTATTTCAATGTTTTGAGTTTTATGAACCCATTTCTTTTAATTTAGACAAACTGAAAGGGTACACACACAGTTTCCGCCAGTCTAATGTTAATCT
Source organism: Pseudorasbora parva (assembly GCF_024679245.1). Classification (NCBI taxonomy): domain Eukaryota; kingdom Metazoa; phylum Chordata; class Actinopteri; order Cypriniformes; family Gobionidae; genus Pseudorasbora; species Pseudorasbora parva. The sequence goes on from NC_090182.1 coordinate 27,741,679, forward strand.
TGAGTAACTATAAAGTAGTATTGCATCCTTCATATCTCCGAATATTTTTTCGTTTTATCATATATTTATAAAAGACAGATACGCTGTATCGATTCTTTCCGAAAACAGCCAAGCTTGTAGAGTTGTACAACACACACACACACAATACATCATGGCATTGTCCCTGGATAACATTCGATTTACCATACGTTTATGTTGTTTGTATTATATGCACTTAGGATTGCCAACCAAACACAGATAACGCAGTTTCACTCACCACTTGCGGTTTCAACTCATGAACAAACACATTTGCAGAGCTCTGTTGCTGATCTGGAAAAACAAACTGCATCCACAGTTTCCTTAATGCTAGGTTATTTGGGAGGCTGAACAAGGTTATCTTTCCCTCACAACCAGAAACACACTTCTTTAGTGATATTTTTCATTTTGTGGTCTAAAAATAAAATGCTGCTGAAGCTTTTTGTAACCCGAAAAAAGCTTGTATATGGGCGTACTTTTACTCTCGCTCTGGGTGATCTGCACACGCACTCATCCGGGAGAAGTACCCATACAAGGAATTCTGCCCTTTATGAGATCATACAGGGCCTTTTAAAAAAAAAACTTTCCAAAACTTGCCATGAAGGAGTGTATTCAGAACAGAAATACTGCTGATAGTTCACCCAAAAATAAACATTTGTATAAGGATTAAATTTGTATATGCCCCAGGGCACCCAAGATATAGGTGACTTTGTTGCTTCAGTAGAACACAAATTAAGATTTTAAACTTTTTAAAAAGATTTTAAAACTTCAATGCGAGGAAAAAAACATGCACATACAAATCCCTATTAAACCCTGCGGCTCGTGACGGCACATTGATGTCTTAATGTTCCTGAAACATGCAGATGGGTGCTCTGACCGTAAAATATCAGATAAAAGTGAGTCATACTGTTTTTATCCACTTTTAACTTTAATATTTGGTGTCTTTTGCAGCAATTGCAGCACATTTCTCTGGCATAGTGTCAATATACAGGTCCTTCTCAAAAAAAATAGCATATTGTGATAAAAGTTCATATTTTCCATAATGCAATGATAAAAATTAAACTTTCATATATTTTAGATTCATTGCACACCAACTGAAATATTTCAGGTCTTTTATTGTTTTAATACTGATGATTTTGGCATACAGCTCATGAAAACCCAAAATTCCTATCTCAAAGAATTAGCATATCATGAAAAGGTTCTCTAAACGAGCTATTAACCTAATCATCTGAATCAACTAATTAACTCTAAACACCTGCAAAAGATTCCTGAGGCTTTTAAAAACTCCCAGCCTGGTTCATTACTCAAAACCGCAATCATGGGTAAGACTGCCGACCCGACCCTGTCCAGAAGGCCATCATTGACACCCTCAAGCGAGAGGGTAAGACACAGAAAGAAATCTGAACGAATAGGCTGTTCCCAGAGTGCTGTATCAAGGCACCTCAGTGGGAAGTCTATGGGAAGGAAAAAGTGTGGCAAAAAACGCTGCACAACGAGAAGAGGTGACCGGACCCTGAGGAAGATTGTGGAGAAGGACCGATTCCAGACCTTGGGGGACCTGTGGAAGCAGTGGACTGAGTCTGGAGTAGAAACCTCCAGAGCCACCGTGCACAGGCGTGTGCAGGAAATCGGCTACAGGTGCTGCATTCCCCAGGTCAAGCCACTTTTGAACCAGAAACAGCGGCAGAAGTGCCTGACCTGGGCTACAGAGAAGCAGCACTGGACTGTTGCTCAAATTTTGCATGTCATACGGAAATCAAGGTGCCAGAGTCTGGAGGAAGACTGGGGAGAAGGAAATGCCAAAATGCCTGAAGTCCAGTGTCAAGTACCCACAGTCAGTGATGGTCTGGGGTGCCATGTCAGCTGCTGGTGTTGGTCCACTGTGTTTTATCAAGGGCAGGGTCAATGCAGCTAGCTATCAGGAGATTTTGGAGCACTTCATGCTTCCATCTGCTGAAAAGCTTTATGGAGATGAAGATTTGGTTTTTCACGACCTGGCACCTGCTCACAGTGCCAAAACCACTGGTAAATGGTTTACTGACCATGGTATTACTGTGCTCAATTGGCCTGCCAACTCTCCTGACCTGAACCCGATAGAGAATCTGTGGGATATTGTGAAGAGAAAGTTGAGAGACCCAATACTCTGGATGAGCTTAAGGCCGCTATCGAAGCATCCTGGGCCTCCATAACACCTCAGCAGTGCCACAGGCTGATCGCCTCCATGCCACGCCGCATTGAAGCAGTCTTTTCTGCAAAAGGATTCCCGACCAAGTATTGAGTGCATAACTGAACATAATTATTTGAAGGTTGACTTTTTTGTATTAAAAACACTTTTCTTTATTGGTCGGCTGGAATATGCTAAATTTTTGAGATAGGAATTTGGGGTTTTCATGAGCTGTATGCCAAAATCATCAGTATTAAAACAATAAAAGACCAGAAATATTTCAGTTGGTGAATCTAAAATATATGAAAGTTTACTTTTTATCATTACATTATGGAAAATAAGGAACTTTTATCACATATGCAAATTTTTTGAGAAGGGCCTGTATTTCCTTTGAGAACTTCAAATGTTATCCAGTGCCTTCTGCAACTGAAAGGCCCACTGAAGTTATCAATGTGTTGATGTAATTTCCCCTGAAACGGCTTAAGCTGTTAGCAGTTCCTCCCCTTTTTTGAAACAGCCAATAGCGTTTCGTTAATATACAGTTTTTGACTAGAGCGCAAGAGCGGACCTTTCTCTGTTTGGTAAAGCCAGTTTCCTCCAACCATTTATCATCATCTCCTCCATATTGCTTTGAAATGCAGCATTTTGTGCAGAATTCAAATGGGTCGATATGTTTGTTGCTCTCGTGTCTGTAGTCTAAATTTAGACCAGAGCCGTTGGTGTGTGTGCGAGTGCGTGTGTGCTGCTGTGGTGCGTAAAACTAACGTAAAAACAAATTTAATTTGCCTCAAATGAAAGCATATTTACACTGAATCGTTTCCTATCATATACATAGTGTGCTATGTGCCTTTCACCATGTAGAAATTAGTAAATGTGTCTTAACAACTCCTGACCGATTTCAGCAGCAGCTTCAGCAGTGTAGGGGGCCGGGCTTTAGATTCTAGAGCGCATTTTGATTGGACAGAAGATTTGACAAAAAAATTAAAGTCTGCGATGATGTCACCAAAATCTGAATGTTTATATCTCTTAAATGCAAATGTTGTCATAGCTTTGGAACATACCAGCTTATTCATAACTTTAAAGCTAACACAGTCATACTAAATGCTAAAAAACTTAAATTTTGATTTCAATGGACTTTAAAGCCAAAGGCTTTCCTTTGAATGTACAATACATCTGTCCAGTTTATTTTCCAACTCGCCCCGAATGTGCTCGATGGGGTTGAGGTCTGGACTCTGAGGGGGCCAGTCCATCATTTTCAATGTTCCAGCAGATTCCTTCCATTGCAGGTAGTTCCGGCAATAGTTAGAACAATGTTTCGGGTCATTGTCCTCTTAGAAAATAAATCCAGGCCCAATAAGACAACTCCCAAATGTCAAGTGTTCTAATAATGTTGATGCTAGAAGGTTAGAAACATAACAATCACTGTAATTTAAACAAACAAAACAGTGACTTTTTGTGGAATGGCAGTGTAAATTCTGCAAATTATCCTTCTCCTGTTTAATAATAAACGATAAAATAAAAAGGTTAGGTTAGGATATGAAATATTAGAATAAACCAATTATTTTACCACATGAAGTGCATTTTTGTCAAAACATTTCTGCAGTGTAGAAAAGTGCTTACTCATTTCAACTGTGAATTTTGGGAAGGCCTTGGAAAGCTTCATTCCCATAGTCTCTTTATGCAAGTGTAACTGTCTTGTAACAAGCTCATTCCCTCTGTACTTTATGTCCTGAATGTCAAAGAGCTGGTGTCAAATGCGGCTCTTTTGAGCAGATTAATGCGAGGATGGGATGTTGGTTTTGTTACTGGTACAAACTCGCCGTCACAATCCACTCTTTTATAGCCCCATCGCTCTGTTTTTATAAGCTTCTCTCAGATAGATTCCTGCTGTCATGGACAGGGATGATGTTTTCCCCTCATGTTTTCTTTGGCCAGACACTAAATGTTTGAGATCGCGCACGGATCTTCTGCTACACTGACATGCATTAACAGTGCTGATGTGATGAGCCTGGTCTTGCTGGTGCTATAATGCCCCAGAGGAGTGATGCTTGTGATACAGCCCTGGAATCCACATCAGAGGGAAAGGAGTGGATAAAAAAACCATGTCAGGGCAGGGCTTTTTGAAATATATTGAAATACCAAAGGTGAGATTAGTAAAGAAGATTACAACAAAATCTCCAAGAGGTCACGTGTAATCCGAGAATATTATTTATGAGCTGTTTTTTATCACCAGTAGTGTGAGGTTGCTTTGACCCAGTTTTATGGCTGTTATTTATGAATAGACGGAGAAGAGAAGTTGTATGTGGATTTACAGTTTAGTGTCCTGCACCATTATCCCAGCACTCTACAGTCTGTCCTTCCCCAAGCAAAGGAGATAGACACCATAAAAGCTGCCTGCCAAAACCTCAGAGAATTCCTGATGAAGGAAAGAATGCAGCAGGAAAAGAAGCCACATTTTCTTCCCTCCATCCGACTCACTGTTTAAAACTGTCCTATCCATGCTCCAATTTTCCCCCCTGTTTTTGTCTTTCTTTTTTTCCCCGTTTCACAATTTTGGCAGGAATAAGTGCTCCAAATGCTTCAGGCTGGAAGAAAACATTGTAGCAGAACTGAATAGTTTTGCATCATTTTGAACAGAGACAATAAAATCGATGTAAATCTACTCAGTATGGTCAAATGTTTTTACTTATTTATTTTTATACTGATGTGTGGTGTCTACTGTCTACAACACCTATTAGAACTATAGGGAAAGTACAAGGGTAAGCAGTTGTGTTTGTTTTGTTGTGAAGTGAAGTGTCAAAGGGGAAATGTCTCATTACGCAGTATCAGAGACAGAACGCAGGCTGCAGTTTGTTTGGCTTGTGAAGTACATCTGGTAATTAGTTTGAGCTGTGGTGAAGGAAAACTGCGGTCGTGCAGACGAATGCAATACACTGGGAGGCTCAAACGTGTCTGCAATGCATGAGCATATATATATATATATATATATATATATATATATATATATATATATATATATATATATATATATATATATATATATATATATATATATATATAGAATATATATATATAGAATAGAAAAGAATAGATAAGAATGACAATAGCAATTTACACGCCAACCATGACAACTGGGAGTGACCGGAGGAGCAGGCTGAAAACCTCATATATATATATATATATATATATATATATATATATATATATATATATATATATATATATATATATTAATTCTGACTGCTTAGTAAATAAATCAGAGGTTGAGAGAGGAATACATTTTTGAAAACTGAAATTTTTGCTTCCAACAACTCTGTTTCATATTTCAGGCAGACTGCTCTAATCATGAGCAGTGGTTTATATTGTAGTTTTCTTTTATGCATTAGAATGTGGCGTCAGTCATTCCAGAACAATCCGGTTGCAGAGACAGAGGTCCACATGAGTCTTGCTCCCTGAAGAGGTTTTCAGCCTGCTCCTCCGGTCACTCCCAGTTGTCATGGTTGGCGTGTAAATTGCTATTGTCATTCTTATCTATTCCCAACACAACCCAGGTTGCTATTCAGCTTAGTTTTGTCCTTAAAATGCAGAAGGAATGAGGATTCAGCATTGGCTTAAAGGGATAGATCACCCAAAAATGAATCTTCTGTCATTATTTAATCACCTTACTGTCATGTTACCTAAACTGTATGCTGTTTTTCTGTGAAATAATAATAATATCCTAATAAATAATTCAAATCTAAAAAGGGCTTGCCATAAAATGACAACTCATAGTGACCATTTGTCTGGCTATCACCAAACCAAGGTTGATTTAAAATTGTAGACTGGTCTGGGGAGTCTGCACTGTATTTTCTCCTGCACAAGAGGCATGAAACCGCAATAGCGTGCCAGGTGGATAAGCCAGTCTGTGCTTAGTTCCTCCAAAATTGTAACAGAAGCAGTAGAAATTAATGTACAGGATTTGAACAAAAACTTGGGTTCTAATTTAAACACTTCTGACTGGCCATTTCGCTCACGAGATCAATAGACATGCCTGTGATTGGCTACATTGCTCAACACTGCAAGAACACAATGTAAATAGAAACCCTGACGCTCTTCAGAGCCCAACCACAGAAACACACTGGATAGTTTGCCAAAGCACCAATATGCTTTTGTAACTGAAAAACTGAGGGTAGACCAGCAGTTATGAGCAGCTTTTCCCTCTAAAAGCAATGTAGCAAGTGTCTCTGGACCTTTGAAAATCCCATGCTATCTCAAGCCTTGCCTAGCTTGTCTATGATTCAATCTCAAAAATGCTGGGATAAAAACAACTCAAGTTGGGTTGAAAATAGACAAACCCAGCAATTGGCTTCTTTTAACCCAGCGATTGGGTTGTTTTAAGCAAACATTTAACCCATCCGCTGGGTTAAAACAGCCCATTCACTGGGTTTAAACAACACAATTGCTGGGTTTGTCCATTTTCGACCCAACTTGAGTTGTTTTAACCCAGCGTTTACCTTCATTTGTTCTGTTCATTTGTTATTTTATTTATACATTGATTTAGTTGTTTTCATGAAACTGTTGGCTGACAATAAATCACATTTAACAAATCTTAATGGTCAAATAATTTTTATCCCATGTTTTGAGTGTAGGCATTGAGATCCACCCTATTTTACCAAGGTCCACTCAGTCAGTGTCTGATAATCATGTGCTTATAGAGCAAATGCATGTGTGATGCCAAAGACGCAGTGCAAAGCAGTTCACCATGAGAGCCCCAGAGCATATTTTTCCCTCTGTTTTTTTAACCTTTTATGTGTTTTTCTGCGTCTATTTGTCTGTCACAACTGAACACAGGTTTAGACATCTTGATTTCTCTCTTCCCCCACGTGGGCCATAATACTGCAATGTTAAAGCAATAAGCTCAATGGATTGCTTTTCAGTGTGTTATCAGTTTCTGTTGAAAGTATGTGGTCAAGAAGGCAGAAGAATGTTGAAGATATTTAATGCAGATTCATTCTAGTGTAATTTTTATTGTTACCTTTATGTTCTGTATGACTGTGATGTCTTCAGATAGCTTCTGAGTGAATTGAAATTGACTCAGAGAACTGACAAACTTTTTCCCTCTCTCAAAGTCTGAACCATAAATGAACCTAAAGTGGAGCACTATTATCCCAAATATGTGAATTAATCTGCCATGATTACGGCAGAACTTTCTATTTGCTCAGCTGTTTTTAAAGCCCTTTGTCCCAATCATCGCAATGTGCTTATATGAAACCTCTCTGTGCTTCAGTGCAATATTTATGGCATTATAAATGTTCTTGCTCAGAGTGGCTTGAAAAACAGCACCCATTCGTGCAGGGCTGACGTGGAGCTCTTTTAAAGTAGTCCTTTCACGAGGTCAGGCGTCCAGATGAGTGTCGGAGTGTGTCTGTGGTAACATCTGCACATCAGTCACATCAGGCTCTCTACAGCTGTCTCTGTCTGCCAGTCCTGACATTATGACCGTTCACACTCAAAACACGACTGGGAATCTCCAACATGGCCAGGACATTTACTCTCAGATGTGGATCAGGCTTGAAGTTTAGCAGATATTGCTTTTATACCAGTTTAAAACAATCATTTGTTTGTCTTTATGTATGAATGCATTAGTGTACACTAGCGGAATATTCTGCAAGTTTCAATATACTCGACTGAAAAAGTGAACAAACATGATAATGTCATCATTTACTTGCTCTCATGTCTTTCAGTTTGGTTTAATGTCTCACAAAAGACTGTCTCACAAAAGACTGAGATGATAATGTGGGCATTTCAAACATGTGTGGGCTTTTTTTTCTTTTCTTTTTTACTTTGTTTGTCAGGAGAGGTTAGAGCCCAGCAAGCAATTCTGTGTCTAATAGCCATCCAAACACAGTCCTGACGTCTAGGCTAAAACAAGTCCAAATTTGGGCTGTCAGTAAAAATTGAGTAGACCATAGGCCAAAAGTAGACTAGTCAACAATTGTGGCTGTGCACAGGATACACATAGTAGAACATGTAAAAGAAATGAAACCTAACACCTTGTTATCATTGTTGACTTTGCTTACATAATGGAATATCATACAGCTCACAAGTTTTTTGGCAAACACTACATGTAACCAAATTCAAGGTTATTTTGGCTAAGAATGGGTTACTCATAGTCAGACTATATCAGGTCTATAGTCTACCTGAAACGGTGAAATGATTGCTTGATGGGGGGAGAAGAAAGAAAGTAAATTTTGAAATCTGCAATACTGTCATGTGCAGTTTTGTTATTTTTGAAGCAACCAACAACTTTTGCTTTTATAGGAAAGGGCAGACTGAACTTACATTTAACGTGAAGATTGAACTTAAATGCAGACTGCATTTAAATGATGACAAAATGTTCATTTTTGTGCAAACTATTTTTTGAAGTGCTGCGTGAAATGTGTTTTCTGTTCCACAGCTACTGTAATGGAGAAAATAAACATTTATGTAAGACTGCAAGAAGCAAGACATTTCATTTCTTCTGCAGACAGCAGGTTGGTTTTCTTGGCTTCATATTTCACCATGAGAATTATTTTCCAACATGGTAATAATGTTCATTTCCACCCTGTCAGCACAGTTGATGTGACATTGCTGCTCATTGCTTGTTTTTGTTCCTAAATGGACAAATCAATCAAATTCAGAAACATTATTCTCAGTTTTCTGCATTTATTTGAAAAGTCTGGAACTCCTTTTAAGACACTTCCTAAGATGTTTATTATCTTTAATTATTTCTCTAAATATTTCTAAAGACCAAAAATAAATTCCAGGTTATCACTTAAACATAATTACAAAGTTGTTCAAAGATTAGGAAAAAGTCATATTTTATTTAAACAAAACAGAGCAACCCGGGGCTTGGAGCCTGTTACATGCTCTTAATAAATGTTTTTGCGATAAGAATATTTTCCTCTGCATTCCTCGCCTTGTTTTTGCAAACTGTGTGTTTTTGTGTCGATTTTCCGCTCACTCCTCCGAGCTGCCAAGTTGGGAATGAGCTCATACTGTGGGGAAGCAGAGCTGCATTTATACATCTCTGGAGCTCCTGGGGAGAACAAGTCTGTGAGATGAGGAGGGGGAGAACAGAAAAAGAGAGGGAGAGATAGAGTTTGTCGGAAGAGGTTAGAGAAGAAGAAAGAAGAGACTGTGCATCACAGTAGTGGTCAGAGTAAAGGTGGACAGCTGTGTTGTGGGAGAGGAGATGTCAGACCCATTGAAGGAGAACAACAGAACAGCTGAAGACACAAAGGACAGTCAAGGAGCTGCTGTTTGACATACTGACGAGGTCCAAATCAAAAAACTCGATCAAAAAAGGCATGATGGAAGAGCAAAAAATTTACATTTGTTTAGGTTCATATTTTGGAGGCGTTGCATGGTTGCTGACAGCAATTTTTTGGTCTGCTTTAGTATTTTTCCCATTGTATAATTATTACGCATACAATTTTATGATCTTTTTTGGTTACTTATTAAATTAATTTTTCCAACTGAAGGACCATTTAACTCTACTAAGTGTAACCTTTCACTACTGTTGGTTTTAAATAGTCCTATGGTCCAAAAATGGTGAAAACATTCACCTCCATTTGAAGAGGTCTTGTTGATGAAGTAGTCCATGCACACATTATGTGTCATGACTCTGATTGGCAGTATGCTGTGGAAACGAGTCAAGCACAATGACTATTGTTATGAAAAGCCTTTCCACTGTTGTAAGTCCAAATCACTGGGTTGAACCAGAAGTCAATTAATGGATTAAAGAGTACAGAGGGATCCTCTGATCTTGTTAACAATACTTATTTGCTTGGATGGCTACTGTACACCGAGCCTCACTGTGATGGGAATTAAGAGTTGGGAAAGAATGGGACTTCTGTACTGCACCCTATAAAAGATTTTAAGCTGTGCACTAACCACACCTGTGTATGTAAGACAGAGTTCATACATACATTCAAAGTGCAGCTAATGGGAGTGCCACTGAATAGGTCTGGGTCTTTATTCCTGTGTTCCAGAGAAGAAAGCACAGCCCCCTAAAAGGGACTGGTACTGAATACTCTTCAAGCTATTGTGGCTTCTCAGCTTACAGTCCAATACAAATAGTCTGCTATCATCTGTCAACCATACACATTGTCTGTAAATCATTTATAATCGGGGAAAGTGAATGATTCTGGTTCCTCAAAATTTCCATTAGGATTGTTTTAGTAAAAAAAATGCAGTTTTGTTGAAAATTACTGGAACCATTTCAGTAAAACCACTGACAAAGTATCTTTAAAAACAACATGTCAGTAATTACATTGATTTGCTCTCATTGGCCATAAGTATAACAATATTAGTTCTTGGTTCATGTCACATATTATGATTCAGATTGTATTCCATCTGATTCAAGGAAATCAGACTTCGCTGGTCATTCTGTGTTTTTCTTTCAAAAACGTCTAGAGTTTCTTGCTTGTGCTCGGAAGTCACCTTCAGTGGACAGTTACATGCTGTAGGTTTTTTGGATTCACTTTAGACTTCACTGTTCGTATGTTGTATGTTGCCCTGAATAGTATTTAACGGAATTATTTCAGACCATTTTTTTGGAATACTTTATTTTTCAGTTTACAAAAACAAAAAACAGAAGAACAAGTATAATAGAAAATAAATATATATTAAAAAAATAAATAAAATAAAAATTAAGCACCCCCCCCTCCAAAAAAGGTGCTCCAATATACTATAGAATATGTAATGTAGCAATGTTTTTTTAAAGTCAGTCACAATCTAATTCCACACTGTCCATATGATCTAGATAAGGTTGCCATATTTTAATAAACATATAGTATCCTTTTCTAAGGCTGTTGTTTTTTTCTAAAGGCACACATCTATTCATTTCTAAATACCAGTTAGTTATAGATAGAGGGGAATCAGACTTCCATGTGACAGCAATGCATTTTCTAGCCACTGCCAAAGCTATCCCCAAGAAATGTTTCTGAAACTTGTTCAGCATCTTATCAATTTTCATGAAGTTCCCCAGTAAACAAAATTCTGGGTCAACCGGTATTGAAATTTTTGTAATCTTAGTTAAGACACTACAAAAGTCAATCCAGAAACCTCGTAATTTTACACACAACCAAGTACAGTGTAGGAACGAGCCCACCTCTATTGTACAGCGGAAGATATCTCAGGTTTGAACTTATGAATCTTCTCCGGAGTTAGATATAGTTGATGAAGAAAATGGTAATAGGTAAGTCTATACCGTGCATTAATAGTGGCAGATAAACTGTCTTTACACAACTCTGACCAAGTCTTCAATTGTGGTATTCCAGTCTGATTCCCATTTTCCTTTAGACCTATACAAATTTAGGACATTCAGATATCAACAAAGAGTACACTTTAGAAATAAGGTTGTATGGTCCATTTTCTTGTGTCAATTTCCCCATTTCCGTGCACTTGGGCAGAGTCATGCTGTTATTCAAAGTACTTCTCAAAAATTATCGCAATTGAAGGTAGCAAAAGAAAGTATTGCTGGGTAGGTTGTATTTCCTCTTCAATTGTTCAAAGGACATGAAATGCCCATCTTCAGAACAATCCTCCAATGTATGTTTTCAGATCATCAACTGATCAACTTCCATCAACTGATTCCATTATATAAATAATTTGGTTATGGTATTTTTATTTTATTTTTTGTAACCTGTTCTTGATTACCAATACTTAACCCTTGAATGCATGAATGTTTCACCAATCATTACATATTTGGGTCTTTAGCGACCCGGATCTATATATAACACGGATGGATCTCAATAATATAAACTCTTCTGATATAACAATTACAGAAGAAAAAAATAAAGCATTTTTTTACCTTTTGGGGCTTGGAAGGGTTCAGTTTGAGCAGATGATTTGACCATCATCGCTGTCCGCATCAGAGCTCATTTCCCAGTTCATTCAGCATCTGGCTCATATTCACCATCTCAAGAATATTCTCAAAACTACCATTTTAAGCATGTTCAAAATCAATATTTTGATCGCTGGCAGCTTCTTCACCAAATCCACCATGAAGTGACAGATGGTGATCAGATTGGTTTGCGTTCAGCACTTTGCTCTGCAGTAAATCACTGAACCATTTCAAGTTTTATTGATGATACTTCCTATTATTTTGTTTTCTGCCTGCAGAAACTATGAGTGAACCGTCACTTCATCGTTTTGTATTAGACATTATCTTGTGGAGTAATAGTGAATTGCACTTATTCAGTCAACAAAGATTCAATTAAAATATAAATGTTACACACCTTGGGGCGTTAGCAACCCTATACAATTATTACTTTTATTATAATTATTACAATTATTATTTTATAATCTTTTTTTATTATTATATTGTTTTTAATTAATTGATTGAGGAATGCTAAAAAGGTTTATGTCTAACTTAAAAAATGAATGAGGAAGAGAGTAGTGAATGACGCCCTGAATTACTAAAGACCAAAGGCAGTCTCGCATTTTAGGGTTCAAATTTATTTAGTTGAAAAAAAAAAAAAAACGTGTTTCACTTTAGATTGGGCCAACACATGCCACAATATCCTGCTTCAATATCTGTGCTTCAGCTGTAAACTGAAGCATTGTATGGTAAAATTAGTGTCTGTGAAAAAAATTAGTGTCTGTGTCCTTTTCATTGAATTATTTTGCTTCCTTTAGTGGAAGAATTTCCCATTTTCTGTTAACAACAAGCTTCAAAGTTGCTGGAGAAAAGGCTCTTCAGTTTGCCTAAAAAACCCAGAGAAGAGAAGACAAGAATCAGTTGTTCTGAAAATAGACAGCCTGGTGAATAAAGAAAGGGCCACTGAGGCACAGGACTGGAGCTGGAGGTGATAAAAGATCAGCTTTGGAGGAATGGACACACTTTCAAAGGCCCCTCCTCACGACGAACCCCCGTTCCACCTCCCTCCATGAGGCATGAAGCCAGGACAGGTCAAGAACAAGAGTCCCACTGTAAAGAGTTCTGGGGATTGTCCAAGGTAGTAGATTCCTGTGGAGTGAATGAGCTTTAGGCTGCATTTCCTATGTCCTAACCCCTTATCGCTAACTGTGAAAGAGCATAGTAAATATCAGTGGCTTGTCAGCTAGAATGATATCCACTTTAGTCTCTGGTGGCTTGTGATGTTAAATAAGATATATGTCTGAAAGTGTCTGAAAGAAAACCAGGAGAATGGGAGCAGGAAACAGACAATGAGAACAGCGTGTCAGTGCCAGCACACATCAACCAAATCTTGCTCACACCGTGACACTCAATGCAGAACATGATACCATCACTGAACAGTGTTTTGCTATGGTATTAGACATTTACAGACTTCCAGAACCCCTACAAGACTTTAAACATTCCTTCACCTAGTGCAAAACCGCAGGCTGAGAGAACAGCTCTAGGGTACTGTGGAAAAAAAACCCTTTTGTATTGGAAATGAAGCAGATGTAACATTACTGTAACTTTAGCATGAAAGCCTCAAAGTAAAAAGTAATAGATTGCAGCTTATATGCAGCTGTGATTATAATCACAATGTGCTTTTATTTCTTGCAATGTGACTTTGGATTTGAATCTCACAATTGTAACAGTATTTTTACTCTAAAGCTGCAGGCTTGCATACTTTGGCACTATATGTGGCTTTTTTAATTGAGCAAATGTGATATAATTTGATATGCTTTTTGTTATGCATTCGAAATGCAATCAAAATGCCTTTTCCTGCCTGCTTTAATCGACACAAGCACGCACAGGAGACTAGCTATGTATTACATAGACAGGATCTATGTATTTCAGCCATTAAAAGCCTCTAGTTTTGTGCAATGCATCAAATGGAAATCGTTTGACGAAAGAAAGAAAGAAAGAAAGAAAGAAAGAAAGAAAGAAAGAAAGAAAGAAAGAAAGAAAGAAAGAAAGAAAGAAAGAAAGAAAGAAAGAAAGAAAGAAAGAAAGAAAGAAAACGTGTTTTGTGCAGGTTAGGGCAAGTGGTGTGAGCGCTTGAGGAAGATCAAGGTCAGAAGGTTATATTCAATCTTGCACTATGGCTCAAGACGCCATCACGACTGAAACACACCCAAGTATTTCTGGAATGTGTCCTGCCAAGACCCACCCTACAACAATCGGTCATTTTAACCCCTTTACACCGGAACAGGTAAGATTAGATACACATTTAGATTTAAGGAGTCATAATAAACAATACACGCTAAAAGAATTACCTAAACATGTGTACATGTGTTTGTACTTGCTTTGAGTGGCATAGTACATGTAGTGCAATTTAAGTGAACTGAGAAGGAATGCATATCCTCAAGACATGCCTGCCTTGACTGTCATCTGTTTGAGATACAGGTGTGTGCCAAGACATGCCCCGAATAAATGCTCTGTTAGCAGAAAGATTTGTCATTACATTAACATGGAAAGTATATTGCCCTTCTGTAATGAGCACGTATCAGACTCTTCACTCATAGATGTTGGTTTTGGACACACCATCTTTCCCTTTATCCCTGTGACGTCGGCACTAGGACCCCGCAGGGATGCGCAATATTGCGCCTCGGTTATTGGGATTAGACGACCTCAGTTTTGCACTACAGCAATCACCATTCAACGGAGAGTAAGTGTGCTGTCTGATATGCTGAAATAAGGACCTTCATAAGAAGCAGTTTTTCCAATGATAGCTGGCGGTTAAAAGGATTGTTTGAATGTTTTTGGCGGACCTGTCACGCGCTCCAGCACTTCAGTGTGGAGATGGGAGTAAACCTGGAGAATGGGATACCCGGTGAACTTCCTGAAGACGAATCTGTGATTTGGATTTAGACAAACCGCGATCATTATTAACAGAGATTGAAGTTAAGTATCCAACCTTTTATCTGAAACTGTTTTGTGTAATTTTCCCGGCCAGGCATCTCGCGTAAAGCTGGGGCGCACGGGTCGAACTCTGATGCTCTTGTTGGTTGTACATATATTTAGATTCACTTTTGATTAACTTTTTAGTCGGAATGCCTCTAAACATTACAATTTTCAACAAAGTAAACCATAAAAAAAAAAATATATATATATATATATATATATATATATATATATATATATATATATATATATATATATATATATATATATATATATATATATATATATATATTAATGGTTTACTTTATATATATATATTACTATATATAATTTAACGTACTTTCCCATAAAATGGTCAGTTTGTGTAGGTCTTTGAATACTATGCCCTGGCTGCCATTTCTGCAAGTGCATTGCAGTTGTTGGTTTGTACTGCGCGATGGGAAAGTGAGGGTAGGTAAACACAGTTTGTTTTCCTTGAATTTAACAACAACGCAAGGCGTGGATGGGGTTGGTTGGACATTCATTCAGGATGTGAAAGACAACAACAAAAAGAAGAGATTGGGGGTTTTCGGGACAAAGGGAATAGGAAACAGGTTGTGTCCAGAGAATTCCTCAGGTGTCACACATGGGTGTCCATGATGAATAGAGCAGAAGCAAATGATAATGTCCCTTTATATACTAGGACTTATCATGCCATTTGTATTATGTATATTAATGCGTCGAGCATTGATTTTTTTTTTTGTCCCCCAAACTATCAAAATAAACAGGCAAGGCATATTTTTGACAATCTAAAAAATCAAGGTTCACGTAAAACTTAAAGGTATAACACGTACCTTGGGTTTTTCGCGTATTCATATATATATACTTTTAGCCTGCACATATACCAAGCATAACAAAACAATTAAATACAATATAACATTACAATACTAATTACTGAGCCTAGCATGACACAAAATGAACCAAAAATTTTTATAACCAAAAGATTACAAAAAAGATAAACAAAGAACTTTGGTATAAAGGGACAGTTAGTAAACAAACTCTATTTATCCAGGCAGATGGGTATCAGATAAATCCAGAACAACTACTTTTAGATCGGGATAAGAGCCAGCAATGCCATTTTGGTTTCCTCAAAAACCTTTAAATGAAGAAAGAATATTTTTTCATCTTGAGTTTAATTTCATGCTTGCATATATGTTTGTGTTTGCTTTTAGGCTGCATACATCTTAGCCATGGTGCCTAACTGCGTGCTGGGTCTGGCCCATCCTTGCTGTATTGGCCTGCTGTTCTTACTTCTCCTGCCCAGCTCAGTTTCAGTGAGGGAACCTCTCCATCAGTCTCACGCCCACCTCCCCTCGCTGATACCTCATGCCACCCTACCGCTGTCCCGCTCCAGCTTCAGCGCCAAAGCTCAACTGGACCTCACCACTCACTGCAACGAGAGCTGCTACCACAAAGGAGAAGACATGGATAAAGAGCACCTAGCTTTCGAAACACTTTATGCAGATGGCTCCCGAACATTAACCACTGTTGACCTAGATGAAAATGACACTGAACTTCCTTCCAGGCAGCCCAAAGTAACTGTTCCCGGACATAAGCGGCTAAAACGGCAGATTTACGGTTCAGATGGGCGCTTCAACATCCGCGGTGACCACTTCCTTCTGGACTACCCGTTCTCCACAGCCGTCCGTATTTCTACCGGCTGCACTGGAGTTCTGGTGTCCCAGCAGCACGTCCTGACCGCAGCCCACTGCGTGCATGATGGGAAGGATTACGTCAAAGGAGCGAGGAAACTCAGAGTGGGCTTTCTGATCCCTCCGTCTGTTAACGGTACAAGGCCGGGTCAGGCTCCCGTGAAGAAACCCTTGGTGCGCTGGGTGAGGGTCAAACGGACCCGAGTTCCTAAAGGTTGGATTCAAGGTCCTCAAGAGGTCAGCATGGACTTTGACTATGCACTTCTAGAGTTGCGTTGGCCTCACCGACGTCCCTTCATGCGGCTGGCCGTGGCACCCACCTCGGACCATTTGGCTGGTAAACGCATCCACTTCTCTGGATTTGACAGTGACCGGCCCGGGGAGCTGGTGTACCGCTTTTGCCCGGTGGAGGATGAGTCCAATGATTTGATTTACCAGCACTGTGATGCCCGCCCAGGTGCGAGTGGCTCTGGTGTTTACGGACGTGTGTGGGACGATGCTTTGGAGCGCTGGGAGCGCAAGGTCTTCGGGATCTTCTCGGGCCACCAGTGGCTGGAAATCAATGGAGAGAATCGTGACTACAATGTGGCTGTTCGTTTCACTCCGCTGAAGTTTGCTCAGATCTGTTACTGGGTTCATGGAAATAAGGTGGACTGCAACCAGGACTGAAGACATGACAGAGGAATGGGATAATATAAAATCATGGACAAAATACGACATGCCTGATTGTGGAACCTGCACTTTACAGTCTTTTACGGGTGTGGCTACTGAATCTGAGACTTACGAAGGTCCATGGCTGGTAGATCGTTACCCACAGGCTTTGATCACTCAAATGGGTTGAGCTGGAACTTTATTTAACCACTACCTTTAGTTTTTGCTCGCTATACTGCCAACGTTACACATAGCTTTAGACTCTGAGGTTAACAATACCAGCAGATTTATCTTGTCAAGTCGATTTTCTCCACTACCTTGCAACCTTGCTTTGTTCAGATTTTACAAGCTTTAAACTGTTGTTTGCACTTTTATAAAATAGAATTAGGATGGAGGGTTTATTCTGATCCGACTAAAAGTAGAGGGAAATGGGTCAAGCTTCCTTAATTTCCATCCCTGAATATCAGCTGTCTTTTGGGCATACTACTTTTATTTTTTCTGAACTATGATTGGCATAATAACAAAATTGATGACGGGAGATGTAGTATGGGTGTTGTTACATTGAGAGTTATTAGAAATTTACACCATAGATTAAAAATCCTTAGTTAATTGTAATGCACAGCATCTGGATCTGTAACCCACGAATACAATTCACTCTTCTACAGTTACATACTCTTTTCCAAGATAGATGAAGACCTCAAATTGGTAACAGTATCTGTTTGTAAATAACTTTATGTTGGGTGTTGGATTAATATAAAAAACTGAACACACACTAAGAGAAAAGTTGTGGGGAAAATGTTGACTATAATTCTATTTTTAAAAAGCTTTTTATTTTAATAAACTAAATTGTGTCGTTTTTGCTTTTCTTTTCACTTCAAATGTATTTCTCAATGAGGACTTATTTCCTATAGAAGTGGTAATAATAGCAGATATGATGGTTTATTTAAAGTATTACAAACAACACTATCTATCTATCTATCTATCTATCTATCTATCTATCTATCTATCTATCTATCTATATATATATATATATATATATATATATATATATATATATATATATATATATATGAATGAGAGAGCGAGAGCTACTGAAAATGTAACACTGATACCCCCTGGTGGCTAGAAGAGGAAGACGTAAAAAAATACTACCAGAAAAAAAAAGATTTTGCCAGTCATTGCAGTTACACTTTTAAGCTTGTATTGTTTGTTTACAGTGAACAGTGTTGCAATAGCTACTAAAAGCATATTACAACCAAATACTGTAATACCGGTACGCCAGGCAAGGTGCACACTGCACAGACCGACAGTACAGCTCAGGAAGTTGGAAGGTTCGTTTTTTCTTCCCGTTATGGTTTTGAAATGAATCTCTACTGCCCTCCAATGGTTGACATGTGCACGTCATTCGTTGAGTCGTTCACAACATGGCTGAACAGTAAGTTCTCGCGGTTCAGTCAGTCAGGAGCGATGATACTGACGTGAATACATTATTCAGCAGTATTGCGGCTCAGCGATTTATTATAGCACAAATTGTACAGCAACATATTTCAAGGAACACACTGTTAACAGTTAATTGAAGTCAATCAATTTTACAGAAATCTCTGGTATTTTCGTGAAATAAATGTTAATACCGGTTTGTCATTATGTTCTCAATTACTTATACCCATCCTTAGGCTGTTTATGTCTGTAAACCTTGAGCCACTTTTAAATTCTAAACTTAATAGATGTACGACATACAGTACATGGCATGATATTTATTTTTGTCATTCAGTGTATTGGCCCCTGCAACTGGACACTTATACTATTAAGGTGTCTGTTCTTTTGTGTGTCCACAAAAAAAAAGAAGAAAGATTTAACAAAGTCTGTTAAGGAGTTTGTTTTAATGTAGTAGCACGTATTAATTGTCTCTAATTGTATTTGACATGCCATCATCTTCAAATACTAGTTTGTACAAGATGGATTTGCAATCATAGTAATTTCAGTACAAGCAGACATTTTTAGTATTCTCTTGTAGTCTACTGAACTACATTAACAGGCCACCCATCAATTCCATAGGGAGGATGACAAATCAAGCTTTGTTTCGATCCATTTGAAACAGTCAGGGCATAAACCATGCTGAACACTGATGAAACAAATGCAGAATCAACACAGAAATAAGCAAAAGCATATAAACCTATATAAAAGAGCAACTCAAGATTAAGAGCCAAATTAGATCCACCTTGGGGTGCAAAAAAAAGGCTACAGCCTTTACACAGATAATTTGCCAAACACGAAAGAAACAAAGCAGCTGTAACAGCAGAATTGTTTAGTGCTTTTTTTATTAGAGATAAGGAGACGATACAAAACATCCACTGACCAAGATCAATCAAAGCTCTGTACACAGGCTGCCCAAATATATCGCTCCCCATCTAAATTTCATACATGTCCATCAATCCACTCAATCCAATTCATCAACAGACCGCTCACCCACTAGGTCCCAGATTTTACAGATAGGAATGTGTACAATTTCTTGACACCAGTGCCATGGTTTGAATTACATTTGGAAATACTTAAATCAGATGGAATCAATAAAACAACTTGTGAGGTCAAAATGAAACAAATGGGGGGAAGGGGAGAGTAAACGGTGTTCCCAGAATGGTCCAATAACATTGTGATTCTGGAGTAAATTTTGCACTATACCTAGTCTCAACACACATACTTAGAAAAACTCAACTAGATGTTTGGCAAAAACAAAAAACAAAAATCTTAACAAACAGTATGTTGTATAGCTGAATTGTAACGGCTGCCGTCTCAGTCTTTCCTTTCAACAATCCAATGGAACTCAGAAAGAACAAAAACCTGCCAGTACACATTTACAGTTATATTACTTTGTTTTTATAATCATCATCCTTCATTTTTGTATTTTTAGGTCTTTTTTTTCTCTTTTATTTTTTGTTCATTGTATGTGAGACCTGGAATGACAGCCTACATCTTTCATCATGTGTGGAGTTTGGAAACTGTCACTTTTTGCCCCCTCCCACCCACATTAACCCACCCCGTGGCCCCACAAACGGTCGTGCTGGCCCACCTGCCCCACCCATGTTGGAATGAAAGGCTAACCCCTGAAATGTGTCAGCCTCAGTCAGACAGAGGATTCCCCTCAAGAGTGATCACCGATGATCCCCCAAGCTTCTCAGCAAGGGTCTTTCGGTCCTTGATATCTTCTAGACCGTTCACTTGCCACTCGTGCTTGATACCTGTGAAACAAGACAACAAAACTTTCACAGATCTCACAAATACATTTAGTTATAATACACATGGCATGATTTTATATTTATTTGTTATATACATTTTTTAAAAAAATGCATGTTTAAATGTAAAGTTTATTTTATAATCTAAATCCAAGTTGCATTTACATAATACTTAAATACATTTCTATTAAATACATTTATTAAACTACAATTAACACATTACATTTAGATACATTTTATAAATGTACATTTCTATTTCTTCCATGTTTTGATATAGACCGCATTACCTGTGAACTTCTTCTTAATGGCATCCTTGGAGCTGGCGTAGATCATCTTGCTTTTAAGAGGGGCACCATCTGGGGCCCTGGACAACAACACAAGAGATCAGATCATCTGTTTCACACAAGAATTAGACATCAGTGTCCAATCCTGTCACTGGATATCTAGCCTCCAGCAAAGTTCAGCTTCAACCATAATCAAAACCCTGAACAAGCTAATGAAGATCTTCAGGAACACTTGATAGTTACAGACAGGCCTGGAACTGAACTCTGCAGGAAGGCAGATCTGCAGAAACAGGACAGGGAACCCTTGGTTTCAATGAAGTATACTCATAGACTTGCCAGAAAATGAAAACCAGGTCCTCTTTCTTGGTCTCTTTAGTCTCATATGTGGCATCATAGAGAGCGTAGCGACAGTCATTGGGAGGAAGCATCTTGACAAACTTAAGGTAGGGATCGCCTTCATCTCCCTGCAGGATCTCCTGGCCCTCCTCCAAAACAATTTTCTTCTTGTCATCACTCAGGCAGAAAAGAACAGCCTTCTTCCTCTTGCGCTTCTCCTCCTCATTGGAACTAGCCTTACGGACCTTCATATCGTTGAAGACCGTCAACACATTCTCTTCCACTGTAACACCGGAGGCCTGCGAGAACACAAAACACACAGGATAAGGTCACATGGGGGGTCCGTCTGAATGGAGGGAAGTGACTGAGTTGATGAGCAAGGATGCATGAATGTGCGGGTGCAAAGTGAGAAGTGACTGAATGGGGTTTTGCAACAAACAGTCTTGTCTCATCTAGTTAGACGGGCTGCCCTTTAACAAAACTGAATACTTGGACCTCATTTGGCTGAATCCAAACTACTGGGCCAGCAGGTTTTGCAGTGCAAAAAAAACACTGACATGGGAGAAACAAGGACTGCATACTTCAAGGGCAGCGGAATAAGAGTTACAGTAAAATAACTTGTATAACATTATGGGTGAAAATTAAACAGTGATTTGGTTTAAACTCCCAACAAAAAAAACGAAATAGCAAGTCAAAGAAAAAGGGCAGTTTGAACAAGGCACCATTCTCTTTTGGTCACATGACTTTCCAGACATCAACACATTTGAACAGAGGGAAGGTTGAGCACTTCTTTAGAGTTGATCAAATTTAGACTGAGCATCTGATTTAAAGCAGGGCAATTAAATGTATAAAATTGGCCTTAGATATCATGAGCAATGCAGTACAAACCTGGTGTACAGCTTTAGATCACAAAACAATGATTCTTCTGTTAAAAATCAAAATGGCCTCAGCCACACTAGTCCCATGAACCTACTCAAGTCCTCTGATTTCCATTAGAAACAAGGATAAGTGACTAATGTTGCATTGCCATAACCAAACATTCCAGTTCATAAACTCAAAGCAATGAGAAAATCGTTTTAAAAGCAGGTAACCTGAACCTTTAGTTCTCCAACTTCATATTAGGACATGTGAAAAGGTGGACACGCACCCTTGCTGGGTAGAGTTTTGAGTGGCCCACTTACAGGAAACACGTCTAAAGGGTGGAACCTGGTTTGCTTAAGGTGTGAATGACAGGAATGCATTAAGACGCCTCATTACCTAACAAGATCACAAATAATGAAGAAAAAAGGGGGGCATTAATAGCCCAAAGGAGAATCAGGATTCCCACACCTTTAGACCAATGAATCAAGACTTTCAGTCTTTTATTACTACCATGTATATTTTCCATGATTTTAGGATCTTTTTTTAGCACGAAGACCTTTTAGACAAATGGATAAACATTTGTAGATAGTTCTAAGATAAATCCAACACGTTTTTTATTAAGAGGCTACATTTTTATTTCAGCTGTTTGATTTGAACGCGTAAACGCATATTCTGGATATCCGGCAAGCACCTTGACCCTTTAAGGGAAAACAAGGCATTCGCGCCCTCACATGTCATCTAGTGTCATAAATGAAGAGAAAAAGTCCAAAGTTTAAACAAAAGGACAATAATCCTGAGGGTGAATCAACCACGTTCACTGAGAAGTGAAACCCAGGGTTAGCACTGTGATACAGTAAGTGTGTGACGTCGTGGGTCCTCTAATGAAAAGAAAGTTACGTTAAATAAAGAAAGCGCGATATAACGCGTCGTCAGTCACATGACTCCTCACAGAAAGAGGGTGATTTTGGTTGTGGCCTATGACGTAGTAAATTGTCCTGACGACGAGGATACCGACACTGGTCGCACCGGAACCGGCATTTCCTTCAGCCTACACGCGGCACGAACGCAATTTCCCCTCAATTTCACAAGTGTTTTTGTGTCTACAGAAACAAGTCGACGAAAGCAGCAGCGGCTTAAATATTAAGAGGAAGCAAAGCATCTTCCACCAAATATCCAAAAGCACTGCACGTCATAACGTTACACAAGAAACGGCATGTGCTTAAAAACTATATACAATATGAAAATAAAACAAACACGTCGAGCAAAGATAAAGCGTCAGATACGCTACGAGTTACGTCCAACCAGGAAGAGTGTAGTCGTGCACACGTTGCCTGACGAGACGGAAATGCACAACTAACGGTTTTTAAACCTGGCTTCCTTCCCAACACATACATTTTATAATGTTTTACATAAAACCGTGCTGCAATCGACCTAAAACACGTTCCTAGTCGAGGTATCTTTTTTTGGTCAAAGAAATAAACCAACACCATCTGCGCATCAAGAATTAGGGTGGGGCCACGATTGCGGCGCTCGTGCAAGTGCTCCAAATATCCGCAAAATTAACGCGTCCTGAAGGCTGAAAGCGTAGTATAAACACGCGAGGATTCGACCTTTAAAGGGAATAATCTGCGTTTTCAAACAAGACCGCAGCCTCTCCGGTGCGTCAAATGCGAGCGATGGTGTTTCTGGCCGTGTTCAGACAAAGGACAGACTCAAGAAAGCGCTTCATCTGACAAAAGAAAAACGCAGTTAAACACACACGCTGTCAGCGGACATTGGTTTATTCACATCCACTCCTACTTTAACCGTGCGATCTAATAGAGTGCGGCGCGATGGGGCCTGTAGGTAACGTTAGTGATGAAAAGCAGTGAGGCCTTCCCTGGGCCTCGACTCGCGGAAATAAAGGAAGCTGAGTGGGGAAATGGCGCCAGTAGTTTTGGGTCTATTTTTTGCCAATCTCATCGCACCCGAAAAGCTTAAGGCCACGAACAATCAAAGCAATGAGAGTCGTAAGATTAACTGTATATATAAAATAAAAATGCTCAACGAACCCTGCCACAAGAGTCAATGAAACCCAGTTTGCGTTTTTCTAACAATTTACGGCACTTAACATAGCCTGCAGCTATAGTCGGCGGAGGCGTTAATTGACAGATTTGATTCACAGATTATGCATTCATATACACAACAAAAAGCCCACAGACTAGTAATTAAACTCTTCAAACACGTTGGAAATAGCCGTATATCGTATGATTGTTATTTAGCTGTAGACATACCATGGTTGTGTCTCTGTGCTAGTCGGCGTCTGGATAGGAATTGAATGAGCTGTGATGCAGTCCTTCGGTCTCGCACACTTGATACAACACTCGGGCGCGCCCTTTTGCGCGTGGCCGCGCAGCAGATGAGCGCGAGCGTCCATGTCACGCGCTTATGAGGTTTTATGGGAACTGTAGTATTCAGCTTCACACAAACAGTCGTGAACGCATTTAAAATATATTCATTGTTGTCAGTCAGTAGTACACTGGCACAAACTCATGGAAGCGTTTATATAAGGTTATGTGCATGTGCACTTTTACTAAGCACTTGTTATTAAAAATGTCAGGTATATTTTACAATATAATACTTTATAATGTCAGTTTTAACAGTATTTTAAGTGTTAATATATATATATATATATATATATATATATATATATATATATATATATATATATATATATATATATATATACAATCAAAAATAAATAAATAAAAAAAAAATATATATATACGTGTGTGTGTGTGTGTGTGTGTGTGTGTGATCATGATTTAATTAATTAATAATAATATGAGATATCAATATTTAACAAGACTATATTTCAATGCAAAAATCAACATATTTCATATATAAATAGGTTCGGGATATTCTTGTGATGGGGCTTTCTATCCTACTATGTGATAACGTGAAAGTGAAAGCTCTGTTATACTATTAATGCTGCACTGAAAACATATACTACACCGATTGCAATATTCGTTGGTGGCTCGTAGGGCGCTGCTGTCTGAGCCTTACCCTTTGTGTTTGTCTCTGCCCCTTTTTAAGGTTCGCTTAACTCGCTTCCAAATAAGGAAGCAAATGGTGACAGTCGTGAGCGCGCTTCAGCCAAAGCCGCGCACATCAGGCGGCTCGCGACTCCGATCGCCATATAAGGAAACAAGGACATTTCATTTCTATAGAAAAAAATTCACACAGCACGCGCTAGAGGGAGCGGTGTACAGCAGCAAAGACTAAAACTGCAAAGAGGGAAGAGCATATCCCACTGACCACAGAATAGCCTTATTATCTACAATTTGCAATGAACCAATGGCGTCCGAATTAATAGTTCCATTTACTCGCTTCAAACGAACATGTTCATTCGTAGTCTCTTTCAAATGAACGGCTGTTCAAAATGTGTCCGTGAATGAACGCATATGGTTCTCACCGAAATGTTTTCAGTTCAAATCAATGCTGACACCTAGCGTACAAAAGTTGACTAATCTTGACACTGCGGCCTCCATCTATATACAAAAAAACCCATGAGTGCTTAAATCTTTTTAGGGGTTTATATGTAAAGTGTATGTAACAGTAAAACTGATTTGCAGGGACAAAGAACGGTCCCTGTATCTAGTCTTTCACTTTCACATTATACGTGAAGTAAGAGGAATGTTATATGACATAAATTAAAACAGAAAGTAATAAGATGCAATAGTGCTCAGACCACTACAAAAACAGAATCAAATCAGGTGTTTACTAAAATGATGAACCCTCAAGCTTCTCAGCAAGAGCCTTTCGTTCATTGATATCTTCTATACCAGTCACTTGCCACTCGTTGCTTGATACCTGTGAAACAAGACAGAACAAAACACATCTTATTTACACAAAAAACTATCAATTATTTAAATTATAACAAACAACACTGCATGAATAACATATATAAACATATTATTTAAATTAGTTATACAATATAAACGCAACATTGTATTTATAATAGACTAGGCCTACATTTAAAACAAAATAAAAAATACACTCTCAGAAAAAAAGGTACAGTGCTGTCACTGGGGCGGTACCCTAAGGTACAAAATTGAAAAGGTAGGCTACATCTTTGTAGGCTACCTTACTAACCCCTAAATGGTACATATTAGTACCTTAAAATGTACCTACTTTAAGAGTGCATATTAGTACCTTAAAATGTACCTATCAGTACTTTAAGAGTGCATATTAGTACCTTAAAATGTACCTATCAGTACTTTAAGAGTGCATATTAGTACCTTAAATGTTCATACCTTTTTGGTTTTGTACCTCAGGGTACCGCCCCAGTGACAGCAATGTACCTTTTTTTCTGACAGTGTATAGTGCATGCGTAGTTTAAATAGTTTATACATAATTTAAATCACTTACACATTTAAATTATACATTAAATTTATTTTATAATGTCACATATTTTATTTATGTGGCACCAAGATGTTAGTAGCATATGCTTTATGTAGCGAGGTTGGGCCTCCATGGATCGGATTTGTTTGTTCAGTACATCCTGATGCTCGATTGGATTGCGATTCTTGGGAATTTGGAGGTCAACGAAGTCAAAATATCAAACTCATTGTTGTGTTCCTTAAACCATTCCTGGACCATTTTTGCTTTGTGGCAAGGCACATTATCCTGCTGAAAGACGCCAGAGCCACCAGGGAATACAATTTCTATGAAAGGGTGTACATGGTCTGCAACAATGCTTAGGTGGTACATGTCAAAGTAACATTCACATGGATGGGAGGACCCAAGGTTTCCCATTAGAACATTGCCCAAAGCATCACACTGCCTCCGCCAGTTTGCCTTCTTTCCATAGTGCATCCTGGTGCCATGTGTTCTCCAGGTAAGTGACGCACACACACCTGGCCATCCACGTGATGTAAAAGAAAATGTGATTCATCAGACCAGGCCACTTCTTTCATTGCTCCGTGGTCCAGTTCTGGTGCTCACGTGTCCACTGTTGACGCATTCGACGGTGCAGGGGTCAGCATGGGCACCCTGCAGCCCCATATGCAACAAATTGCAATGCACTGTGTATTCTGACACCTTTCTATCAGAACCTGCATTAACTTCTTGAGCTCAAATACTCACTCAAATCTTTACACTTGTCCATTTTTCCTGCTTCTAACACATCAAGTTTGAGTTCAAATAGTTCACTTGGTGCCTATATATCCCACCTACAAACAGGTGCTGTGATGGAGATAATCTGTTATTCAAGTCACCTGAACAATGGTCATAATGTTATGTCTGATCACAGTGTTGGAAAGGTTACTAAAGAAATGTATACGTTTTACAGATTAAACGTTTCCCTATTTAAAATGTAATAAGTAGTGTAATCAATTCCATTACTTTATCAAAAAACTGATTACATTTGATTACTTTTCTAATTTCCAGGAAAAACTTTTAATAATTCGCTTTTTTTGAAAATATTTCTTTATACAAAAGTGAAAACCCAATTTAGGTCTGAGCTATGTTTTAAAGGGGTGATGAATTGAGAAATCAACTTTCCCTTGAGCTTTTGATATATAAAAGGTCATGGTAATAAGAATATCATGTAAGTTTCAGAGCTGAAAACTTATTTGTTAGTCAAAGAAAAGCTTTTATAGACACCAGGCTCAGGAAACGGTCCTGTGCTTCATACTTAATTAAACACCGCCTCTACAGCGCATCTAATTCAGTAGCCCCGCCCACCAACTCATGGAGGGTGGTAGCTGGTCAACAACAATAAACATGCCGAGGAAGATTAAGATATTGCGCTATTCCTGGTTGTGGAAGAACACAGTCGCTGCGTGTGGTTGAACTTTATTTTTAATGAAGTTCCAGCTCACATGGGGAAGACATTCACTTCAGTTCTGCGGAATCGTTTGTAAACAAATCTCCGGTTGATGCTGGATTTGGATCTGACAGGAATGGTGCAACACACATGTGAGTAAAACAGGTTTTGATATGTAATAGTATTGCATTGTTATAGATTGTTTTGCTTATGTGTACATGTCTAACAACAGAGCATAACTTTAGCACGCTGGACTATGGGACAGGCTGATGAATCTCATTATTCCGTTCCTACTATTCTCTCTCTCACTCTCTCACTCTCTCTCATTGACATCTGAAGGGCAGCGTGTGGTTCGCGCTTATATCGTCCGACCTTGCAGCCTATGTGTAATATAAAAATAATAGTCCAATCAATCACGTGTTGATGAGTAATAAAGCATTGTGTTTGTTTGATAAAGACGTTTATGAGCCCTGTGATCGAGAGAATCATTCTGGTTGCTGCTTCTCCCTCAATCTCTCCTCTCCCTCGTGAACTGACAGGGAAGCTGAAGCTCATTAAATATGCAAATCTTATCCAATCCTAGCCGTGGACATTTACTTCCAAGTCTCCAGTGCTGCACGCCCACCAAAACCCAGCGTTTTGGAGAGAGCCTTAAAACAAGTGTAGAAAATAGCCTATATTGGTTGTGATGTTTTTGAATGTAAAAACCACACAAACATCATTAGTTGACATCAGACAACAGTATACATTTTTTTTTAAAGCCAGTTTATTACACCTTTAAACAAAACAAAAAAAAAATCCTTTTTTAAATAAACACTTTAACCCTTAAAGACCTAGAACATTTTTGGGGCGCCTGATGTGCCTCAACTTTTCTTTGTTTTTCTCCCCCATTCTAGCAGTTAGCATCAAGTGCTATATATTATTTTAAACAGGAGAACCTGAAGTTTCCATCTAGCTCATTTGATGTCCCAATTTTACATTTATTTATTCTGAGAATGGATTCAATTAATATAATTTCAAGAAAAATGGCAGCAAAAATGTGATGTTTTTATTGTAAACTCGAACAGAACTTCATGAAGTTTGGATTTTTTCCTTTAGAAAGTTAGACTTGGTTGTTTTACACTTCCAGATGAAATTTTGTCTACATGTAACAATCCCTCAGCAAGTTATAGCCATTCATTATAACATTATTCTAGGCGTTTCTAGGTTTTTGAGTGAAAACAGGTGTATTTTATTGACTGATAATGTGTCCTAAAAAGTTCAAGTAATAAAGTAAATAGAAAGATTGTTATATAATAACAACACTGAAACAAACATTATTCTTCAGAGAAATATATTATAATTTGGGCATGAAAAACAAACGCAAACAATACATCAAGTTGTGACAAGAAACCGTGAAATAAAATATACTGAGGCTACTTTTACATGTGGGCGGCTATTTTCATAAACGGACATTTCAACTTCTCTGCACATAATCTTCTCAAACACAAATTGAGGAAAATATAATAGTGAAAATGTGTAAAACACAAACTACATACAAATAGAGAAATATACTGACTGTGTGCTGTGATCTGAGAGAGAGCGCTTTGCACGCGTTTATTACTGTTTGGTTTCATGATGCATGCAAATTCGCACCCACGTTCATTTTTCAGAGAAACGTGATTCGTGGTTCAAAAGACCAAACACTGTGTTTATTGGTTGAGTTGATGAAAGTTTCAACGAATCTGGGCACAGGGGGGTGGGACTAATAAAAAAAAAATTCTGTTTGGCTCAGGGGAACAACCCACGTGTGTTTCTTGGACAAATCAATGCTGCATATTTTGATGACGCATCCACGCTGACTATGGAGCCTCTGAATGATCAATCGCGAAACATATTATACCTATGGAAAGCGGAGATTCATTTTAGAACATTTTAGAACGATAGTTATTTTTTAGCCGCGGGCGGCTGTCTCGGTCTTTAAGGGTTAATATGGGTAAGTTTCATAAAAAAAATTTGAACAAAAAGCTGAGAAAAATCAAATTTTTGTAAAAGACTACATCCAGATCTGATTCAGAGCGATGATCATAAACACAGACGTGGTAGAAGCGGTGTAATAATGCCTGTTAGCATCTAACAATGAAAACAAGGAAACACAGAAAATTCTGTGTTTGGCAGGGAAGTGTTCTCACAATTAGCGGAAAATTCTGTGTTTTGGCGGGGAAAGAGTTAAGGGTACGAAGCTTTTCTGACACAGACTCCAATGGCTCAAATGGATGTCCTGCTAGACCCTTTAGGATGATAGATAAGATATGAAGGAATGTGTGCAAGCTGACTTGACCCTTGCAGAAAATGGGAAACCAAGACAATGGAAAAAACCTCTCATGGGCACATGCTCAGAGAAACCTGCCACATAAACATCAAGAGTGGCAATGGCTGTCCGTGCCCTCTCTTCATCTGCACATACTCTGAGCGCAAGGCCGGCCCGTGGCATAGGCGGAATAGGCAAATTCCGGTTTTATTACTGCTACTTTTTATTAATATTAATTCGAAATATTACCCCAAAACAACCCTAACCAAATCCCCAGACTCTTCCCAGACCGCCGCATCAATCTCCCCTGCCCAGCGAGTGCTTTAATGTGTCCGATATTGGACGCGCGATCAGTTTAACGTTGGGAATTTTGTTGTCGCGTCGCCTCTTGCGCATCTAAAAGACAGGATTGCATTTGTTTTTAATGTGCTTGTTCGCTCGCGCCAGACAGTAAAAGTTGCCAAATTATTTATGACGGATGGCCAATGTGTCAAAAAGACCAAAGCCCTCTGATACAGGAAAGATAAGAAATATGGGGATAAAGACAGAGGTAAAGTGATGAAATGAATGAACAGTTTATCTAATTGCATTATCTAAATATGAATGTTTGCTAATTAATTCCAGTTATTTTTACCTTAAAGGGGGGGTGAAATGCTGTTTCATGCATACTGAGCTGTTTACACTGTTATAGACTTGGATTCCCATCCTAAACATAGACAAAGTTTCAAAAACTAATGTTGGACGTTTGATAGAGTATTTCTGTGTCAAAAATACTCCTTCCGGTTTCTCACAAGTTTCAGAGAGTTTTTTTTGAGTATGGGTCTACTTGACGTTAATAGATCGGAAGGTCCTTGTATGGGCCGTACGGGCTCTTCTCCCGGTAGGGTGTGCGTGCGCGTCACTAGAGGGAGAGAGAGGAAATGCACGGCCGTAAACACTCAGGTGCAGATCAAGCCGTCCGTGAACACTAATGTCGGTTATAGTCCGCGCCGCGCTCCACTTCATTCCTCCACTTTGACATTAAGCGACTTCAACGCTTCAGCACAGCATTCCGGGAAGGCAGCGCTGCATTTGAACTGATTTGAACGCAGAAATGCTTCAGTCGCATCGCAAAGTGGATCTCCACACTGCAAGAAGTGTGTTTTTGACGGAGCGGTCCTAGCGATAAAGGTTCGGTCCTGCTTTGGAAGCAGCCGGTAAGTAAAACTGCTTCAAATGTCTGTGCTGTGCTTATCGTCGCGTGAGTAAACATCAGTAAACGACACGATCGCGTGCTTCGTCATTCAAATGCGCTAACGGACTTCATTGCTGTTCTATGTAACATAACGTTACACTGGTCTGACGTGCAAAACCGTTTTGCTTGCTACTAAGGTTTGGTCGCATACAATAGTCCATAAACCGAATCATGTCATGTTGACAGGCCTCTAAATACAGTACATACCACAGAGACAGACGTCCTGCTGTTGCTGTTTCTATTTCAGCCTCCGAATTAGATTCTGGATCATATCTATTAGCTGAGATAGCGATGGGTTTCTCCACGCTTGAGGACGTCACTGCTTTGCGCTCGTCATTCTTTAGCTCCGCCCACACGATACGCCTCCAGGCGCTCGGTTTTTTCCGGAAAGACTCGGTACAGCCCATATTTCTTTTACAAATATAATAAAACGAAAGACTTTTCGGAGATATGAAGGATGCAATACTACTCTATAGGTACTCAAGATTGACATGAGATTGACTGAAACTGAGTGTTTCACCCCCCCCTTTAAAGTTACACTGTGTGATATTTTCCCCCATCTAGCGGTGAAAAGGTATATGACCACCCAGTGAATAATAGTTTCTGTTCCTCTCAATTCTGATTTCGTTTTAACTCGTACGGTGGCCGATTTAGTCTAGGATTGACATGGCAATCCCCCTCTTCACATTCGACACGGTGCCATCGAGTGTTAAAACGCGAAAGGTTTGAATTTACGGGTATGTCCCTATTTGGCATTCGAACCCCTCACTCGTATGTATTTTCAATGGCATATTATAAACTTAAGAAAATACTTTATCACTTGAAAGAAGTAAATATACATTAATGAGCACATATTTTTGAAAGAACTAAGTGTTTTTAGCTAAGAAAAAAATAAAAAAGTTACACAGTGTAGCTTTAAACTTTATGTAAGTAGCTGTTCTGGGTGATCAGAAACTGTAAAAAATCATGTCAATTGTTTATAAACATACTTTTTTTTAATAGCCTAATGTTTTTACTCAATCGTGCAATAAGGGGATATTTAAGGGGATATATGCCGTTTTTAAAAATGTATTTTCTGAAATTAGTAATGATTTTTATAGATAGGTTTATCTAAAATAGCTAAAAAATAAAATAAACTGCACACTAAATATAAAAATTTCTTAAAAAGTTTAATTCATGGTGAAAACATGAACATGCATAGTTTAGTGGAGGAGTGTGTGTGTGTGTGTGTGTGTGTGTGTGTGTGTGTGTGTGTGTGTGTGTGTGTGTGTGTGTGTGTGTGTGTGTGCCCTTGTTTATATTACATTGTAAGGACCAAATGTCCCCATAAGGATAGTAAAACCTGAGATTGAAATGTCCCCACTTTTCAAAAGGCTTATAAATCATACAGGATGAGTTTTTTTGAGAATGTAAAAATGCAGAATGTTTCCTGTGATGGGTAGGTTTAGGGGCAGGGGCAGTGTGTGCGTGTGTATGTGTGTGATGGGTAGGTTTAGGGGCAGGGGCAGTGTAAGGGGATAGAAAATACGGTTTGTACAGTATAAAAACTATTACGCCAATGGAGAGTCCCCACAAAGATAGTGAACCAGACTTGTGTGTGTGTGTGTGTGTGTTTTTATTTTAAAAATATATATATATATAAAAACTCAACCAACATATAAAAACCTTGATACAAGGGGCACCAAGTAAAATCTTGCCTAGGGCATCAAATTGGTCAGGGCCGGCCCTGTCTGAGTGGAACCACTAAGAGCAGTCAGATCAGCAGGAAGGCATAGAGCTGGGTCCTGGGCCACTCCTGAGCCAGAGCATCCCAGAGGCACCAAAGGAGAGGGGGAGAACCAGAGCAGGCAATGTATAGTCATGCTCTAAGCAAACAAAAATCACTTCCATTTGCCAACCCTCTGCCATATGAGGCTCCCAGGTTTAGGTGACCTAGAATGTGAACTGCTCTGACTGACAGAAACCAAAGGACACACTTCGGCAGCCTGCACAGGGGGCAGGAATGTAGTCGTCCTTGGTGATTCAGGTATGAGATCACAGTCATGTATGTGACAGCTCCTCAGATTGGGTAAGAACCATTTGAGTGCAAGAAACACTGTGTCAGCATCTCCAAACTATTTATGTACCAGCCACAATGCACCGCTTTCCAAACTCCATAAGTTAGGTATCCCTGATAGACTGCACCACAGCCCATAAGGGATGCATCTGTCGTGATAGTTTTGCGACAACAAAACGCCCCTAGCTGGACTCCGCTGCGAAGGAGCAGTAGACAGTGTAAAAGCCTCTGCGAGTAATCATGAAACTGCAGAAAGGGTGGCAGTGAGGCAAGACCCCTTGGCTTTTGATCCACCACTAGAATTACACTGCTGCCATAAGACCCATCAGTCTGCGGCATAAACCTATGTGGACTACACGTCTTGTTCTGAACTCATTCACACAGCTTTGTAATGATTGAACACGTACGGAAGACAGATGTGCCAGAATTGTACAAGAATCCAATTCCACACCCAGAAAAGTTTGCTGACGTGACAGAAATACTTTTTGGAAGGTTCACACGTAATCCTAGGCCCCTCAAATGATTGAGTACCAACTAGTCCCAATGAGCTATACTGCCAAACCCTGTGATTGAGCTACTATCAGCCAATCGTCCAGGTAGTTCAAAATCCAGATGCCCTAAATTGCAACAGGGCCAGAGCCCCGTCCATACACTTTGTGAACATTCAAGGAGTCAAAATATCCGAATGGAAGAACGCAGACTTGGTAAGCTTTGACCTTTAAAGCAAACCTGAGGAACTCCCTGCGTCTCTTGACAATATGGATGTGGAAGTATGTATCCTTTAGATCAATGGTCACAAACTGATCTGCATTTGAGTGGGGGTATTTCTTATAGCCCCTTTCTCTAAGAGCGACACAATCTCCTGAACCAAACCTGAGACCTACCCAGGACGCACCATTGTGGGAAGAAAGTAAGCAGTCTTTCAGGAATTAGATGGTGAAGCAGTGTCAAACGGTACGTAACACACAGAGATCTGGGGGAAGCTTTGTCACGCAGCCAAGTAATCTGCCAGGGGCCTTAATTGTTCTATTTTTGGAACTTGCTAAACCGCAGGTGCCAATACATCCTCTAACTGCAGAGAGCCTCTGGCGTCTATGAAAACAGGAAGCGCATGCAAAGTAACCATATTTAATGAACTTATTTTTATAGACTGATCTCCCTGCATAGGGGCCCTGAAGCATGAGTGGCAGGGTGCTCTAAAACAGGAACCTGTCCAATCGCTTGATTGAGCTTGCCCACCACATCGACAATGGGGGCTTTGAACGCATTCATAAACGGGCACATGACCCTAAGGCTTTTTCCTGAACTCCAAAGGCTGAAAAGCATGGAATGTCTAAAGCATTGTTCGTGGAGATGAATAAGCTTGCGCTGTTCGTTCAAACTCTAAATGGAGGGCCTGGCTTCTGAGTAAGCGAAGGAATCAAGAACGGCTCCTGGGGGCCTGAGAACGAGATGCCTTGACGGTTGAACTCAGGTCTATCCATTTTCATTGCCCCAAGCAAACTGTTCGACGAGTCGTAGCGCCAAGTCAGTAGCCCGTCTGAGATCCTTAACAGCCTCTGAAGTCAAGCCCTCTCCCTCGTCCTTAGCCTTGAGCACAGCCATTGAGTGTAAAACTTTCAATCGAAGACTACTGCAGTGTCGAGCATGCTGAAGGCCCAAACATCGCACACACCTGTCATGAGTGTCTCCTCCTGCAATGAACCGCTCAGACGTATCAATGCATCTCCTAAAACCTATCATGCTCGGTTGCGAGGAGTGAAAACACAAAGAAATGCACTCTCTCACAGGCAACAGAAAATTTGCTTTACGATTTTTTTTCTATCTGATTAAACAGCGAGTAGCCAGACGTGTCACTCATATGAAGAAAACATACGTATTCCTCGGAGCGGTGCTAAAGGCTACTGACCAATAAGATGGAGTGATGGTGTAAGGGCTTCAGAAATTCGTCAGTCCAAAGGTGTTCCCATAGCGACGGCTATGCTGCATTGAAGTGAACCTATGAAAGGGAACAAGGACATTTAATTTCTATAGAAAAAAAATTAGCACGTGCTAGGGGGAGTGGTGCAGCTAAGAATAAAACTGCAAAGAGTGAAGAGCATATCCCACTGACCACTGAATAGCCTTATTATCTGCAATTTGCAATGAACCAATGACGTCCGAATTAATAGTTCCATTGACTCGCTTTTGTTCATTCGTAGTCTCTTTCAAATGAACAGCTGTTAAAAATGTGTCTGTGAATGCTTACGGTCCTCATCAATCCTGACAACTACAAAAGTTAACTCTTTTTGACACTGCTGCCTCCATCTGTATACAAAAAAGACCCATGAGTGCATTGCATGCTTAAATCTTTATTTTAGAGATTTATATAAAGTGTATGTTACAGTAAAATGATATGCAGGGACAAAGAACTACCAGTCCCTGTTAGGTCAGTTTAGGCAGGTCCACTTGATTGAAAATGATTGAATATGATCAGAGGACACATTAAAAAAACAACCGAGGCTCTGGTGGAATGCAAAAAAGAACAACACCACAAAGACACATTACAGATATGCCTTGGTGGGCATAAACATATTGTCATTGTCTGTAAAAATCGGGAAGAAAAAAATCCCAAAATGCTTTCACATACTATCATATGCCTGGAAGCTGAATTTTTCAGGTATACTCTTTCACCTTCACATTATATGTGAAGTAAGAGGAATGTTATATGACATAAATGAAAACAGAAAGTAATAAGATGCAATAGTGCGCAGACCACTGCAAAAACAGATTCAAATCAGGTGTTTACTAAAATGATATGCAAATATGAACCTGATTACAGAAGAGTGCACAATGACTGGGCTTTTCTCAAGACACTTTTAAATAGTGGATATTGACTTTTCTATTAATACTTTCTGTCCAACTCTCAGGATGGTTTTAAACACCCAAAAACATGCCAGCATTTTTACAAGAGGGTGTACAGGACCAATTCTGCACTCAAGACCATTTTAATGGAATAAAATATATATTTGTTACCCTGATGAAACCCAATACAAGTGAAACAACATATTAACAGGATTTCCAATAGAAATCATAAATGGATGTATACAAGATGGAATGCACAGAAAGGCCACAATTTGGTGGAGATCATTAAAAAACAAAGCTCTTGCAAAGGTAGCATAATAGTGTACTTACACTTTTAATACTAAACACCATATCAAGCTCAAGCTTAATGAAGTAATGGCAGTTTGTGTGCAAAGGTATTCCTGGCTTAAGAGAACAAACCAATAACATGTTTACAGAGTGCAATGCAAGTGCAATCCAAAAGTTACACGACCCTGACCTACTATGGAGGATGTCTTTGGCTGTACTGTAAACGTATCAATGCAGCTCTGTGGAGAGTTTAGCCCTTGTGCTAAATCCATACCGGTCCCTGAAAAACTGCTGGTTTGTGATATTTGGTTTATATTCTTATTTGTGTTGACATTTAAAAATATGGTTTAAGACATCTTGAAAAAAATCAGTCAACCTGCATTAGAAGTAGAGATTTAAGTGCTGTGTTTGGAGATGTGCAATATTTGGTATCATATTATTGGTCGCATTTGTGCAGTTACATCTTTTTCTGACATCTTTGGTTTGACTGAGAAGCTATCTTGTCTTCTTATGTTGTGCAGCCACCTGACCTTGGGATCTTGTCTTGTTTAGCACATCAGTGGCCTGGGGAGGAAAAAAAAAAAAAAGTTAAATAAAAAATGTCTAAACCTTAAGGAATTTATTTTATTGTATTTACAGACATAGCTGTAAATACAAAACAAGGACTGTGCAGCATATACAGTTTATAGCCAGTGCTAATTCTTAACTCCTTTTCCTGGTTGGGCATTTTTATATACATTCTAAAACGTATTCATGTGTGTATAAAACAGAAAGAAAGAAAGAAAGAAAGAAAGAAAGAAAGAAAGAAAGAAAGAAAGAAAGAAAGAAAGAAAGAAAGAAAGAAAGAGAGAGAGAGAGAGAGAGAGAGAGAGAGAGAGAGAGAGAGAGAGACTGATCTTAATCTTAAAAACATAAATCACTAAAGCTTTCAAAAGCTCAGTAGATTATATTTCCCAAGGACATAATGATGATGGCGAATTGGCTTTTTATCCATTATTTTTATTGCTTGCCAGGTTCATTCTTTTGTGCGTCTTTGGAAAATGTTATTTTAACACTATAACCATTTCAGTCATTTCCCGGTCCCAGAAAATTATAGAATCACTAGCAAACATAGCAGCACAACACGAAAGCTTATTGTTTATAATCACTTTCACAATAAAGGCATAATGTAGACAATAAAGGCTGCTTAAAGACTAAAATGGCAATAGTTTTCAGCCATACATGATCCTATTGTATAGCTACTTTTACCACACTATCTAGATAGTCAGCTTGCTCACTATTCTGGAATGATGGTCAACTAGATGCGATTTTTGTTTTTTTGCGATGTGTTTAAAGTACACAATATGCTTCAAATGATTATTAATTTATGTAAATATGTACTACTTTAACGACAAGACAATGAAATTGTTGTGGGAAAATTACTAATAAAACACCTGCCACAGCAGAAATTTGTCTCCCATCTGCCATTTTTAACGGTTATGCCATGCCCATCCCGGGAACTTGGGTATCAAAATTATTTCCGAACTTTCCAGTGGTAAACGCGACATCAGAGTGCGTTCATGTGCACTTTTTACCTCTAAAACTCATATTTACGATAATTCCGATAGCACGTGAAAGCAGCAATAGTGTCTGATTAATTTAAAACAGTTAAGATTGCTTTGTATTATTTTAGACATTTTCTTTATTTGTTTAGTAAATTTAAGTTGAGGATCTAAAACCAATCCAAGATATTTTAAATTGTGAGAAAGTAATTTCTCATTTTGTAGGTTAATTTTAAATCTTAAATAGAAAACACATGGAGACTGTCTTTGTAAGATTTAGCACCAACTGATTTTGATTGAGCCACTGTCTGACATCAGTCATATATGTATGATCAGCAGCCAGCTCTGGTGATTTTGCAGATTCATAAAGAACTGCATCATCTGCGTAGAGCTGGTAACTGGCACCTGAGCAGTTTAATGGTAAATCATTTATAAAAAGACTGAACAGCAAAGGACCAAGTATAGAACCGTGTGGTATGTCCATTTTGATGTTCAAATGTTTAAGGGATAAGTATGAAGATTTTTATTTTAAAAAAACAATTCTCCTAACCAAGATTATTGCTCATTGACTATTAGTATGCCATTCATGGGTTTATCTCCCCCAAAAGTGTAAACATTGAGAGCTGAACCTTAATTATTCTGCTAGGTATCACTAGTGTCACAGAAATACATACTTCATCTTTAAATTAAAATATTTATTAAAGAAATACATTTACCTGCTCTAGTATTACTCCAGCAGCTTGGTCTATGGCTGTGCCTACTCCTCTGTACTGGCCAGAGTACCGGATAAAGGCCCAGGTCAGCATAGCAATCATGGCTAGACCAACTACACAGTCACATGCAAAGGAAATAGTTTCCAGGCCAACGAAGAGCAAAATTCCTGACAGCACATACAGGAGGCAGACCAGAACAAACAGCACTGCAGGTGTCCGGAAAGCACTGAAAACATTCTTGGACTGAAAAGAACACAAGTGTACAAAATGAAATTAACCAAATATTTTTCTCACATTAATCCTTTTAAACAAAGCCGTTACCTCATTGTGCTTTCTTAAGGACTCCCACTGCTCCATCAGCTCTGTTTCCAACTGTTCCTGGTAACGGTGACAAAAATCCCGTCCACCCATCTTCTTAGTGCTGGAGAAGAGATGAAGGGCCTCCTTCAGGAAGAAGCTGTGCTTTTCCTCCAGTGAGTCAGGAGCCACATAAGGCAGATCTCCACCACATACCTAACAGTGAGAGGGAATTTATGGAAAATAAATAAAGAGGACAATGTATAAAAGGTTAAATGGATATTACATGGGGTAAGATGCCCCGGTGCAAATATTTTCAGCTTTTATCTATAAACCCCACCCTCAAGACTTTTGACAGTTGACTGTGTTAAGACTTTGGAAATGCAAGTGCAAAGGGGATAGCAATGTCATTTGAATTTTATGAGGGTTGGAGCAGGACAAGGAGAAAGAGAAATAGCAAATGGGTGATTTTCTATTGCTAAAGTATTTAACATATTTCAGGTAACATACCTTCTCCATATTCTTGTTGTACTGGTCTTTAGCTGCCGCCACTGCCGCAAGGTTATTGGCCTCTGCTGTAGCCTGAGTCAAAACATTACATCAAAGTCAAGAAATCTGGTGATAAAGCAATACCAAATAAATACCAAATATTAAACTGTACCTCCAGCATGGATTTAGGGTGTGGGAGGTCTTCTCCCTGATATATCTTAATATATGCCTGAGAAATTAGAAACAACACTCATAAAAAATGCTGTTCAACCATATAAAGACCAAGGCGTTTATAAGCCAGTTGTGTGCTCACCTTAAAGTACTCCAGCAAGCCTCTACAGGTCACCTTATTCCCATTGATCTCTTTCACGGCCAGCTCGTCAGTCTTGAGCAGGTTGGGAATGAGTTCACGCAACTGTTCCTTAAACTCTGGAGCCACATCTGAAAATCGAGGACGGAGCGATTGTTAGAGAGAGTTAGAACATGTAAACACAACAAATAGCATACAAAAGCCATTATAAAATGGAATGAAAATGCAGATTAAACTCACATATATAATGATATATGCAGTTATCAGTGATCAGATATCAGAGTGTTGACAAATATACACTACTACGGTTTGGGGTCAGTAAGATTTTTCTGACTGATATTTTAATTTGGCGAGGAGGATGCTTTAAGTTGATCAAAAGTGACAGTAAAGACATTGTGGCAAGGGGACGTGGTTCGCCAAGGTCTGCAGCTGGAGAGAGAGGAGTTTGGAGACAAGCAGTGAGTAGGTCAAGTGCAAAATAACAAATCCCCTGTGTCTCATTGCAGTAACTGGCTTGGAGAGACCGGTTAAAAGCCACCAGGAAACAGGAAGCAGGAGAGAGACTGCCTGAGGCCTTGTGTGTGCAGCGAATGCTCTGGAGAGCTGCACATGGATTTATTTATTTTGAGACTGAGTTTGGTAAAGCACCACTAATATGTCTGTTTTTTGGATTACTGAAATGATCAATAAAACACACGAGCATCAGTAAAGCTGACCCTGACTTCTTCCTTATCTTGAATCGCATTACAGACATTTATAATACTACAAAGTCTTTATATTTCAAATAAAGCAGTTCTTTTGAACTTTCTACTCAAACAATTCTGAAAAAATGTATCACAGGTTTCACATAAATACTAATCAGTTTTTAAACTGTTTTCAACGATCTACAGAAATAATAAGAAATGTTTCTTGCACAGCAAATAGGCATATTATAACGATTTCTGAATGATCATGTGACACTGCTGACTGGAGAAATGTTGCTGAAAATTCAGCTTTGACATCACTTATATTACAATAGAAAACGGTTATTTCAATCTTTATATTTCACGATATTAATGTTTTTACTGCATTTTGAATAATATGTGCAATATGTTTGCAAATATGAACATATATGTGCAATATGTTTTTAAAAATAAATGCAGCCTTGGTAGGTATAAAACATCTGAGCATAAAAAATATCTTATTGACCACTAAATGGTAGTGCATGTTATTTTTGAGTGGATATGTAACAGCAGAAATATTAGGAATTGGCATTTTGGCCATTTTCCCCCAAAAGATAAATCAACCAAGTTTGGGGTCCGTTACCCAACTTTTAAATTGTGTTGCATAGCACCATACTGTATTTTTTATTAGCATATCTAATAATGTCAAACAAATCTGACCACAAAGTACTGTAACCAATCACAAAATTGGTTATCACAAAACAATTTTTGTGCTTTCAATTTAATCTTTGCTGGCAGTATCAAATGCTCTGGTACTTGTGCCTATCTCTAGGTAGAGTGTGTCGTGCAAGTAGTAAAACATAAATGAAGTCTAATACCACACAGCTGTCCCTTGAATGCAGGGCTTGTTGCCACCTTCAGGCCAGGGTGTGGTAAGAGAAAACAGGAAATGGAGGTGAAACAGGAGTAAATGTGCTCTCTCACTGTCTGAAGCTCCTCATGCTGAGTCTGCTTCACCTGAACACCACCACACAGAAAAGAATTATCACTAAGACAGACACACAACTGAACATATATAGAGTACCTTAAGTCATTCTTAGTCACATACTTGAAGACGCTTGTCCAAGAAATCGCTTCCTCCCTTAAACCCAAATTTGTACTCATACGGGAAACTCCAGTCTCTGACCAGGAACATAAGCGACTGTGGGCAAGAGTTATGCCGACATGAAGAAAACGCACAACAAAATACACACACGCACAGACATGTCTGTCGAAATGCACTCTGATAACCAGCGGTTTCAAGTTATACAACGGTCCTGAGCTCTCAAGACAATGTTGTCCATGGTTTCATATTAATGCAGTAATATTGGATAACTGTATTCATTAAAGAATCTTGGTAGGGATATAAATATGATAATCATTCAAAATAATATTTCAAATACCATGATATTGCCATCTGACACCATCATTGTAACATGATGCCTTTTTAGGCCCTGAGGTTATTCTGCTCATGAAGGTAAATGAGTGCCAAACAAAAAAACACACATTTAAAATACAAATGTGAGTATCAAACCACGTGTCACTACAGGTTGTGTACCTGTAGTGACACGTGGTTTGATACTCACATTTGTATAGGTATTGTATTTGTATTACACAGGTACACACACATTTAAACTAACAGAGATGACTACAATGCCAGTATCAGCATGATGTGTTCATACCTGAAAAGGCTTCAGAAAGATTTCATCCA
Source organism: Pseudorasbora parva (assembly GCF_024679245.1). Taxonomy (NCBI): domain Eukaryota; kingdom Metazoa; phylum Chordata; class Actinopteri; order Cypriniformes; family Gobionidae; genus Pseudorasbora; species Pseudorasbora parva. The sequence goes on from NC_090182.1 coordinate 27,784,017, forward strand.
TTGCAAGTCGGCCATACTCTGTAAACAGCTACACAAACACAAAAAAATGCCAGGTGTAAAAGTTAGTAAAACAACAAAACACTTATGACTGTGGTATACTGTATGGTCTGAACAGCAAGATAAAGAACAGAGATGCATCCTACGCCAGCAAGTTGATGAGATTCTCCCCTAATTTATGTTCTAGCTACACTTTTAACAGCAATCCATTAAAAAGGGTGAATTTAGAAGCACAACTTCTCTCAGAGGGTTTTAGCAGGCTGAGAACTTGTTCCACAATATCCAAAATACATCAAGACATACATTTCAAAACAATTACAGTTGAACTTGAAACTCCCTGCTGTGCTCAATGTTTTCTGAAATGTATTAACTAACATGAACTAACCATGAGCAGTGCATTTGGTACTGTTTGCTCATCTTTGTTCACATTAGTTAATAAAAATAATTTATTTGTTCATGTTAGTTCACGACGCATTAACTAATGTTAACAAGATTTTAATAATGCATTAGTAAATGCTGAAATTAACATTAACAAAGATAAATAAATGCTATATAAGTGCAGTTCATTATTAGTTCATGTAAACTAATGTAGTTAACTAATGTTAAATAATGACCATAATTCTAAGTGTTATCGGAATAACTTATATCTGAAAATATATTCAAATAGAAAACATTTATTTAACTGTTTTTACTGTAATTATGATTAAGTGCATGCAGCAAAGTCGTTCGAACTTGCATATGGACGTACATTTCGAGGTATTCGTTCCTCATGGTCATAGCCGGTTTTATTAGTTAAGACCTATAAATACTAATAAAGTGAGAATTTATCCTGCACTAGCATGCAAATCTGACAAAACATTCAACCAGGTGTGCTTCTGTGATCATCCCTCCGCAAGTCAAAGAGGTATTTAAATCAAGAGGCATTTACTGAAGATGCAAATTGACAAATATGATTATGAATTTTGTTCAATTTTTCAAGACTTGCATCTCAAGTAAATGTATCTTGATTTAAATATGTTTTGATATTTGTATTGGAAAACAGGACAAAAATACTTTTTACAGTGCATGCAACATTTAATGCCAAGACTTTCTGCTCTGATTTAAGACCTTCATTTGTGTATTGGATAAATGAATTTTAAAACCTGCAAAAACCCTGCTTTTAACATTTCTCTGTGGTGTAATAAAGCCATTTTTCCAAATCAGAAATGCAGGACATTCTCAGGAAGAATCAGCTTAGCTTGAAAATTCTCTATTATTGGCAAGTTGTGACTTGACCAACCTGAAGTTGCTGTAGATCATCTTCCTGAATATTCTGTGACAGGTTATAAATCTAGAAAAAAAATGTTTCAAAAAATAATGAATTATTATTGTAAACATTTTCAGTCTTCTTTCAACTTATTTGTTGCGAAATTGTGAGGATGCATTGTGAAAACCTGGATAGAACTAGTCATGGTGCTGAGGGCAAAGATAGTGGCACAATCTTTGACTGTGGACTGAGAATCAAACGCTCCTTGTGTGTCCATTAAAAGCACTGCAACCTACAGAAAAGAACAAAATGCTCCATTTTAGTACTACAGTTCCCCAAGAACGCAAGTGACCGGAAGTGACAAGTAATTCAAGAATCAAAATGTGCTTTTTAAACACATTACGCATAAATCAGAATCACTAGCGATGAAATCTAAACAGGAAATGACCACAAACTTACTATGAATCTGATATCAGAGCTTGTGCAAGTGCAGATTGCATACTAGGCAAAAACCGCTAGGCAAGATTTCAGAAAGTAATAACGTTCAAAATGCATTTCTAGGGAACTGAAACAGAGTAATACTAGTCATGGAGTACTTCATGGAGTAGTTTCTGGTATTTAGTACTTAAGATAAGACCACATGGCCGCATTGCGCTGGCTAATGATGTTGGGTGCTTGTTACCTCACTTCCATTCTTCTTCCGCACAATGAAAACTTCACTCCATAGATAGATGCCGGTGGTCTCTGGCTCGGAGCCTCCTCTCCAGGAGAAACCTGTCAGGGGCTCATTTTCCTGCCCAAGCCAGTCCTGACCAGGCTGAAGACACAAAATAATGAGAGGTGAATATATAGTAGGAACCTGCTCAAGAGCAGCAAACCAAGAGGGGGCCAATGATCTTTCAAAGTGTTTGAAATCTAACATCCTAAAACATCCTGTCTGGGCAAATTTATGAAAGGGATAGTTTACCCAAAAAGGAAAATTACCCCATTTATAGTTATATAAAAAAAATCATTATAAATTATAATAGCATTATAAATGGCAGCCCAAAATTTGAAGCCCTAAAAAGTGTATCCATACATTATAAACATACTCCACACAGCACTAGGGGTGTTAATAAAGGCCTTCTGAAGCGAAACGATGGACTTTTGTAAGATAGATATCCATATTTAAATACCTAGCTTCCAGCAGACCACCTCCATAATTCATCTTAAACCGAGGTCACACTACAGGAGTTTTAAGCCGATTTATCACAGATTTCCCCCTCCCGAGAATCTGAGAAAAATCTTGTCTAGGACCTCGATCGGTTCCGATGCTCGCCGCAGATTATCTGTGTAATTTCTGCTATGTAAGTTACAGGTTTACATCCGCTTCCTCATGATATCACGTGAGGTGCTCGTCCTGATATGATATTATTAATAATATCTTGTAGTGTGTGATGTGCCAAAATGTTAAAATCTTGTAATGTGTGCATAATTGAGATTTAAATGAAAAAATATCTGTAAAGATTCTCCTTTTGTGAATGATTCCACCAGATTTCATAATCAGTTACGATTTAAAAACTTTTACAGAAAAAAGCAAAATACAGAAAAAGCATAACTGCCGCAACGACGACGTCAGATGTACTGCAAGCGCTTTGAAATGTGAGAGGCGTTACACTTTATTCGTAAGTTGAATACGGAAAGAGGTCTGGCGGAAACTAGAAAGTTAACTTGGATATTTTTCTTACACAAACAAACCCATCAATTCACTTCAGAAGAACCCCCCAAATCCATGTTGTGTATCACTTTTTTGGGCTTCAGATTTTGGGTTTGAAGCTTAAATTAACCATTACATTTATTAATATAACTCAGATTATAACTAGGATGGTTTGAAGGTGTACATTATGGGATAACGATCCCTTTAAATTATGTGCTGCATTACATGATCTCAATATTGAATGCATTGGTTTTCCTTCTGACCTTCTTATACATGTATCGGAGCATGAAATCCAATAGGAAACTTTTCCCTTTTCGGAAGGCTCCAGCAACAGACACCACCACCACATCTTTATCTCGAACATCAGGCGCCAACAGAATTTGACTGAGCGCTTCTGTATCCAGGTCAAAGGAGTGATCCTGCTTGTTGACTGTCACAATTTGAACTGGCCCAGGTTCAGCCCGCATCCTCGGTACTATATCACAGGCTTTCTGTGGGTGACAATAAAAAGTTTTAGTTTAATGCCAGCAATAAAATAACCACACATTCATATCTGAATGCAAGACAATTTGTTCTGACCTTTAAAGCTAGCTGTTAATATCTGTTTGGACTTATCAAAGAGAGTGTATTAAATCCATTTCTGGGAGGCATTACTGAGACAGTACAGGCCCTGTTAGCCAGCAAGGCAGGATTTGTTAGAAATTGCGATGTGGCAAGCAAGTTAAAAGGTTCAAGCACGCTCTTCTCCACTGACAGATTCCCCAGCTTGAATGTGACTTATTGTTTCAATCTTCTATGACTGCTTTCACTAGTGGGCAAATGAGTACAATCATCACTGCTGTGTAAACATCTTAAGAAATAGACTAATTCACACAAAGCCAATTATATTTGCATATGGTGGAATAATTTGTGCAAAAATATGTATAAGTGGAACTACACACCCTGTGGAATAAAATACACCGGTGGAACCAATCAAACGAGGTGTTGAATAGACAAACCTGCAGAGGAATTTCTGACTGTCTCTTAAAAGAATATTTAAGTACAGACAATTGCAGTACTGCTTAACTTGCATGTAGTAATTGGAAACGTGGCAGTTGCCACTAACCAACTTCTGTCAAATATGATACATGTTTATGTCAACCATTAAAAGCAACCAGTGTTGCTTCAAAATGTGTTCGGGGTCTTATCAAACAATAGTAAATATTCATGAGTAAATCTGAAACATCGTAGTCACCTCCTCTCCTAGTTCGGACTGGCTGAATTCCAGATTATTTATGTAATATTTTCCACATATTAACCAGGAATTGTTTACTTGGTGAGTTCTTAAAGGATGCATGTATAGTATTGGAATCAAAAATCAAACTTTCTGATATTAAATTAGTTAGTTACAGTCGCCTCGCCCTAACATTGAGGAGTTTCTCAATCAAACCGACAACTAACGTATGTGAGAAACGTACAAAACAGCCTCGGTAAGCCATCTTAAAAGTGTCTTGAACTATCTTACACATTACCGCCTTTTAAAAAAGCCAATTAATTCCATTACCTTATCCTTAGTTTTTCACTGCAGATCGTCCACTGTTTCTGTTCCAGGATGAACGTTTCAGTTTTAATAAACACAACTTTGTCCGTCAAAGAACATCCCATCGCGCGTGTTGACGGGAAATGTAGTTTGTACGGTAATATATTTGCATAAACTCCAACTGTAAACAGGCCAAACAAGAACTACAACATCCAAGAGGACCCAGCAAACTCGCTTGACAAGTGGGGTTTGTTTTTATGGTCCAATCAGAAGACATAAACATGATTAAGCCTATAGTAATTTATGTGTCTAAATTAACTGGTTTATTTACAAATGAATTGAATATTATCTCAACGGTTACATAATTGTACGCCCATATTCATAACTGTTCTGACCTATGGTTCTGACTCGGTATAACGATTTAAAAATCGTTAGCTCGTGCCATTGCCAAAACGAAAATGTACAAGTAATGTACTCTTTTTTCGTCTTCTTATTTCAAAAGTTTTGCCAGACATCTAGGGAGTGTCTTGTAGGTTTTCCATAATGAGTCATTCTAGTATGGCAGGCTGCCTTCATAGTGTATCCAGGACCAAGAACCACCCATGAAAACCTCGTTCAATGCATTACACAACAGCTGGTATGCAGAGCTTAACCTAAATCTGTATAGCACGATTATGATTCAACATTTCTACAAGGAATGTTTTTAGAATTATTTAGGACATACAAAACATTTAAAATTATTTATTTTGCTGCCTACATTTGGCCTAACATCATTGGGATTACATCACTATTACATATAAAAGGAACACATACAAGGTGTACTGAAAATCTGACCAGCCTCTCAAGATGATTACCCAGACTGCATACATATATGTATAATGATAGTTAAGTTTTGAGTTAGTAGTAATCTGTTAGTGCTGCCTGTATATGTGATTAGACTGATTACCCCTGTATAGTGGGGTTTTCTGGCTCAAGCTATATGCTTTAAACTGGTCATCTTGAGTAAGTAAGATGATGTTCAGTACACTGTTCTTTTTTCTCTCTCAATTACCCACATTAACGAAGGAGACCACTGCCATCCAACCATTATATAAAGGTTAGGTGTCATTTTCATAAATTAAGCCATGCAGGAAGTTAACTTCAAATGGCTCACTCCCCAGTGTATTCTAGTTATTAATGTGAAACACTAAGAGCTTGCTAATTAAAACTAAATATAATTTTTTCATGGGTTAAATCAGGCAAATATTTCATCATAATATTTCAATACTTTATTGCTAAATGAGTTGAACATGAAGATGATGTGTTCAGGGTATCATTGGGTGTCACCCCCAACAACCTGGTGTTTAACATACTAAACTAAAAAAATATATATATATTGAAATAAACACATGAATAAAGAAAAACATGACGTGTCATACTACACAGAAAACTAGTCAACACAGAATGCTGTAGCATGACAATAATCAACAAGAAATAAAGGTTAGATATTAATCTTTCCATCTACCCAAACTAACATCTGGCAGTTTGTATAATACTTGAATATGTTCATAATTTTGAACAATATCATACTGTAAAAACCTAATTTCTTAAAATAAAAAAGTACATCAGAACTTTATCCCTCTGATTTGAACCTATAATACAACAAATCTTTAGATGAATTTTAATGGGAGGGACTTAATGAACAATGGCATGGAAGTGCATTAAATATTAATTGTCAACCATGACAATAAACAATAAATATTGTTCTTAATGACAGCCCATCATTTTCCAGATTCCAATTTTTTTTTCAACCAGTTACCTGCAATATACTGATACCAAGGATACCCTCACAGTGCTTTTGTCAATTGCTACAAATGTCTTTTCAAATCACTACATTATTTAGGATTGCTTATGTTGCACCTTTTATGACAGTTAGTAAAAGTTCAGGCAGTTATAAAGTGCCAATAGTACATCAAGCCTAGAGTTTTCACAGTGGTCACATCTCCCCATTAACCCTCCTTGCTTGTACATAGCACACAGGCAACCTCTCAGTGGTTTCCTCCCGCAAGATCAAGCAGTGACCCTGCAGCCTCCTGGGCCTCGGCATCAAGTTGCAGGATCTCAACTGTCTCCAGGTCCAGCTCAGCGTCTCCTGGAAGAACCAGGTACTGATATTGCTGATACTGATAATAGTGTAACTCAATGTAACCGCTGTCTGCCAATGGGTCTTTCTCTGAATCCTCGCCAGCAACCTCTGTAAGTTCCACAGGCTCCATAGGGACCAGCTCCTCATGATCTGGTATCAAAGAGCACGGTGGGTTTGAGGACAGAGAATCTAAATCTGATGAACAGTGAGAAAAAGTGATGGAGTTAAGAGAATTATACCATACAGAACCGGTTCAGTCTATGTGACTATTTTAAATATATTTTTTTTCTTTCACAACAAAACAAAACACTGTATTGTTGCATTATATAATTAGAAGTATATGGTAAAAGATGTGTGCAAATAAAGAGAGAGCAAACTGTTCGTTATGTGAGACTTCTTTACTTAAGTGACCCTGTAGTAAAACAGCCTGACACAGAGAGGACGGCCATTATGTCAGGGTGGCTATAAGTTGCTAGGGTAATGTCCGGCTGTTACCAAGGCAACAGCTCACAAACATACCATGTCTTGGAAAAGTGGATAAAGGCTAGCAAAGAAAAAAAGTACATGCAAGAGCTAGCACCATATCAAACACTGCCATTACAAATTAAATTGAGCAAAAGTGACGGTAAAGGCATTTATAATGTTACAAAAGATTTATATTTCTTATATCGCTGTTTTCAACATTGAAAACAATAAGAAATGTTTCTTGAGCAGCAAATCAGCATATTAAAGGATTTTCTGAAGGATTATGTGACACTGAAGAAGGAATAAATTACATTTTAAAATATATTCAAATAGTAAACAGTCATTTTAAATTGTAATAATATTTCACAATAGCACTTTTTGAAATTACATTTATACAGCTTTTGAACAGTAGGGTACATAATTATAAAATAGTTCTAAAAAGACTGTTTACATGTCTGTTTTATTCTGCTAGATTGTACATATTTTTATAATTAACCTCTATGTATGATATTCTAGGTGTTTTGGTCTGTTGTGTTGCAATTGATTGGTATGACGAGATGAGACCAAAAAACACATTTTACTGGACTCTAAACAAAACAATAATATTTTTAATTTAAAGAAGCAGTTAGACTTTCATTAGAGTTAAATTCAAAGTTGTGTTGAGTTGACTGACCCGACATTTCCATAGTCTGATTCAAAATGTTCTGCCCATTATCAGTCGCCTCCAACCTGTTCAGAATGGAGGTCAGATATGCTTGTATCAGTATCATATATCACAATGAAAGAGTTATTTGTTCATCTGGCATCATGCATATTAAATCAGATAATTCAATATTATCCATCATACAGGTGGTGTATTAAAAGAAAGCAAATCAAACTCACAAAACAGGCTTGTTCAACAAGTTGCTGTTAGTACGATGGCAATAGTGTGTTTTCTTAAGAACTTCCAGAAGAGCTGGTCGATATTCTGGACAAACACGCCATAATGAACCCTTACCAACAGACTGTAAAACAATAAAGGAATATTTCATTAAGCAAATTAAGAAATCTATATGAGAGAACATCAGAAAATTGTGATTAATGTGTTTTGGAAGTGGCGCACCTGACTCTTGTCTCGATGTATTCGTTGGAAGCTCTTGCTCAAGGACAAGTTGTGTCGGACAGAGTTCCTCCATCCACCCGGAGCCTCTCTATAGTAGGGAAAGTTGTCGACAATCCACTCATAAATACCTTTCACAGGGAGTCTCTTCTCAGATGAGTCTTCTATTGCCATGAAGATGAGACTACTAAAAGAGTACGGGGGTTTGGCAGGGGAAGGAGGCAGCTGTTGGGCAGGAATGGGTTCTAACGTCTGAGGCAGTGTAGTGATTCTGGGCAGGGGCTGCAAGGGCAACAGGTTCCCTCTTTGATGCAACCAGCTGAGGCAGGTCAGGTCATCCTGGTCAGATACTGTGGTGGGACTGGGGCAGTGTGATCCTCCATATCCCTGAGGGGTTGATGAAAAGTTAAGATAGGAGGCTGGAGTGGTTGGGGAGGAAGGGAGAAACCCAGACAGAACAGCGGCAGGCTGTGGAAGAGAGGGGGATAGAGAAAGAGCTTCTGAATTATTTTGGGGGGAATGTAGAGGAGAATGGGGTGGCAGTGCTTGTGTGTCTTTCTCCATCTGTCTCCCAGCTGCAAGATACAGGTCCACACATTCACCTGTTGAACTGTAGAAACAGACAAACATTAATGCACTGTACACATATAAGAAAGTTAAAATTATTTTTTCTTTCGCAAAACACCGATTTAGAAATTGTTAAATAAATAAGTTAACAAACTGAAGGTATTAAACCCAGGAAGGAGACTATAAAAGTCATTAACCTTCCACAGAAGTATCATTTCTTTCTCGATGCCAAGTACACAAGCGAGTAAATCATTAAGCAAGTCAGTCAACCGAGAAATAGCATACCATTCAACTGCTGCTAAACAAACAGGTATGACGGACAGCTTGCTGTTAATTAATGCGAAATATGAAACGGCCTTTATGAAAGATAAATAAAAATAGTTCGACTATTCTACCACACAACAAACACAGAAAGCCAAGCCACATGGTCTATACACCTGAGAAAATGGCGCAAGAATATTAAGTTACATTTAGGATAATTACCCAAGCATTCATGCTCGCGTGAACGCTTTATGACAAGACAAAAGGGCGAAAACTTACCTAAACAACTGGGTATGAATTTACAGCATTCAGTCTCCAATTTTGTTCTCTTGTAAGTTGAAAGTTTCAGTCAAAGTGTTAAAATATATGCAAAAGAAGCTGTTATGTCTCACACTATCCCGTCCTGTCGGCGCTGTCCTTTTCCACGTTTCCTTGGAAACCAGAAGGACGCTTTGCAGCCGGCGCGCCTCCTGCGACCCCTCCTTATTAAAGAGACAACCAGCGCTGGCTGGATGAAATCAAACGAATGTGGATATATTTGGAGGAAAGCCTTGATGTTGGTACTGATATATATATGGTCTTTTGAAATACTAACATGCTTGTAGCGTTTTGCCCCTGATCTGTCACAGAATATTGTTTGCATCAGTATGCCAACATCAAGTATTTTAATTGACAAGATGAAAACAGTTCTACAGACCGTAAAAGCCTAAATTATGGACTTTATTTTGCTATAAAGAGGAAAACACTGCTATTCATGCACAGATAACCAGAAAAGAAGGACACTTGAGTTAACCATGTGTTCGAGGTTCACCAATTAAATATCACACAAGAATCACAGCACTGGGCAGATAAATTAGCATGCCTCTTAAAAAGAAGTCTGGATTTTGTGACATTAAAGCAGCATGGCAGTCACAAGAGCAGTCAAATTGTAATTCTCATTTTCTCCATGTGAAAACAATGGCAAAAAAACAGGATCCTGTAAAAACATTAAATAATATTTTCAACAACTGATCTGCAGATGACAATGCAGATAGATCCAATATTGAAAATAAGACCACACAAATCCTCTGTGAAAAAAACACAATCATGGTATGTCACTTTTCTGTAACAATGCCAAAATTAAGCCATCCCAGTCCAGCATTTTCATTTAAAAGTTCTTTCATAGTGTAAATACTGTAGGTCATCTGACCAAATGAGCAGTGAGCCAGTAAATGATGATTGGCTGAAAGACAGCAGACGCCACAGTTATGTACAAGCGAAAGCGGGGCTTGACACTCGCTCCTGCACCTATGGAGTCAGCTGAGATCGAAGACAGAATCTTCATTTTTAAAGAACGAACCTGGGAAAAAAAATATTAAAGAATGAAAAATGTAAATGTGTAAAAAAACACCACTTTTGAACCAAATTCCGAAATAAGACTCACAATAAAAAACATGAGGGCACAAGAAGACCAAGCAAGAGCAACAAAGTAGCCATCACTGCCAAAGAGCAGTCCACACAACACAGTGAAAATCATCCTGAAAGACAAAGACAAGAAGAGACAAGAGTTAAATGCTATATAAAACATGAACCAACACTAATTCAATATAATATCCAACAGAAACATACCCCACATATTTGTATCCACTGTAGGCAACAAGGTCAAATGTTGAGAGGTCTGTGTGAACAGTGAGCAAGTAAAGACTGAGCAACATGACTAGAACTTCAATAATGATCCACACCAGAGCTGTGCTTGCACACAAACCCAGAACCTCTGGACTGAACCTGAATATGTAGAGAAAACATACAAATTATAAATCATGTACATGTTATATGAAACGCCTCTAAACATGATGGCAACAACATTACTTAAGAATCTGTCAGTGCTGAATGTATTGTTGAATTGAATCCTATTTAATAGTGTCACATCAGGGTTAGTGAATGTTATAGACTTGTCGACTCAGTGTTAACAAAAATCCCACAGGATGTCTATAAAATGACACATCAGTTCAGTGTGCTCCTAGAATAACTCACCGCTTCTGGATTCCTAAAGCCATTCCTGCCAGCAAAATGTAGGTGATAAAAGCCATTGCTAGATGAAAACAAAAGAACATTTGATGAGGAAATCTTGACTGAGCAAATAACTCAAGTAATATTTGTAATAAGACTATAAATCTAGATATTCACCATTCTAATCTATGATGCATACTATTTGCAAATATGTGACAACTGACGCAAATACAATGCAAGCATAGTTCTGTTGTGCAGCATACGCCTAATGAAGCCTACTACTCAAGGGAGCAGTAGATTTCCCTTCAAATGTCTGTGCCATCAGGACGTGTAATTATTCAGGTAACTAGCTAGTTATAAACATGTTTATAAAATCTCAGAAAGATTCTCTTCAACTGCAACTCTGCATTACTTGAAAAAAGTGATCTGGCTGACCTGAAAGAGAAATCTTGCAGTAGGAGGAGATGTCCACCACAGTGTCTTATCTACAACAATTTTAGCGACTTATTTCAACAATTTTGTTCTAGCCTGTACCAGTCTCCTGCATAATTCACGTAGTAAAAACTGTGCAGCTCCGGTGTCATCATCACACACATGCGTTGTGGTGTTCACGTGAAAAGCATCGGTTGCCATCAGTGGTGTAAAGTAACGACTTTCAAATACTCTCGTTACTGTAACGGAGTAGTTTTTCTCAGTAATTGTACTTTTTTAAGTAGTTAAAAAACAGTGTACTTTTACTTGAGCGCATTTTAAGTGCTGTAACGGTACTTTTACTGCGCTATTTTGCCTAAACCTACCGTCACTACAACGTGATTGGCTAAAGTGAATAATCAGTCTTGTGTCTCCATGCGTCACGCGTGTGACTCCTGTCAAATCAATGATAGCGACCAGCCTAAAATGAGAGGAATGCACTCTTTATGAAAGGGGGTTGTTGGTTATTGTATGATAACTGCAATCATGAAGTTGCCTTAAACAATTACTAAAAATGGACTGCAGAATATTCAACATTTTCTAATACATGCACAAATTGTACTGTTAGCGCTGCACAAGCTCGCGGAGCCATCTGCTGGAAATACTTCATTTAGCTTGATTGTTTGCCAGTCTTCAAAGTGCATTAGGCATTAACTGATCAGCACTGCTAGATTTTTATCCCTTACATTGATTTCGTGAGCATGTAAACGCATTAAACTTTCTGTAAGCTAATTGACGTTCATATTTTAATGTAATGTGTTCTCACATGGCGATTTCAAATTGTAGTACATGTAGCAAATAACTTTCATAAAACATCAGATTTATATTTAAATAAGATTTATTTTTTTAATTGCAAGCAAAATTAATCCGTGGTGAAAACTAATTTAATCGATTCTGATTTCTTAAGTGTATTCTTTTTACAGAGAAAACATCCATTGAAATTAAAGCAGTACAATGAATGTGTCTTGAAAATAAAGAACTTGTTAAAATTGTTAATGTACCACATTTTGCAGCCTTTTTTAATGAACTGCAAGAACCTCTAGCTACAGAATGGTTGTCATAAATGTTACTAGATTATTGGTTGCTTTCTCGAATATAACATGGCTGTATTTTTTGTGCTAGCAGTAAAAAAATAAAATTAAATAGTCAAAGATATATTAAAATACTGTTGGTGATCTTGTTTGTTTGTTCTTACTGAGAATCCTCCATAACAGAGTAAGCTACATTTTTAATTTGCAGGGTAAAGGATGGAATAACATTCATAGCATAATACTCACTACTTACTACTCTTGAGTACTTTTAAAATAGCTACTTTTTACTCCTACTTTGAGCAGTATTTAGGAAAGGTACTTTTAGTTACTTTACTAGAACTACATTTTTTGACAAGTAACTACTTATAAATTGAGTATGCTTTTCAGTACTCTTTCCACCACTGAGAACTGCAAACAGTCACACTGTTACGTAACAGTACTGTGGAGACTGACACAGGCTAGAATGAAATAGTTGAAGAAAGTCATTATTTTTGTTTCTCGTCACGTAATCCAATTAAGGTTTAACCACTGGAGTCACATGGACTATTTTAATGATGTTTTTACAACCTTTCTGGACCATGAAAGTCTTAATTAAATAGCTGTCTATGGAAGGAGAGTTCTCTGATTTCATTAAAATATCTTAATGTGTGTCCCGAAGATGAACGAAAGCCTTATAGGTATAAAATGACATGAGGGTGAGTAATTAATGACATAATTTTCTTTTTTAGGTGAACTAACCCTTTAGTTGTATACATAGATCAGTAATTTGTCAGGTTACTCAAAATAAATAATAAACGTAAATTACTGGGTATGTAGAGATCTGGAGCATTGACGTCATGGCGAGGTGTTAGAGGAGTGTCTCTGTGGTAACGTACTTCCCAGTCCTGATGATATCCCAAAACATACAGAAAAGCAAAAGAATATATTAAATCAGTTTAAAGAAATGCAAGATAAACCTTTTTTTATATATTTTATATATATATATATATATATATATATATATATATATATATATATATATATATATATATATATATATATATATATATATATATATATATATATATATATATTTACAATACATTGATTCAAGACAAGTTTAAAATAAAGAGATAAGATATTAAAACTGATTAAATAAACGTTATGTGCTCCATTTAAACAATTTTAGTTTTAAGAATAAACAATTGTCCAGCAAAGTAGTAACTGTGATTCAAATGAGAAAATAATGTTAATAAACTTTAATTATCTCTTTGATTGAGAAATTTTACCTGATGTGTGTATGGGAAAATGAGAATCAACAGTTTCTTCATAACATATTTGGTATCAACTGCAAATAAATACTTCAACTTGTTCACTGGCATGAATCGGTTAATCTGCAGAAGAGGTTACAATCAATTACAAAATAAATAAAAAAATCAATTACACAATTAAAATGTATGAAACATTTTTATAAGCTAGATGCAATGCATGATTGAGATCAACATAGCATATTCTGCACTTCCTAAATTGAGATATATCCAGCTGCAGCCCGCAGCACTGCAGTTTCAGAACACCAGTTTCAGAACCAGAAGCGAGCGGCAACACTCATACACATTGTTTTCATATAGATTTTAATCGGATCGATGTTTAACATATTTTAACAACAATACTTTTAAATAAAGTGACTTTTCTATTTATATCTTTAAACAAGAGAAACCAATGAGATGTGAACAGACGCATGAAGAGTGTGATATTTCTGTCATGATGTGATGGTGAACGAATATTGAATTAATAAAACGTATGCATTTTATTTTCATGGATGAAAACACTCATTTTTTTCAAGCGTTTCGGCAGAAATGGCATTACATTAAGAGTCACGAGTTTGTGTTAAGATAACTATTTTATTTTTATTATGTGCTTTTTAAATTTGTTTTAAACCTACTATTTTAGAAATATTTTATATATGTCCTAATACGGAAACACTTTACAACATATACATTTTTCTTTATATTTTTTTTAAAATAAAAATTGTGTATAGTTTCCATGAAGTATAACTTTTTCTTTCATTGTTCCTGCATTGTTTTCTGAGCATTGTTGCAATGTGAGCATTGTTGTTCCTGCATGATTCCTTTCATTCATTGTAATAGTTTCCATTAAGTATCAACTTTTTCTTTCATTGTTCCTGGTTGGTGGAAAGATCTTCTGTCCTCCATACGCACGACAGAATCACTCGCTTCATTCAAAAGACAGGTAAAAACTCATCTCTTCCATGAGCACCTAATCTTACATTTAAATTTTTTTTTTTTTTTTTTTAACTCTTTCCTCCTCTATTTCTCTTTTCTTCTTCCCTTTTCTGTTTTTTGCTACTCTGAGCGGTATACAAATCTTGGTATTTGGGGCACTTTTGGTGTTTCTTTGCCTCTTCTTGACGGATCGCTTCCTGTTCTCCCGAGTTGTAAGTCGCTTTGGATAAAAGTGTCTGCTAAATGCATAAATGTAAATGTAAACTGCTGTCTTTGCATTCATTGATATTAAGTATGATCAATAGGCTGTGTTTAAAATATTGATCATTGTACATGCATATTAAATAAACATAATTGGGACTTTAAACTTCATTTAAAAGTATTGTTGTTAAATATTGTAGATTTTTACATTAATCCGATCAAAATCCATGTGAAAACAGCTTATATTTAACATTTATGGGTAGCACTATGACTGTTTAAGCCCCGCCCCTCACTCCCGGTTCTGTGGATGGGGTTCTGAAACTGGTGTTCTGAAACTGCGGTGCCGCGGGGCTGCAGCTGGATACTACTGCCTAAGT
Organism: Pseudorasbora parva; assembly: GCF_024679245.1. Classification (NCBI taxonomy): domain Eukaryota; kingdom Metazoa; phylum Chordata; class Actinopteri; order Cypriniformes; family Gobionidae; genus Pseudorasbora; species Pseudorasbora parva. The sequence goes on from NC_090182.1 coordinate 27,799,283, forward strand.
CAAACATGGCATCTCACCTCTTTGTTCACAATATCCTTGCCTTGACTGGCAAGTGATGAGCCATACATCATGGCAGCATTGGCCATCGGATCTGCAAAGAGGCTGCCCCCTCCAGACTCTTGACCACCTGCTGGCACTTCAGCCATATTATAACCTGAACTGTAGAAGTTCTGGTTGTTCATGGGTGGAGGCCCAGAACTGGTGTCATCAAAAAGAACTGGCCCCGCACTGGGTGGAGATGCTCTGGCTCTGGGTTTTGCTGCATGGAAAAAAACAGATATACATATATATATTTGATACTATGAGAAATCACTGATAAAGCAACATCCACTTTAAAGAACTTTCAAATAAAATGTATTATTGCTGACTGTTTATGCTTATCAAATACTAAGATTTTTTAAATTTAATTTTTACTATGACCTGGCTGTTGTATTTAAACATACTATTTTCATGTGATGTGGCAAAGAGTTCAACCTGCACGTCATCAAACTAAGAGATCAAATTAGTTTAAGATAACCAATCAGTTACTTTACAATCTGCATTGTACTTTGGTGCTAAACTGCACGTAATGTAATCATTTCATGCTTTGCTGATTTTTAAAGTACAGTATGTTGTTGTCCACGTATGTCAAATACGTACTTGCCCGGTATCCGTGGTGTTGAAAATCCATCTTCTCTCCTGCTTTGAATTCCAAAAATAATTTGATTAGCTTCACCACCAGAAAAATCCGCAATCCAAGCGATTAAAGTCTCCCCACTAATATGTTGCATCTGATGTCAACATCAGACTAGTAATAAAACACTAGCTAGCTATGTTGCTAATCTGAAAGATGGCTAAAAAAACATGTCGGGTTAATCTTGAATGTGTTACCAAAATGATTACAAATACAGTTATCTTAATGCGGATACGAACGATTGGTAGTCAAGATTATATAAATTTGAAATATTGTTTTCTAAACAAGTTCTCCTGTTAGCTTATACTCACAGATACGCCTTCACCCTTAGACCCGCCTCGCTTTGCGCCTCATTGGCTGATGAGAAATGTGCCTGCGTGGCAGAGAAGAAAAACATCACGATTTCATTGGTTAGAATCACGGTTGCGTGGCCTGAAGTTCTTACATGTTGATTGGCTGTAAACAAAGCAATCAAAAGGTAGTACAGTCGCGTAGCCTAGTACTAGGCAACCAAAAGGAAAATACATAACACAGTAAAACAGTAGGTTCACCGGTAATTTATAAAGCGTCACATTTCACTCGCGTCATCCCTTTTCATTAAATGTATGAAAGGATGGCTTATTGAATATTTAAATAGTCCATGAGCCATAGGGAGATCGGGTATAACACTTTTTTCCCTTCAGCACCTAAAACTAGTCCAGGGCCGGCGTTTGCTATAGGCGAGCTAGGCGGTTGCCTAGGGCGACAATTGTGTTAGGGGCGCGAGCGCGCTCTAGTGCCGCGCATTACTACCCATTAAGCATATAATCGGAACAAGCGAAATACAACATAATGTTCATTAAACATGATCATCATAGGGCGCCCCCTCAGCCACACGTTTTATTACTTATCAACCTGATTATTAGATTGAATTGATGGTGATTATTGATTATTAGTTCAGGCGTTAGGTCAGGCAAGTGCTCATCTTGCGCGTTCATCAAAAATGAGGCGTCTAAACCCCGCGGATGCACAGGGACGGAAAAAGAGAAAAAAAGAAAGGTAAAATTGATAGAGAGCCCAGTATAGAGGTTAGTCTTCTTATCTCAGCCAATAATTTGTCAAACAAAATAAAATTACTTAGTATCAATCTTATCAACTAATATTTATTTTATAAATATTATTAATATTGTCACTAAGCTATCACTTGCTAGTTTTCTACATAATTACTATACGTATTGCAAACATAACTTCACTGACAATAATCTACAATAACCTACATGGATGTCATTTAAATATCAAAAGTCCAGTTCGTTATGAATATGGATAACGTATGCATGTTATTTATGAAAAGTACAAACGCTCTGTACGTGGGCGTCGGAAGGAAATAAATACGGCCTCTCGTTTTTTTTTTTTGTTTTTTTTTTACTGGAGCAGCCTAACGATAGATGCCATATTATTTACATTAAAGACAAATATGCTGTGTTCACCTAATTCTTTACAGTGGCTGTAGTGTAGTGGTAAGATGCACGGCATCAAGGTTTGATGCAGATCGGTCAGTGGTTCGATCCTGCCTTTTGCCACACTCGCTCTATTCCCTTTTCCCATCACATATCAAATTGGAAAGGCATATATTTTTAATAAAAAGTGAGAAAATGTTTGAAAAGTGGAAATAAAGCGTCGAACGTGTTTAATAATAAGTGCTTCTCGGTTAGGGGTAGGCCTAGGAAAACAGACGTGCTGAATTAGAGACGATAAAAGTGAGTGGAGTGGGGAGGGGTGGGGGGCGCAAAACTCCATCTCGCCTAGGGCAACCAAAGAGCTAGAGCCGGCCCTGAACTAGTCTACACCTTTTTTTAGCTACACACGTCTGAAACGTTTAGGCAAAGTTCCCACATTTGTTTGCTACAAATGGAAACAATTTAAATTTCTTCAGCTATATCAAAGACTTTAAGAGATGATGAAAAATACTAATTGGTCCTTATGTTAGAACTTACCCCACTACTACTGACTACTGGGGTAGGTTGTAACACATACTGGGGTAATTTGTAACTTAACTTAAAGGTAGACAAAGTGCACAAACACTATAGGCTACTCCAAGTGATATGCCACAACAACAGTTGTTTTTAATGAATAGCTACAGCGATAAAATATGTGTGTGTGAATATGGGGAGTTTATGTGCATATTGTGTGTGTTTATAGTATGCACACGCGTTTGTTTATGCATGTCTGTAAGTTCACGTGTGTGTGTGTGTGTGTGTGTGTGTGTGTGTGTGTGTGTGTGTGTGTGTGTGTGTGTGTGTGTGTGTGTGTGTGTGTGTGTGTGTGTGACAGAGAGAGAGAGAGAGAGAGAGAGAGAGAGAGAGAGAGAGAGAGAGAGCAAATGAACATAACATGCATTCTGTAGAATTATTAAAATCACAAAAATAGTTGTTGTTTCAAAACACGTGTTACAACCATGCCACTGTCTGTCACCCATTGTTTATAGCTGTATAAGCATCGTGCTTTAAAATTAGTAGGAGTTTGATAAACCATTCTTTACTTTGAACTGATAATATAACTCGCACATCATTATCTACAACGGTAGAAGTAGGCTACTAAACAAAATAGTAGTAATTTAGTGTAATTTAACCCTTTTATGAGAATACTAACAATTAAATATCATGGAAATTTCATGGCAAATACAATCTTTGTAATATTTCTTTGTGGCTATATAAATCAAATGACTTTTTAAAGCATTAGAAGCTTAAATGTATAGCCTGCTTTTTATTAGAACTTTTATTTATTTTTTGTTTGTACTATTTTGTTATGCCATGTTTGTACCATTTTATCAATAAGACCAACATTTGGGAACTAAAGGAAACACTGATCACCATAATGATGATCAAAAATTCTCAATCAACATTTAAATCTTTGTTAATTCAACATTTATTCAACATTAATTGTGGGTGCAAACTTGATGTTGATTCAATGCAGTTAACGTTGACACATTAACATTGATTTAACATTGTTTCGATGGTGGCTTGCTATCTGGGTCGCTTTTTGATTGCTTTGAAGGGTCAAATTACAGCTTTATATAAACCCAGCCTTAACTTTTATGCTGGAAAATGGTCCTCAAAACTTAGGTCCATGATTATCATGATAATAATATACATTAATATACATTATTTATTTATTTAAAAAAATATCCTGAGGGAACAATAAATACTACATATTAGGCCATCATTTGACTGATTTGGATCAGAGAGAGAGATAATTTAAGATATAATCACCACAGTGTTTTTCTTTTTCATGATTCATTGGTTTTGTGCAGTCATAAAGTTGAAACACCCCAGTATATTTGTTGTAATAGACCAAAAATGTAATAATTCTGAATTTTTTATGGCTTTGTTGAGTTGATGCATAATTTATTAAATTCACGTCTATCATGTCACAATTAACTTGACATGTTGGCTTAACATGAATTCAATAAATTATTCAATTATGAATTTAATAAAAGTTTCAATTATATGATAATGGCAATCATTTAAATACAAACATTCATATGTAATAATTACACTTAACTAAGTTAGAAATAATAAGCTTATTATCTGGAGCACTGTAAATTATCTGGCATAACGCTGGAGTAGTAACATTTTTGTGATAAGTTAAAGAATAGCAAAATATTTGGATGGATACGTGTAATAACTGCACTGGGGAGTGCCATTAATTTCTTAGTGTCCAGAACTTCAACATACGTAAATTGTTTGCATCAGTACCAAGCCTTGGGTAATAGCACATCCTATCACACAGGCAAGAAGCACCTTGCCTGCATGTCAAGGCATGTTGCAATCAGAGCGTTGCAAAAGGGGTGTGTCATCACATCATTCCATTCTGCTTAGGTCATAATTCACTTAATGAGGCGCTAACACTCTGGTTACAACCAGATTTTGCCAGAAGAAATCTGAAATACAGTACCTTAAATACCACAAAAGAAACAGTGACGTCATCCCAAAGGAAGTCAATTATTCCTCAAACACAGAGAGGGCATATTTAGATAAGATATCTCATTCAGCCTTGTGGTTTCATTTTTACAAACATTGTTTCCTTTGGCACAAACAGATCAGTGTACTGAGTGTAGTGTGATAATGAACTGTCCAGAAATGAGTCATAATTATGCTGAAAATGATGCTCATATGGAAAAGTGGCAGCAATAAAAATAATAATTAAAATAAAAAATATATTTTTATTTGTTGTGTTTTCTTTCAGTATTTACATTTGTCTTTAGAAAGTATGATTTCAGAGGGACCAGGAAAAGTACTTAACTGGGTCAAATGTCACCAAATGTAATAAAAGTGACCAAGAAGATATTAAAATTCCCCCTTTTATTGTTTTTTTGTTTGTTTTTTGCTCATGGTGATGGTGTTTTTTTATAGTTATAATTGTTTGATTTTTAAATTATTTCAGACATTTGGCTCAGAAGCATTTAACAAACAGGTGTTTTATGGTTAAGAAAATAGTACTTTCATAAGAATGTCAAAATATTTTTTTGGCATTGATGTGAACACTGTGATAGGAATTGAGCTGAGAGGAGGCTAAAAATCACAGAATTGAGATGTATCTTCTCTGTGATTGTAAAAAAAAAAAAAAAAAATGGTTGCGCTCAAAATACACCAGATTGCAGGTCTATTGTGAACTGCCCAAACATCTGTGGTTTCAAAAAGAGAGAAGGAAAGGTCATGAATCAAGATTTCACTGCCTGACGCATGAATCATTTTCCCTTTTATTGCGTTAAGAGTGATTCAGCTTTAGGGATTCAATAGTGAAAAGCAGTGAAAATTGTTTCATGACCCTTCATTCATTCATAGCATTCATTCACTGTATGGTGCTTTAATGTGGTCTCTCCACAGGAACGTGCTGAAACCTCAATGTACACACACGACTTCACTTGTGGAAGAACAACCACTCTCTGAATATTTACTCATCGGAAGAGTACGTGAACTGCCTGGTGTGACAAATTAAATGTACACCACATAAGTCGTACATTGTTAACAAAAACCCGCATGCAGGAAAATTATCTTAATAGTTCCCTCAACTAAAAACGAAACGTTTTTCGAAACGAAAGATGCAGTAAAAAGGTCTAGTTTCGATATAAGAGTTCAGCGCGGATATCTGGCTCAAACAACCAAACAGAAGGAGTTCCCGGAAAAATCCATATATGGACATATACGTAATCTTCCATGTGACTATACGTCATTCAAAAGATCGCCAGCACCATTTCCCGTAAGTTGGGAGGGGCGAAAAATGTACGGGTCTTGGTCACTTATTTATAATCTCGTGAACACTTGGAACCACCAGTCTAGAAGAAAAACAGCACTGTATTTTATATGTTCTAAAAATTTAAATTTAAAATTGTACCCTATCGCTGTCAGCAATATGAACATTTTGAACGTTGATAGAAACTTCTAGATTCCCCCAGGTGTATCGTGGTGGATTCTACCGCTTTCCCGCATTAAGGTGGATATTTAACTTGCGTTTGAATTTCTCGTGAACCGTCAGTGATATATAAGTAGGAGAAACCTTTTTGGGAAGCAGTCCCAGAAAAGAAAGAGCTACATAGACTTAACCAAGAGTTTCCGTTGGATTACTAAAGGTCAACGGCATACATGTTCAACTACGGAAACCTAGGCAGAGGAATCGATCGGACCTTCCCAGATAGCAACTCTGGATCAGGATCGAGCTCTGCATCTCTATCTACGACCACTGCCACAACTCAACAACAACAACATCAACAACAACAACAACAACAGGTAGGCATCTTTTATTTAATATCTATCAAGATTATGTTATACTCTTTTTACTCTTTAAGGTTTCAAAACTAACATTTCATCAGGTTTATATAATAATTGACAGTTTGACCAATAGTTGACCTTTTCATTGTCAGATTACCTCTATATTTTAAAACTTACATACCGGTATCTTAAAATTCTTAACGTGTCATTATTTATTTTAATTAGTAATTTGTGAAAAATGTTCATGAAGTAGTCTGACATATTAGAAATGTCATGAAAAATGATATTTCATATGTTTAAATATGTCTTTCTTCTCTGTCGACCACATGGAGTACATTTAGGGACCCCTGGTTTAAATTTTATTGACCAAATAAGGGCAGACAGTATGGTCAAGTAATGATAGTTAAAGATTTTATGATCTTTATGAGTGCGATTGCTTATTCAGGGTGGTGTTTATCTGGGAGTTTCTGCAAATACAACAACAATGGGTTTTTGAGTCATAATGAGATATAATAAAGTCTCCTCCCTAAATCATTGATGCCAATGCCATGGTAACCGATAATATATTGTCTGTGTCTTCTCTACTTTAAAACAGAAGTATTCCGTGGCAGGATCCGGTCAGTTTGTGCCCAGTCTCAATGCTATAACTTCAAACCAGGACCTTCAATGGATGCTTCAACCCTCCCTTCTGGGCACCCCGGGGCCATCCAGGGCATTTCGACCATCTTACTCACTTCCACCAAGAATCCCATCTATGAATCCTCAACATACTCTATCACATCTATCCCGGCCAGGTGTTATTAGAGCAGCTACAGCTGTTGGCAGCTCAACAAGAAGCAGACATGATGAACATGTACGTTAACTTTAACAGCTCTCAGTCAGTCAATGTGATGAGTCATGATGGGAGACTGTGACAGCGTGGTTTGTCACCATGTTCACCTGTCATCCTCTCCATTTTTGTCAGTGGTCTTGGCTAAAACCAAAACCAGCCATGCGTGTAATTCTAATGATGAGACTGGCCGAAATCAAAGCGTGGAAGACAGAATGTGTAATATCCTGTTGTGAGTCCAGTCTGTGTGGCGTGTGAACGTGTTTGCGGATACATACAGGGTGTGAATCTCACTAGGGCTTATTGAAAAATGTGAACTATGTATTCAGCTGTAAATGTTAATTCTATATGTTCAAAGAAGACTCTATACAGAATATAATTTATAATATGCTATATAGAGGAAAGCATCTACCCCGGATTATTCGCAGTGAAGCTCATTCAATATTAACTCATGAAATCCTTCTTGACTCGTGCATCCAAGTATTGAGTATGGCAGGGTGAGACTGAAATAATGAGACAGGAAATGGGATATCATGTGATTCACTGGAGTAAAATAATGACTCATTCCTGAGTCACTAGGGTGTTTGCAGGTGATTCATCAATACAGGGACAGGAAACTGCATAATGATGCTCACAAAAGAAATAGAGCGAGAAATTAATTAACGGAATATAAATGGATTCATAATAGAGTATTTACAGAGATGAAAAATCTCTGAATGTAAGGTAGTTGATGATTTTTGTTATTAAATAAAAAATCTCATCCCCTAGATGGCAGTATTTCCACAAGTTTTAACAACTATAAAAATGAAGTTGACCAAGGTTCCAATTAAGCAAAAAGTTTTATATTTTATATATTACTTTTATTAATTATTATTTGTTGTCTTTTTTATATTTCTTATATGTGAACGATGTCAATTTAACTCACGTTTCTTACATTTGCTTTACTTTCTCATTTCAGCTGTCCCCTGAGGAACTTGAGCGGCGTAGAATTAGAAGGGAACGTAATAAAATGGCTGCGGCTAAGTGCAGGAATCGTCGACGTGAACTGACTGACACATTGCAAAATGTAAGTTTTTTTATTTGACGTTTCCTTTTCATTGAAATATCTTTGAATTACCTGGACCCAAAATGAATGTTTAAACTTTTTCCACAGCAAACTGACCAGTTAGAGGATGAAAAATCACATCTGCAGAAGGAGATCGCAGAGCTCCAGAAGCAAAAAGAAAAGCTTGAGCTGGTCCTTGAGGCCCATAGACCCATCTGCAAAGTCCAGGACTCTGACTCGGACTCTGACTCGAACAATGACCTCCCGACACTGAGGGGAATCAAGATTGAGCCTGTGGACCCTGAGCTTCCTGGACCCTCTGGACAATCAAAGAGTCACACCAAGCCTAGTAAACCCAAGCCCAAAATTATCATCCCACCTCCAGCCTCAGCCTCCTCTGTTACCAGCGTAACTCTAGAATCAGAGTCTCTTCATACTCCTGTCCTCATCTCCACTCCGTCTCTGACTCCCTTTTCTGCCAGCCTGGTCTTTAGCTACCCCTCTTCTTCAATGGATACCAGCTCAGCGACTTCATCCCAAGCCCTCAGTCTCGCCACCTCTCAACACGGTTCCAGCCAGTCTTCTCGTAACCCTCAACCATGCGGTGTCGCTCATCGGCGCAGCAGCAGCAGCGGGGATCAGTCAGATCATTCTCTCAATTCACCAACCATCCTCACCCTTTGATTTCTCACCCGCTGTGAGGGAAAAGTGTTTATGACTTCCGAATGTCTTTTTACTACTACACACATAAGCAAGTACTGCATGTGTTGTGCTTTTACCTGAGTATTCTGTTTACCTTTATTAATGGCAATTATCAAGTTGCTTGAATGCATTATAAGAATACAGAAGCACAAGTTAAAGGTGAAGTGTGACATTTTTGATGAATTGGCATGGACTATTCTGTATGTTCAACCAATGACAGACAGTGTGATTGTTTTTGTAAAAAGTTTGAAGACAGTCTTTATTTCTTTCATTTTTGAAATTGCACACTTCACCTTTATGCTGGTATAGTGCAAAAGGAAAGATACATATAAAGTAGACTGAAATCATTTATATATAACACTGAAAACTGACTGACATTTAAGCCCATAACTTTTGACTGTAGTGGCATTAATAATAGTATTATTTATATATATATATATTCATTTATTTCAAGTACACATTTAATATATCATGATGGTGCTGTCGCAATTTAATATCTAGCAAGTTTAGGCTACAAGTAAGTTGCTGTGTGCGCACCAGAGAGTTAATGAGAACGATGTAGGTTGCTCACCATTATGCCTTTCAGGAAGGGATGTTTAAAGCATTTTTTAAAGAGTGTATATTAAGTTATTTATTATTATGTTTCCATTTTCGAAATTGTATGGTTTTAATTGACGGATCTGAATTTTGATCGGTTATACTGTCTTGCAATGCACGGCGTAATGCTATTTCTCTGTCATTTTATGTTTTTAACCTTTATTTAAAAAAACAACAACATAAATGTTATAATAACAGTGTGTGCTGAATAAGCTAGTTTTAAAGAAACTGAAGGGATGCAAGCTAGCCTACCTGGTTCTTTACATACACTGTCTGCAACACCACATCTCAAGACTGTACGCTTCAATGACCGACTCACTGTTACACTGGTTAAATTATATTTTAACTTCACTGAACACTTTAGTGGTTACTCTATGGTGGTTTTTTATACAAATACAAAGGTGTGTGTTTCACAGGCCAGAAATTAATTGTTAAGATACTCTGTATGCTGTATTGAATACACTATGTTAGATTCTACTATAACTTGACTACATATAGTTTTGTATTTATTTTTGAAAACAAGATATTTTTATAAATACTTTTAACTGGAAACAATGTTGCATGCTGTTTAACATCTAATAAACAATTACTGAAAATATGTGCTGCTATTGGGAATACTAAACAATATTATGACTTCTGAGCGGTAAAATAATGGAGTAACTTGAATTTATGAATTCCATTTATTTCTATTTTGTATGAAATAAATCAGTAAAAGTTTATGTATGGTCGCTTCTAAAAGACTATTTGCAGCTGTAATGTTATTTCAGGGGGCACACATATATAAGCAATGAAGTAAATGTTTAGTAAGTTACATAATGGAAAGTGAGTTTCTCAGCACACAGAGGAGGGGTTAAGCGCACGTTTCCTTCAAGGATGTCAGAAAAGTTCAATGAGTCACAAACACATCTGCCTCATTTGGAACCAGTTTTTGCTCCTCTAACAGTGTTGGTCGTAATGTGATGTCTGAAAGATTAAACAAGAATTAAATTTCTACTCAGGACAAACTTTCTGTTTTCTTTTTTGTCATCTGCATGTCTGTGTGGTTGTGGAAAAAAATGTGCTCTGCATGACAAGGTGTGCGAGGATATGCATGATGTAAATAAAATAAAGAGATCCTTATCGCATCCATAGATGCCATAAAATAACCTTTTTGGCTTTTTTTAAGTGTGAAAAATATTTAAATGATCTGATTACTGTAAATGGATTTTAAAGGTTCTGATTAATCAATGGCAATTAAAAACCTATATTTTAAAAACCACAGGCTATGAATTAGTGCAATTCATAGCCTGTGGTGACAAAAATGTATGGAAAATACATTCAAAACAATTAAAGATGAACAACCTGCACCTCACAAAGTGAAATAGCGTACAGTAAAAGAGGCCAAGATATCATAAATATACAGCGAGCATATTAAATAAACATGGCGACCCTATTTCCTCCACACTGCGGCCTCTGTTATCGCTCTGATTTCAAGTGAGTCACTTTAGAGGGAACATGAGAACATATGATTGAGATAATGAAGAGTTTGTACTGAATGAACCAGCAAGCACATGTTCTGCTGAAAGGACCTCTGTTTGCCAGTCACAGTGAAATTATTTCTGGCTCCAGTGCTGCTGTGCAAACATCATGCCAAAAATAAACCAGTGAAACATCAATAAATTAAGTCCTGGGCTACAATATGACTAAGGCCTCATTAAGACATGACGGGTGAAAATTTCATCCATGCTATTATAAAGATATATATATATAAAGAGAGAGAGAGAGAGAGAGAGAGAGAGAGAGAGAGAGAGAGAGAGAGAGAGAGAGAGAGAGAGAGAGAGAGAGAGAGAGAGAGAGAGAGAGAGAGAGAGACTATATGCGTGTGTGTGTTTGTATATAGTTAATGGAAAGTGAAAGTATGAGGGAAAAAAGACCAGAACAGATCATGGTGTGTCAGTCATGTATTTAAAGCTATCTCACTATGAGCATAGCCTGAAACAAAGCAAATGCTAATCAATCAGAGAGCTGGGTCCTGTAGCTATAAAACTGAAGTCATTGAAATAATACTGATCATATGTTCGGAATTAAAACAAACATGTACAACAGAACAATAGTATGTAGGAGGGTTATGTAGTATGCAGCAAATACAATAAAAATGACTATTATAATAACAATATTTAGCACTATTTTCAAACTACATGTCTGTCAATGTTTTCCCCTCCAAACAGTGTCAATTCAGCTTCAGCATGTATTAATTAAAATCTTAATCTTTTCAAAGCAACAACTGAACACAAAAGCTTTGTACAGTACAGCTGTGTAGTTAAAGTGGGGTTAATGCAAAAGAAAGTTCATTTTGGATTCAGTGCAGAGCACAGCAACACCGTTTAGTGGAGCACACGTCACTACATCTAGTGAATTATACTGTCCAGTTAAAAAAACAAAAACAGGAAATAACAATCTCATACTGTAGAAAAGTGGTCTAACATGTGCATTTCCAGTGAATCATTCTTGGGCCTCCACGATACAGCCATATTATGTCACAAAACAATTGATCTGCTTACAATGGAGGCTTTTCTTTAAACAATCATTTGATACTACCAGTTCCTCTCCATTGTTGAAAATGATTCAGTGCTTTTTGTAAATGATCTCAAACAGATCATTATAGTATATGGCTCTAATCAGTAAAAATGTGAATCTCTAAAGATTGAAGATTCATTGCAGCCCTGTCATAGTGCATCGTAGGAGAAACATCAGCCCGTGAACAGATCAGTGCACACTAAAACCTGGTAAAAGTTAGCAGTTTCTCCCAAAGTTGTTTAAAATATCAACCCCAAAACTAAACCCCAATTTGCCCCTATCTACAACCCCTGTACGAGATGAGAGGAAACATTCCAAAAACACTTGGTAAAAAGATACATTCAAATAATGCTACTAATACATAAATAGGTCTGCAGGAAAATATGAAGCTTTTGAAACATGGTGGACAGCTTTTAGAAAGTTCAATATGGTAGGCCATCTTAGACCAAGATTAGACCAGTTGCCAGATGGTTTTCGACTAGCTTAGACCAGCTAGATCCCGGCCACCATGTTCCAAAAACACAGCTACCAGCTTAAGGGGAAAGTGATGAATTATTCTCATTCATTCATACATGTATGACTTTCTGTCTTCTGCAGAACACAAAATAAGATATACTGAAAAATGCTTGTGTTTTTGTCCATACAAATCTTTGTTAGCTGAAATTTTGTCCCAAATTTTGTTTTTTTTTAAATGATTTGTTAATTTCACATTTTTATGATTTAATTAGGTTTTCATCCACTCGCAGTTTCTTCACAAACTCCCATTCTGTTTTGGACACCTTTGACTTTTACATTATGGATAAAAACAGTTCTTCAACATATCATAATTTGTGTTTTGCAGAAGAAAGAAAAGTCATGCAGGTTTAGAACGACATGAGGGTGAGTAGGCTAAATGAAGACAGATTTTACATTTTTGTGTAAACTATTCCTTTAAGCTGGATTTTCCAGGAGGACAGGTTTTGAAAGAAAAGGCTGTTACTTTAAAGCTTAAAAATAATGATATTTTGTCTGGCACCCAATAATTTCCCTCAAGTTGTAAAGGTCTGCTAACTATAAAATGTTAATCAGTGAAATAGAGAAACTGTACTTATGGCATCAAAAGGCCATGAGTAAACTATCCTACTTAAGCGTGGTCTATTTCCACCCAAATCTGAGATGTCAGTGTCAGAAAATGTAAACTACTTTTGTAGACAAAAGGTCTGTCTCAGCATCAAGAGAGAAGGTTAAAGTAATATGGCTCTGCTCCTCTCCTTCAGTCATCTGGTGAACACACCAAGTGCAGCTGGTCTGGACTGCCAACACTCCCGGTGCTGGAGCTCCCGTCACCCACGTCCCGGGCCACCATACACGGTATGTTGAGATCCGTGGATCCACCCGGGCTGGAATCACTTCTGCTTACGCACTCTTCCTCGAGCACCAAACAAAGTTCCTTGAGATCCAGATTCTCCTTCACCAGACCGTCCTGCATCCGCTCCAGGTCGGCGAGCTTCTTGAGGTATCCGCCGAGGTCCTCGCGCATCACTTTGGAGGCGTGATGGCCGAATAGTTGCCACTCACGCGCGAGCTTCTTCACTTTCAAACGGTCGTCGTCCAGAAAACAGCATAAATCCCGTAGTTCCTGGTTCTCCTCTTGCAGCCGCTGGTTGATGACTTTGAGTTCCCTGATTTCAAGCAGATGTCCCTGCAGTTGTTTATTGACCTCCTTGATTAATCGACCGCGCTGTATGAGAGCGGACATCTTATCCGATTCTTCTTTGCGGAGTCGATTCACCAGCTCTTCCTTAGAGCAAGTCAGCAAGTCTTCATCGGACATCTTTGACAGCTCCCGGTTCAATATTTCACTGTCGCTCCCCATATTGTTCAAAAATTCACCATCAATTGATATTACAGCGGTTAAACCATAAGATAGGTCTTACGAGGCACATGAGATGTTTGTCACTGTTAACGGATCGCAACATTCCTCACCCAGGCACGAAGAAAACGGCCATTTCCTCTTCGGTCCGCTATTTATAACCTATAATAAGGAGAAATCACAGTTCTTATATGCAAACAGTCTTTTTTTGGGCCACGTTTAACGATTAAAACGATAAACTCATCCAGACTGTAACACACTGAACAGGCCTACCTCTCTCCTCGGTGTTTAAACCGTAATTCAGGGCAGCATTAATTTCTCAGTGTTTCTGGGAAGCACTGAAGCACAATCGCGTTTGTTCCTGCTCCTCGGTATGGGATGCTAGGTCAACACAGAGGTTTAAAATAATCCCCGTGGAGCATCTCTTCTCTTCTGTATTATCAGGGATCACAATGTCCGTCCGCATCCGTCTCTCTCCGCCCTAAAGCTTCCACTCGTTCCAGTGCAATGCAATCCACAGAATAACACGTTATTATTATTTACTGTCTAAATAGGCAAGACTTCCAATCGCGAGCGTTCCTAAAACGCGTTGTAAATATGAAAAATAAATAAATATATAAATAAGTCGAATGAGTCGAAATGTAGGACAGGCTGGTTACACTAGTGCTGCATGCGATTGGTCGGTTTTTACAAAAGAGCTATGCGGGATAATCCGAATGAACGAGGTTAAAATGTATGCAGCCTGCGGGTTTACTTCGTGGTGATTCCTGAGGAATTCGCTGAGATGTTCCTTGAGACAGTGTTTCCTTTGGCGGTGGTGGTTGGGGAAGCAGTGATGTCTTCCCCCATCTCCTCCCCCTCTCCTCTTCACCCCCTCCCCTCTTCTATTACCGTAAAAATCTGCACTGTACCCTGCAGTGAGCGAGTTCCCCTCTCACAGCTGTTTCTAATGTCTAAACCATCATGATAGGCTACTCCTATAACAGACTGAAGATATGTTATTTTAGAGGGTATTAATAGTTAATACGTTTATGTTGAACTATCTCTGGATGAGGACTTCTAACTCCTGTGATGAGACTGCACACGGGACACACACATAACTAACGGAAAGGGTGACAAAAGCTTTTTTCTCTACTGTAAGCCATGCTATTTAGCCACATCCTTCCTCCCTGCTCTCCAGCACAATTGCTAGCACGAGGACATAACAATGTGGGTGTTAACCAGGGCCAGGGGTGAGAGGGGGGTTGCTGGAGTGAGAATGGAAACAGGCCACAGTTTCGGATATAGGAGCGGGAGGGGTGAACAAAGGCATGCATGACAATGGGGGAGAGGTGCAGAATAATAAGGCCATGTCAAAAATACTTGTGCTCATTTGGTAACATTAGTTAAAGGAAAATGTTCTGTCCCTTCAATGACAGCTACGCAAGTACTTTGACACTTCAAAAAGTCCTTAGGCTAAATAGGCTAAAACAAATCCATATGAATTGATTGGTTTAGACATTTTCTGAAGAGACACAATAGCTTTATATGATGAACAGATTTAATTTAGGCTTTCATTCTTAATAAACACTGATCAGTGTACATGCTTGATACACAAGAACAACTGCCTCTGTTCCTAAACCTACCCTTCACAGGAAACATTCTGCATTTTTACTTTCTCAAAAAAACTCATCCTGATTTATAAGCCTTTTGAAAAGTGGGGACCACTGGTTCACACAATGTAGGTAATCTCAGGTTTTACTATCCTTATGGGGACATTTGGTCCCCATAATGTAATATAAACAAGGGCACACGCACGCACGCACACACACACACACACACACACACACACACACACACACACACACACACACACACACACACACACACACACACACACACACACACACACACACACACACACACACACACACACACACACACACACACACACACACACACACACACTTTCTCACTCACTCACTCTCACCAGAATTCTAATCTGCGCCTGCACCTGTCCCTCATCTGCTCACTCTTCAATTACAGTAAAAGCACACATCTCAGTCACTGTCTGGTCTCCAATGTTTTACTGACTCTGAACTACTAATCTGAATGTCTTTTATCCCAGTTATACTCCTGAATCTCCTAGTAAGATCCTCACTTGTTTCCTCACTGGTACCCAGCTCTGCTCACTCTTTCCAGCCATCCAGGAAATGAGTGTTCTCCAGTCTCTTTCACTCACTGGTCATTGTCTCATCCTAAGCTACCTGGTAAAAGGAAATTACTTTGTTATTCTTTATTATCTCTCATCGATGACTCTGATTTTACTATTACTCACCTGTTTCATTTGTGCATTTCATCTGTTCAATAAATGCCTGTTTGGGTATGATAATCCTGTCTCTGAGTATGGTATTCATTCCATTATAATATTAAAAGTTTTATCATCATTGTATAGCCTAAATGATATTTCCCTACACCATGTTAATGTACAATTCTAAAAAATAAATGTTAAAGTACTAAGGGATTTTGATGAAGGTATGATATGTAATATGAATATAATTTGGTTAAATTTTTTACATAAATGCTTTGCATCCTTAATTGATAGCCTACAGTAATGCTAGCCTATACAGGGACACCCTTATTATTATAAATAGCTCAAGCCTCAAAGGCATCATAGTGATGCAAGCGAGTGAGGTCAGTAATTTTTCAGTTGAACACTACCTGGAATTAAACTGATGATGTGCTTGTATACTACCAATGTCACCATGATAGATAACATTTTTTAAACCATGCATTTCATTTTAACATTAGCCTTCAATTTTATTATGAGTCCTTATAATAACTAATAGGACCCATTCAATGTGGTGCTATCTTTATTACTCCTGACATATTTTAATTACAAAGTTTTAGTATTCTTATTTAAACCTATTAAAGTCACAAATGGCACTATTTGATTGTAAGACACATTTTGCCAAACTTCGCTCATTGTGCCAAACTCTACACACAAGTAAACATGACACAACACTGGGAAATACACCATTCACATCTGTGTCAAATTGAAATTCTACTATCAAAACCTTAACTCTGCTATCAAAACCTTACATTCCTTTGTCAAAATAACTCCTGGTGACAAAATGATACACACTTGGATCATATGAATACACTTTCAGATCAGAGGGAACACACTAGTCTACTTTATATAAAACACTGCAGTCTTTAATTTGCACTGTTTTTATTCAGTTCATCAGTTAGCATTCTGTGAAGCAATGAAACATTTTTTTCCAACAAAGGTTTTCACAACAACCAAAAATGAAAGTACTGAAATGTTACAAATGAAATAATACTGTACATCACAATACTATACTTCATACTACAGTACAATCTCAATGGTACAGTGCTATGTACTGTAGGCTACTATTATGTTACTCAAAAATAAAATAAAAATTCTTACTAAAGGAGCACTAGCCAACATGCAATACAGTAAAGTGATACGGTACATTATGTAGACAGTCTGGAATGGAGAGTTGCTGTTTTCCAATCTGAATGTCCTTATGATGGATGCAACTGTGAACCAGCTTAGATGTGGGTGGATTCTCTGCCCAGTTTGAAAAGTGAAAAGTGCCTCTAATATCATCTGAAATATTGTTGTGTATTGCTCTCTCTCTCTCTCTCTCTCTCTCTCTCTCTCTCTCTCTCTCTCTCTCTCTCTCTCTCTCTCTCTCTCTCTCTCTCTCTCTCTCTCTATCTCTCTCTCTCTCTCTCTCTCTCTCTCTCTCTCTCTCTCTCTCTCTCTCTCTCTCTCTCTCTCTCTCTCTCTCTCTCTCTCTGGCTTAACTGAGGCGTATTTGTGGTTGGCTGATTGGTGTTCAGTTTTGCAAGTAAGTGCCTTCAGGTATGAATTTGAGTGGTTGCAATTGCATGTGTATTGTATTTTGGATACATGTGTTTTCAATGGCACCCTGAGATTTCATTTTTGAACGAAGTGTCTTATGTATGAAATAGAGTGTAGTATGCAGGACCAAGTGTGTTGCATAAAGGCGTAAGTGTGTTGCAGAATTGCAACTAGAGTGTAAAGCAGTGCTTTTGTTTAAAGGTATGGGTAAACGTGTTTGAGCTATAGTAACAAAAGTTGTGTTAATTTAGTTTAAGCATGGGTCTATAGTTTTCAATCAACGGGCAAAAACTGTAATAAATATAGCCTACAGTCGACAACTCACTACCCGAAACTACAGTCACGTGAATGTGACGTAAAATGAATGCGGCTCACACCCGGAAGTAGTCACAACGATGTGCTGTTGCTATGGAGGAAGCGTAGTCGCTCGTTTTGACAGTTTGTTTTTGTTAAACATAAATGTGATGTTACCACCGTATAATTGACTCGTGGTAATTATATCTAACTTACGTACGTATCCCAAAAGCTCATGTTTTTGAGCAAGTTAATGTTGAAATGAACTAGAAATACAAAACAAGAGCTAATGTTGTTATATCTGGATGTGATTCAAATCCCGCTGTCACGTTAAAACACTTGTGTGTCTGGTAAGTCCACCTCGGATATTTGGAAAATATGTCATAATGTAGTGCATGTCTGAGACGTATGGTTTGTTAAATTGTGTAAGGGATTAGTTAAACGATTAATGATTAGTTAACGGTCGTGGCTTCAGTTCTGACTAAGGAACAGTTGCTGTCAGTCTTTTTCTTGACTTGCAAAAAGTGCAAAACAGTGAGACTATCTAACGTTAATACCAGTTTATTCTTGCAGCTCACTTAGTGATTGTAAAAAGCATAACGTTATGTTTGTTATTAACTACCATGGTCATATGCCCCTCTACAGCTTAAGCATACATTGCCGCAGTTAAGATGTCTGTGGAGCTGGATGTATTTGTTGGAAACACCACCATTATGGACAAAGAGGTGTATCAGCTGTGGTTGAATGGATATACAGGTAAAGTATAGTTCATGAGACTATGAACTACTGTAATACATGCTTATATATTTATGTTATTTATAACATTGTGGTTGCCTTTATAGTGAATGATGCAGTGACGGTGCGTATAGAAGGGGGTGTAATGGAAGAGTGTGAGGCGAGTGCAGAAGTATTGCTCAGTGACACCATGGACCAGTACAGAACTTTCCAGATGTGCGAGAGACTTTTACATCACCCAGCTAAACTAGCCAATCAGCTTCTGTTTCAAATACCGCCAGACCGACAAGCCATGCTTATTGAACGGTATATGTGCTGATTTGTGTCTTGCCAGTTTAAATTGTTTTATTGAAACAAATATTCCATTTAAAACTAGTGCATGTATTCACATTTTCTTCTAGGTATTATGCTTTTGATGATTTGTTTGTTCGAGAGGTCCTGGGCAAAAAACTCTCAAAAGGAACAAAAAAAGACCTTGATGATGTTAGCACAAAGACAGGCATTACGCTGAAGAGCTGCAGAAGACAGGTGGGCTTAATGATTCCATTTGTAATTATTTAGTTCTCATTTCTGTGAACTAATGCTTGGATGCTTTTCCAAGACTCTGTTGGAAATAAAATTATTATATTTATCTCCTCGAATATAGTTTGACAACTTCAAGCGAGTGTTCAAAGTGGTGGAAGAACTCAAGGGCCCCCTTGTGGAAAACATACGGCAACACTTTCTGCTACCTGATCAATTAGCAAGGTGAGAAAAAATATGAACATTTGCTTAAACTACTCTTGAAGGTTCGGTTACACATTACAACAAGGTTTACTTTGTTAAAATTAGGCTGCATTTAAACTTGGCATTATCACGCGATCAGCGTGATCCCGGATCAGATCAAGCAGATCTGCTCATCAGTCAATCAGAACAGCGTGTTTACATTTGTTCACATTAAGTGGTAACTGTATCTGGAGAACTGATCGGATTTCTGTTTCTTGTCAAATATTTAAATTAGATCTGTAATAGGCCTTTATTACTGAGTGTAAACAAATTTTGCTCTATTAATAGGCAGTGCCCATATAGCATGGGATTTTTGTGATGTATTCACATACACTCTATATACAATATATACATCTCAGACAGGGTGCTTAAAGGGTTAGTTCACCCAAAAAGGAAATTGATGTCATTAATGACTTACCCTAATATAGTTCCTCACCCGTAAGACCTCATTCGGAACACAGTTTAAGATATTTTATATTTTAGTCCCAGAGCATATGCAGTCTATGCCTACTTTATTGTCCATGTCCAGAAAGTTAATAAAAACATTATCAAAGTAGTACATATGTGACATCAGTACGTTGATTAGAATCTCTTGAAGCATCGAAAATACATTTTGGTCCAAAAATATAAAAAACTACGACTTTATTCAGCATTGTCTTCTCTTCCGTGTTCCTCAAATAAAGATTCAAACG
The DNA here is from genome assembly GCF_024679245.1 of Pseudorasbora parva. Taxonomy (NCBI): domain Eukaryota; kingdom Metazoa; phylum Chordata; class Actinopteri; order Cypriniformes; family Gobionidae; genus Pseudorasbora; species Pseudorasbora parva. Next base: position 27,819,641 of record NC_090182.1, read on the forward strand.
GCCATGTGATTTCAGCAGTTTGGATCGTGTGTCAAACTGCCAAACTGCTGAAATCACGTGACATTGGCATTCCGAATCATTGATCGATTCACTAATTCATGGCCGTTTGAATCTTTTTTTGAGGAACACGTATGTGTTCTTGTATGATGAAACAAAGAAAAAATTGTATTTAGACACGAGAGGGCACAAGCATTTATATAGTGGAGGCTATATGTAACATGCAGAAAACGTAAGAATCTGACCACCTTTTTATTAAAGGAATACAACATTAAAACACATCACAAAGAGCATAAATTAGAACTAAACAAGAGTAGGCTATGCAACACATGGTTTATTGATGCATTGCTGTATAAAATTAAGAAATGGGTTGACTTGACCATGTTAAATGAGTAAAATTATCCAGGTTTATGCTAAGTTTGTAGAAATGCATATTGTAGACAACAAAAATGAAGATTATTTATAATAAACTTGCTGAAACAATAAAAACAAATAACATTAAAAATCAAATTCAATGTGTATTCCGATTATTCCTCTGGCAGTAAGTAACGGGATCTTGAGCAGTGTGCAGCCCTTCATTTAGATCTCACGACTAATTTAGCTGAGAGACAGTGACCTCATTCAGATATTGTTGCACAATTAAAATGAAAGATGGCACAGAGGAGATCATGTAAGTGTAAATAACTAGTTTTAAATTATTGTCGCGGTCAAATATGTTTAAAATCTTGTCAACTGCACCCGCCCATTATTTTCCAACAGCCTTCAGAGAGAGTTGGCGGTGATTTAGCCTTTATGATGGCGTCCTCTGAATGTTGATAAGATGGCTGGATTGTGTTTACATTACACTGAGATCCAATCACAATGCGTCCTCGACTACCTCTAGACCAGGACACGCTGATCGGATAACATTCCAATCAGAAACACATTTACACTTCCCTTTTTAATGTGCATGTGGACAACATCTGGATACAGGTTGCATGTTAATGCCAAGTGCCAGACACAGCCTCATTTAATGCATTAACTAATATGAACTAACAATGAGCAATATATTATTAGAGCATTTATTAACCTTTGTGAATGTTAGTGCTCATGTTAGGTCACAGTGCAATAACTTCACTGCTGATTTGGTGCTTTTTCACCTTCTCTTGCTAAACGATCTTGCCAATTCTTCCTCCAGAGACTATGCTGCAATAGTGTTCTTTGCCAATAATCGTTTTGAGACGGGGAAGAAAAAGTTGCAGTATCTAACCTTCCAGGACTTTGCCTTCTGTGCAGGGCAGCTCATCAACAACTGGACTCTAGGAGCTGTGGGTAAGACCAGGCACACAGCTCTTACACAGCCAACTTCAATACTTGAAATTGGTCAATCATGGGATTCAGGGATTAATATTCTTGTAAAATGGCTACTAAACTAAATGGCTGACCATTATCATAGTCAGCCGATTTCCTACAGTGTCCTAAATTATGTCTTTTGTACCAACTAAGGTTATTTTAATGTATTTTACTATAACATAAAATACTTTTAAAACTACATTCATACTATATATGTATTATAATATATAAAATGTATAGTAGTCATAATTATTATATAATTTTAATAATAATTATATAACAAATAATTATATAATATTTATTTCTACTGACCTGGTCTGGTCAGTGGTTCAAAATGTTATGTCCTTCCAAAATATTCACTGGCAATCAAAATGAATAAATAAGTGCGTATGTTCAACCGATGTGATCTCGTATGTTCTACTAATTAAGCTTAACATGACAGCAAAATATTAGACTTATTTATTTTTATTGTATTAATTTTTATTTTCAATTTTGATACCACAGCAAAAAGTATAGTATAACTAGTATAAAGAATAATACAATAAGAACAAATAAACATATTACAGGCAAAAATAAACAATAGAACAAAGACACTAATGAAATAAACAGTGCTTTAAGTTTATACAAGTAGGTTTAACAAAGGTGCTCTGGTACAGAAATGTAATCATCAAATGAAAAATAATACTGCATAGTCTTGAATATAGTTTACGCTCTGTTAAAGCTACAAATGTTATTGAGTCGAGCAGTGAGTAATTTTCTATAAACCACTCCATTCACATCAGGGTTTTGATCATTAGAAGGTTCATCAGGGTTTTTATGATAAAGACAGGCTGACTGCACATTTTCCCTTACATAAATGTCATAATGTTTAATTTGACATCTGTATGTATTTTATGAATGTAGTCCGAGGTTAATAATAGACACATCTTCAGTCTGACCACATGTGTAGTTTAGAAAAACACATACAGTGCATCTGGAAAATATTCACAATGCCTCACTTTTTCCACATTTTGTTATGCTACAGCCTTATTCCAAAATTGATTAAATTCATTATTTTCCTCAAAATTCTACAAACAATACCCCATAATGACAATGTGAAAGAAATGTGTTTGAAATTTTTGCACAAAAAAAAAAAAAAATCTTTAAAAAACAAACACATGTACTCACAGGCTTTGCTCAGTATTTTGTTGAAGCGCCTTTGGCACCAATTACAGCCTTTAAGTCTTTTTGAGTGTGATACTACAAGTTTGGCACACCTAATTTTTGGCAGTCTCTCATTCTTTATTGCAGGACCTCTCAAGTTCCATCAGGTTGGATGGGGAGTGTCGGTGCACAGCCATTTTCTCATGTTCAAGTCTGGGCTCTGGCGAGGCTACTCAAGGACATTTGCAGAGTTGTCCTGTAGCCATTCGTTTGTTATCTTGGCTGTGTGCTTAGAGTCATTGTTCTGTTGGAAGATGAACCTTAGCCCCAGTCTTGAGGTCCAGTGCACACTGGAGCAGGTTTTTATCAAGGATGTCTCTGCACATTGATGCATTCATCTTTCCTCGATTCTGACTAGTCTCTCAGTTCCTGCTGCTGAAAAAATCCCCACAACATGATGCTACCACCACCATGCTTCACTGTAGGGATGGTATTGGCCAGGTGATCAGCAGTGCCTGGTTTCCTCCAAACATGACACTTGCCATTCAGGCCAAGAGTTCAATTCTTGTTTCATCAGACCAGAGAATTTTGTTTCTCATGGTCTAAGAGTCCTCCAGGTGCCTTTTGGCAAACTCCAGATGGGCTGTCATGTGCCTTTTACTGAGCAATGGCTCTGTCTGGCCACTCTACCATACTGGCCGGATTGGTGGAGTGCTGCAGAGATGGTTGTTCTTGTTCTTCTTCGATCACTCCCTCAGTTTGTTCGGGCGGCCAAATCTAGGAACAGTCGAGGTGATTCCAAACATCATCTATTTACTGATGATGGAGGCCACTGTGCTCAGTAGGACCATCAGTGCTGCAGAACTTTTTCTGTACCCTTCCCCAAATCTGTGCCTTGATACAATCCTGTCTCAGAGGTCTACAGACAATTCCTTGGACTTCATGGTTTGTGCTCTGACGTGCACTGTGTGACCTTATATAGACAGGTGTGTGCCTTTTCCAAAGGCAGTGGAAACCGGTTGCACCTGATCTCAATTGAGTATCATGGCAAAGGCTGTGAATAGTTATGTGCATGTGATTTTTATTTTAACGTAATTTTTTGTTTTTAAATAAATTTGCAAAGATTCCAAATAAACTTCTTTCTTGTTGTCATTATGGGGTATTGTTTGCAAATTTTTGAGGAAAATAATGAATTTAATCAATTTTGGAATAAGGCTGTAACATAACAAAATATGGAAAAAGTGAGGGCTGTGAATACTTACCGACTGCACTGTAGATGAAATCTCCTTTTTTGTCTTTGTCAAAAAACAATTTGTCTCTCTCCATAAGATAACATGATGGAGGACATGGATGTAGATCTGGATAAGGAATTCCTTCAAGACCTCAAAGACCTAAAAATTCTGATCACAGACAAGGATCTCTTAGATCAACACAAAAGGTGTGTGTTCAGCACTGTGTGCGTGTGTGAGAGAGTAAGTGAGTGATTTGGATGGGCAGAAGAGAGATGTGGGTCTGAGGAGGGCTGTTGTAAATGTCCAAATGTTGCATGGTTACTCCCTCTGTCTCAGTCATCTGAATAATGAAACCTTTCATCCACTCAGTTTAGTGTGCACTGCTCTACGGGGTAAAACGAATGTCTTCAACGAGATGGAAACCAATTTTAAGGTAAGTGGGTTTGTCATGTGTTTCTTGTGAAATAAATGCTTTTCTGCATGATTTTTGATTTTAAAAAATCTTCTGGTGCAGAATCTTTCAAGAGGCCTTGTAAACATTGCTGCCAAATTAATCAACGCAAAAGATGTCCGTGATTTCTTCATTGACCTTGTTGAAAAGGTACTTTTTAATGTAATAGAAGCATCTATCAAATATGAAGTATTTACATTTTTCACAAAGTATTAATTCTTTGATCTCTTCACAGTTTATTGAACCTTGTCGATCAGACAAATGGACATCAGTAGACGTGAACCTCTACCTTACTCATTATACTAACTCGGCACATATCCTTGACACCTTCAAGTAAGTGTCACTATGGCTTGTATAATGTGTATGGTGATTTTCTGGACAGTTGCTTCATATGGAGGTCTTAGTTCAGGGGAAATTCTCTTTGCAACCAGTGGGGGTCGCTGTATCTTATGCACATTGCTTTATCTGTAGTCACCTTTGTTTCCTGTCCAGTCATTTATGTGGTTTAACCGCTGTGGAATGTGGTTTTCTGTTTATTCAAACCAAATCACGACACCCCGAATCACTTGGAAAATATGTATTTATCTTGAAGTACACTACCATTCAAATGTTTGGGGTCAGTAAAATGTTTAATGTTTTTGGGAAAAAAAGAGAGTCTTCTGCTCACCAAAGCTGCAGTTATTTCATTAAAAAATGCAGTAAATTAGTAATATTAATACAATTTAAAATGCTTATGTTCTTTATATACCTGCGTTATATTTGTTCCTGTGATGTCAACGCTGCCAGCATCATTATTCCAGTCTTCAGAGTCACATGATCCTTCAGAAATCATTCTAATATGATGATTTTTATTAGTATCAATGATGAAAATAGTTGTGCTACTTAATATTTTTTTTAGCAACTGTGATTACTATTTTCTGTTTTTAGGATTCTATAATGAATAGAAAGTTCAAAAGAAGACTATTTATTTTAAACTGACTTTTTTCTTGTAACGGTGTATAAATCTTTACTTTTGATCATTTTAATGCATCCTTGCTCAAAAATATTGATTTCTTGAAGTATTGAAAAAAAAAATCATACTGATCCTAAACCTTTGGTTGGTAGTTTATATGAGAGTGAACATCAAAGTGAAAATTTCAATGTTAACAATTTTTTTTTTTTTCAGGCATCATGCTGTCTGGACCAGGTACATGGGAGTTATCAAAAGTTGCATCCTTAGAATGTACCATGAGTAAAGAATCTTCATTTACACATTTTCTCTCTCTTCATGATAACTCATCTGCATCCAGTCTAGCATCTAATGAATTTGTGGCCTGATATTTAATTCCCAGTCTATCATCTTTTTCTTTAATCTTTTCCCGAATACCCCCCCCCCAACACACACACACACACACACACACACACACACACACACACACACAAACACACACACACACACACACACACCATCTGTTCTTATCTTCACCTCCCTCTCCCTCCTTCATTCTTTACCCCTTGGCCTCCAGAACTGTATGACTTGTAAATAAACACAGCATGATTTCCACAGACACTGTCTGCATTGTGTTTTCATTAACTCTGCTTGTAGGTTTGACTGACATAATTTGGCGGTCCTAATGATAATTAATATGCAAACAGTCCAAAGGATGTAGTGGTTTGAGCCCTTATGGTCCATAAACTCCTGACCCGTCTGGCTTGACCAGAGTAAGCGGCCGCTCCGATGGGTGTGAGGTCTGTGTGTGGGCCCATTGGGGGCTGGGAAAGCAGTAGGAGGCCACAATTTGTCAGGTCCTGGTGGCACAGTGTACGTGTGTGTTTTTGCAATAATGGGATGTAATGACAGCTGTCAGCCCTACCACATTACTCATAGGTAAAACATAGGTTTTTTTGGTACAAGAGTAATGGCAAACAGATTTGTTTGCTCTTTTGTCATTTGTGAAGCAAAACAATGTTATTTCTTTGTATAATTTGATGAAGCTTGAATATAATGCCTCCAACATCAGGAATTGGCAACTGATTTTGTGACTTGACACTACTGATTTGTGTACAATGTATAACCATTTCTTTAATTACATGTACGTAAAGCCTCAACCAAACCAATTCATGTAATGGTTCATGCTTGTATAAATACAAATACTATACTAACATAATAGTATGCTGTTCTGAGTCCAGCAATATTTATTCTTATGAAATGGGAAGTTTTAGTATTAGTGGGCAGGACCTTGTCATTCTAGACTGAAATAATGAACTCTTGAGAAAAGGCACCAATGTACAAGTTCTCTCGAGGATTCTTTGTTTTGTCCATTTTTAATTTGTCTGTTAAAACGCCACATTCTGCCAATAAATCTGTGAAGGCACTACAGGTTTATGTATTTAACTTTGATTAATTAATCAGCATATTAACCAAATCACTGATTTCTAAGTTTTAAAAGGTTGTATACTATAGACCTCAACACACAAACCTAAAGAAAGGTGACAAATAAATGTAAAAAGAGAAGCTCTTAACTTCAAGTCATAATGAACAATAATGACAAAGCAACAAAAAATGTAAGTCAGCAAACAACAAATCAATAATCCTTTATCAGCAGCAGTAATATTTCAGAGAAAAACACATTACAAATCTGTGTTCAGACAACTGTTTCAGTATATTTTGGGAAAATCTGTTTTTTTAGTTACAAGTTACTCTATGGTATTTACTCTCTTTCGTTTTTGTTGTTGCAGTGAGCATTTGATTAGACAAAAATCTGTGTGATGAGTCATCGATATAGTTTTTGGTTTTTCCAGAAGAGAAACATGTCAATTTGAAATGTATAGACAGTATGCCAAAAGTGAACTTTGTCAATGCTGAAGAGTGCATTAAAATAAAAGATAGACCTGTTCTTCAAACCACAAACTCCAATTTTGAAGTCACGCTATGTTGTTTGAGTTTTTGAAATAAAAGTGTATGAGTAGTAAGAATGCAAGTCTTTCCATTTTCTCTCATTTCTAGTAATATCAGACCATGAGCACCTCCAGTTTCAATATTTAGACACTGCAAAAAAGCGAACAACTTTTCCAAGTAGACGTGCGTCCTGTCCTCCCTTCTTTCACTCTACCCTCGCCTCCTCTGTCTCTCTCTCTCTCTTTCTAGTTTGCTCTCCAATTTTTGTCTACATTCCACTAGCTTCTCCCAAGCTATAAATATCCAGCCGAATGAAAGGAATAGAGAGAGCGAGAGACCGAAAAAGATGGGAGAGTTGAAGGGGTGACTTGAGGTGGAGGGGAATAGAGAGAAAGAAAGTTGTAGGCTGTGGGGGGCGAGTATAAATGAAACCAGGTGGGGTCTTTGCCTTGGTGTGTGTGTGTGTATGTGCGTGGGGGCTGGTTCATGTGTGTATGGAGGGGGGTTGGCTGCATGTGTGTGTAAATCTGTATGCCGTTTTTTCTACCGTTGAGCTGGACACATTTGGAATTTTGGAATTTGGGCCGCAGACCAGGAATTTTCATCCTGGGGGGTCAGACGAGGAGGGGGGGTCAGGGGGCGGAGTATGGCCGTGCAGGGGGGCTGTATGGGGGTCGGAATGGGCTGTCCCTCTTTCCTCTCTTCCGTCTTTCCCTCCCTTGCATACATTCACAGTCCAGCTGTCCGTCTCCACATTCACTCTATCAGGCTGAGGAGTGAGGATAGAAGAGAAGACGTGCCACCACTGCACAGAAACAAGCAAGAGAGGGATCCACCGGAAGAAAAGAAGAGAAAACACTGAATTCAAGAACATAGCAGGAAGAAAGCCTGGCCTGTGAGTATAGCATGTTTACGGAAGAAAATCTAATATTGCACTGTAATATAATGTCATCTTGTACTCCAATAGTTGTTGTTTGCATGGGGTCTTTGGGCATTGTGGATCTTCTCATCTAAAAGCAGAAATGTCAGGCGGAATTGAAGTTATGTCACAGACAGTGGGGCAGAGGGAGAAAACGATAAAGGAAAATTTCAACTGGCCGGTTTGCTCCAGGCAGTTTGAAGGGCTGCACACGTCACGCTCACTCTCCACGACTACAGACACCACACTGCGGTCTATAGAAAGAACAATCACATTATTCGGGAGATTCCACACCTCCTATCATATCATCTCGTATCTTCCAACTTTCCATGTTCAGCGCTGCAGTTTTTTTACCCTCAGCATTTATTACTCAACCATCATGATGGTTTTACACATCTCTACATGCATGTCTGAAGTGTTGCAAAACTTTCCAATCTGTTTTCCAACCACTGTTTCACAACCAGAGTAATGCCATTGACTGTATGTTGTTACTTGAGCCCTGCAAACGTAAAATGGGTGACTGTTTAGATAATGTTTCTATTTTTAAAGACAAAAAGCTGATTCATACTAACTGCCGTCTGTTTATATGAGCTGGCTTGATGCGAAAGACAGCAGAATGGGAACATTACGCACAGACTCTCAATGGTTTCTGAGGACACACAAAGGTTGGGGAATTTGTGGTAACCCTTGTGTTTATCCGAAAGCGTTCTGACCTCCTTTGGAAGCACAGGTGTTGTTATAAGAATGTAGGCTCAATAAAATGCCTATGTGACATCAGAACAGGGAACACTGCTTTACTGTACTTGCATAGGCCACTGCTGTTACATAATTTTTGTTTATGTGTTTTGCTAATTACTTATGTTAGATGTTTTATTTTATATGGCTGGATGCTGACTTGAGCATTCATTTAAAAGCAGAGAGTGTGACAGAGAGCCGGGATATATCAGACTGTGGGCCCCTTATAGCCACATTATTTTTATATGGCTGTAAAAAATATTTTGGTTTAACTTAAAAAAGTAAGTAACCCGGTTGTCTTAATTTTGAGTTTACTGGAAAAAAAAAAGTTGATACAATTAAGGAAATTGGTTTAATAAATATCTGAACCACATAAAAATGTGATAAATCGTGAAAATATCACAATTTGGCATGTTTGACTGTGTCATTACAAATTAAACACACAATTACCCAATATGCTTACAAAATATTTTAACAATATTTGAATAAAGGTTGTCAATTCTCAAAAATGTTCATTGTATTAATTCAAATTTTATTTCAGTTTATTTAAAATTTTAAGGCAACCAAGCCAACTTATTTTTTACATTAATATTTTACTGTATTATGGAAATATTCATTTTATCATCTCAGGGCAGAACTACTAAAGTAAGCAACATGAAAGCAGTGCGCATCACTGATGGCCACAATGAGTCCAGAAGTTGTAAAATGTACATATTACCATTCAAAAGTTTGGGGTCATATTTTTTTTTTTTTTTTAAACAAAATTAATACTTTTATTCCATAAGGATGCATTAAATTGATCAAAAGTAAAAGTAAAGAAATATATAATGTTACAAAAGTCTTTAAAAAGGCTTTAATTCATCAAAATAAATATCAAGCAGCACAACTTTTCAACACTGATAATAAGAAATAATTTCTTCAGCATATCAGCACATTAAATCAGCATTAATGATTTCTGAAGGACACTGATGCAGAAAATTTGGCTTTGCCATCACAGGAATAAATTATATTTTAATTAGAAAACAGTTATTTTAATATGTAATAATATTTCACAATAATATTTCTCTGTATCCTCCCTCCCCCAAATAAATGCAACTTTGGTGAGCATAACAGACTTTTAAAAAACAACAGTACTGTGTACTTGGATGGTTTCAAGCTGTCGTCTTTGGTCCCTGTGTGCAGTAAAAAGCAATATACAAACTATCAAGTCACTTCAAAAACTTGATTGCTGCTTAATGATGTAAATTAACAAGATAAACTATGGTTTGTCTGATAGAAGACCGGTATGACACCTGTGAGAGCTGACCCTAAAAAAATTCCCTTGAGACCATTTGGAAAATTTGCTAAGAAACAATTAATACATGATGTATTAATTGTTTCTTAGCTAATACATGTCTCTATGATGCCATTGTAGATAGTCTGCATGTTGTTGGGGCCATGAGGGTCCTGGCGTAAAAAGAACCCACTTAGGTTTGCACAGGTGGGAGGTAAGGAGGTAGTATTCATAAAATTATAAGTGCACCCACCAGCAAGGTTTCGAACTGTAGACCCTGCGTGAGTGCTTTGGCCACCATGTCAGATTCCGAGTTTAATGCCCAGCTAAGCACACTGAGTTAACCGTAGACATGACACTGGCCTAGTGTGAGCGTGTTTATAAGGTTGAGAGAGCAGTAGGAGGACATGCAGCGTTTGTCATTACATGTGTGTGGTCTCTGCAGTGGTCTGCCCATGAAGTCCGCTCTTTATTACTTGGGTTATTGGCGGTCGTATAATCACTGCAGACTTCACAAAAGTCACAATACTACCAGCCAACCATATGCTATCAGTAAATAGATGTGCTGTTTCCCTTCTAAACGCACAAGGAGCATCTGAAGTGCTCTAGCCATACAATGACCCACAGACATATCTGCCAAAGGAAATGATTAAATATATCTAAAAGTAGAACAGAAAGCAGGACTTATAAAAGGGCATTCTGGGTAACCACTTGACCTTTCCAGTGAACCTTGAGGTGGGGGTTTCCCGGGAATGTGATACTGTGGGAAACGCAGCGAGTGTCCGGCAGACCGTTATTCAGAGTGGTGCCCACATCCTCTCCACTGGCATTCCAGGAGGTCAAGTGCCACTCAGACAACATGGCAGACGATGTTACCCACGCCTCCACATTGCCCACACTCCGGCCAAGCGACCGAACCATGCTCTCGCTGGCCTCAAGTTTGTTTATGATGGTTGATTTCAGGCTTTTCCCAGTCCGATGCAACACCACAGAGACAGCCTGCTTCCAGATTTTGCAGGGTGCTACTTAACTATAAGTTGCATGTAGGCCAGTCAGTAAGAGCGATTAATTCCGACAGATGAGAGATCTGTCTGCGTGTTTGGATTTCAGTGTGTTTGCGTGTACAGTGGCTACTGTAAGTCGCTCGAATCATTTCTCGTGGTTTGGGAGGAAAAGCACAACAATTCTATCTGGAGGCTGATGCAGCTGAGCGAGAATGTGCAGATTTGCACGTCATCCTGTGGTTCGCGGTTTGTCGCACTGAGTCAACATGACAATATTAGACTGGATTCTGAAAAAAACAACAACACAACAACAACTCAAAGAGCTACTGTTGGGCTCTGTGTCAGGTTGGAGCAGCTTTTGCGTTTCCATACTGTGCCTGCTCTCTAAACACCTTTTGTGTGCATGCTCTATGTAAATGTCACTGTATGCATGCATTTACAGGAAAGGACGCCAGGAAAATAGTACTGCATTTAATAGCCTATGTCTGTGTGATATTTTGCTTAGAGTAAACTGAGCCACTTTTCACTCCCCTCCAAGCCAGAAATGTTTTATAGGAAATAAAGTTAATATTGAGCTTTTTTCTTGTGCTGTTTGAAGAATTAAGAATGTTTTTATTTAAAGTAAATATTAAATATATTTTGGTAAAACTTTTCAATAAGTTATCCTTAACAATGAAATAAACTTTTGAAACATTTATTAATCTAGGGTAACATTAGATATGCTAATGCATTGCTCACATATTCACAAATAATTTAGAATTTCATAATAATTAGGAATATTTAATTTAGTTGTAGAATTTAATGATTGAATTGCTAACAATGCAATAATTGATCATGTCAAATGGTACAAATTAACATTAATGAATGTATTAAAAACAAAAATGAATTTACAATGAACAATTTGTTATTTTATTTTATGTTTGGCATATGAACCATTGTTATTGGAACTCTGTGAAGTACCTTGGAGTAATATCATGGTACATGAACATGATCAGAATTAAGTGCCATGGTATATATCACCTAATACAATTACTACTTTTGTGTACAGGTAAATACAATAGCCTAGGTCTTTATCTCAGTGTCCACTCCAATGCATAACAAACTAGGATCAAGTCTTTTTGATTTTCCTTCACAATGTTACCAAAATTGTTGCATTTTTAACACAACCACTAGGGGGAGTCTGGCATTGAGTGAGTGAGCACCTCTTCGATAAATGAGAGGTCCTGACATTACATTAGAGTCTGATATGCAAGCTGAGATAAATCACAGACTGTCCGTTCTGGCGTTTAGTTATGATTAATACATCGTTATGTGTATTCAAATCAATAATGCTTAACGATTGTTTCTGACGTTTTCTCAACCTTTTTGTTTCTCATCCACAGGTCCCTCAGTGAACTTTATCGCATCACTGTACCAGCGTACGCGCGCGTGCACGTCTGTCTGATCCCAACACTCTTGGAGGTGTTTTTGCTCATCAGAGCCTGTTGAAGGTGTGTGTGAGGATGCGGCCCGGGTGTGTTTTGGTCTTTTGTATGTGCATCTCTGTGTTTCTCCGTCGCGCTATTTCACAGCCACCCACAGAAACTGACACCTACACGGTAAGGATGAAATCTCTCTCTCTCTCTCTCTCTCTCTCTCTCTCTCTCTCTCTCTCTCTCTCTCTCTCTCTCTCTCTCTCTCTCTCTCTCTAAATGTAGGCTATCTTAATATCATAACTTGTTACATCCTTCAATATCATTTTCAAATCATATATATTACACAAAACTGTACTGTGTAACTAGCCTACTCGATTTATAGATATACATGTCTATATAAAGTTATATGAACGCATTTATATGTTGTTCTATAGGAATGCACAGATGGATATCACTGGGATCCACAGACTCAGCACTGCAAAGGTAAAACATCTTCTGTTTCATTTGAACTGTAGTGTATATTGTTATACATTTCAATTAATACAGTTTCACATTCAGAAAACTCTTAAATTTAGTGGAAACTGTTTCAATGTGTCTGGCTATCATTAGACCAAGCTCAATTTAAGATTAAACATTGGTCAGGGGAGTCTGCTCTGTATTCTCTACTGCACAAGAGGCGTGATAAAGGACATTGTTCAAATTACTCTGTACGCAATTGGCTAGTCCTTTAACCAATCAGACCACAAGGGACGTGATCTACGGGCAACGACCCATTGCTTTAAACCCGCCAATATAAGCCAGTCTTGGGTGGTTCCTGCAAAACTGTAACAAAAGCATTAGAAATTAATTTACTGGTTTCCAGACTGAGTTGCAGAGCGAAATCAAATTGCCAGCAGATCAGCCTGGGTTTACCCAGTCTATGTTCCAATGGTAGTTTATGTCTTCTTAACTGTGACCCATGATCAAACAGAGTCATCAAACATGCTTTTTACCCACAAACACCTGTGTATCCTGCTTATCCTGTCTGCAGATATAAATGAATGTGAGACAATCTCAGAGGCCTGTAAGGGAGAGATGAAGTGCTTCAACCACTATGGCGGGTATCTGTGCCTCCCTCGCTCTGCCTCGGTCATCCCCGCCCCTGATCCACCTAACCAGGTCCACCCCAGCCTAGAGAACACGGCCAGCGAGTCGTTCAACCTGTGCCCTCCAGGTTTTGAGCCCCAGGGAGACAGCTGCGTGGGTGAGTGTGTGAAAACGAGTATGTGTTTGCAGAACAGGTGTCAGACGGCATGTGAGTGTGCGGGGATAAGCTATTGTATTCAGTAGCATGCCCATGGAGAGAGACGCGTGTCCAGATCAAAATCAAAATCAGTTATGTGGTGGGGGTTATTGCATGCAATGCTTTAGTTTTGATGGTTAGTGCTTGAATGACTCAGGCTAAAAAACAGGTGGTGAGAGGAAATGGTCAGCTAGTTTTTAACTGTGCGAGTCATGCTGAAGTCTTGGCAGGGGGCCGGTCTGCAGGGAGCTGAAGAATTTACTAAGTCTGAAGCATCCCAGCTGTCGTCTACCGTCAAGAGGAAGTGAATACAGATAATGTTACTCAAGACCGCTATGTAGATTTCACTTCCCATGAGCAGTGAACCAATAAATGCTGCAATAACTACATTCCAGAGTTGTTCTAGCTCCAATGTCATAAATAGATAAGACAAAGAAACAATGATGCCTCCATTATAAATTTCCATGATTGTCTCACAAAAACAGATGTGGATGAGTGTGAACGAGACAGCCACGACTGCCAGCCCAGTCAGCAGTGTTTCAATACAGAAGGCTCCTTCTCCTGCCAGTGTCCAGATGGGTATCGCAAAGTGGGCACAGAATGCATCGGTGAGAAATGAAACGCCTGTCTTATTCTGTAGCAATGCAACAATAGAGTTCACTTCTCCCAGAAAATCAATCACAAAGATCTGTCTTTATTTATTCATAATATCATGTTGTGAAAAAGAAGTTTCCATTAAAGCACGCATTAAAGCACACGCCAAATGTGTATAGTTGGTATACTTTAAATGTACTAAATTGCAACTTAATCATTCCATGTGTAATTATAAACATATGTAAATGCATTACATACAAGTTTCGATCATTTAAAATTTTGTTTTTTTTTTTAAATAAATGTTTTAATTTTCCATAAATGCTTGTCAGTATATTTGGCTGTAAACTTTTAAAGAGTATTATCTGCATAAGTTCTCTTTTGAAAAGTATGTTAAGGTTTTCTTTGTTTCAGAAATGCTTCAGAAATGACACAAATCACCATAGAAGTATTGTAAGAGTATCACATGTAGCTTGTGTATATTTCTGAAGCCATATAAAAGATTGATATGAGGAACAGACCAAAATGTAAACCATAAAAATGTCCCATAAGGTTAGTTATAGTACCTCAAAAAATTACTAGATTAACAAAATATGATATTTTATCTTATATTAATTTATTTATATATTTGGTATATTTCGTTAGCTAAATAATTATAGTGGGAGAAAACAAGTATTTAGTCAGCCACCAATTGTGCAAGTTGTCCCACTTAAAAAGGTGAAAGAGTAATTTTGTAATTGTAATTTTCATCATAGGTACACTTCAACTATAAGAGACAAAATGAGAAAAAAAAATCCAGAAAATCACAGTCTGATTTTTATAGAATTTATTAGCAAATTATGGTGGAAAATAAGTATTCGGTCAATAACAAAAGTTCATCTCAATACTTTGTTACTGTACCCGTTGTTGGCAATGACAGAGGTCAAACGTTTTCTGTAAGTCGCCACAAGGTTTTTACACACTGTTGCTGGTAGTTTGGCCCATTCCTCCATGCAAATCTCCTCTAGAGCAGTGATGTTTTGTGGCTGTCTCTGGGCAACACAGATTTTCAACTTCCTCCAAATATTTTCAATGGGATTGAGATCTGGAGATTGGCTAGGCCACTCCAGGACCTTGAAATGCTTCTTACGAAGCCACTCCTTCGTTGCCTGGGCAGTGTGTTTGGGATTATTTTCATGCTGAAAGATCTCACGATACATGGCCCCATTCATTCTTTCCTTTACACGGATCAGTCGTCCTGGTCCCTTTGCAGAAAAACAGCCCCAAAGCATGATGTTTCCACCCCCATGCTTTACAGTAGGTATGGTGCAACTCAGTATTCTTTCTCCTCCAAACACGACAAGTTGAGTTTTTACCAAAAAGTCTCTGACCATATGACATTATCCCAATCCTCTTCTGGATCATCCAAATGCTCTCTAGCAAACTTCAGATGGGCCCGGACATGTACTGGCTTAAGCAGGGTGACACACCTGGCACTGCAGGATTTGAGTCCCTGGCGGCATAGTGTTACTGATTGTAGCCTTTGTTACTTTGGTCCCAGCTCTCTGCAGGTCATTCATTAGGTCCCCCGTGTGGTTCTGGGATTTTGGCTAACCATTGTTGTGTTCATTTTGACCCCACAGGGTAAAATCTTGCATGGAGGCCCAGATCGATGGAGATTATCAGTGGCCTTGTATGTCTTCCATTTTCTAATAATTGTTCCGATGGTTGATTTCTTCACACCAAGCTGCTTACCTATTGCAGATTCAGTCTTCCCAGCCTGGTGCAGGTCTGCATATTTGTTTCTAGTGTCCTTTGACAGCTCTTTGGTCTTGGCCATAGTGGAGTTTGGAGTCTGACTGTTTGAGGTTGTAGACAGGTGTCTTTTATATGGATAACGACTTCAAACAGGTGCCATTAATACAGGTAATAAGTGGAGGACAGAGGAACCTCTTAAAGAAGAAGTTAGAGGTATGTGAGAGCCAGAAATCTTGCTTTTTTGACGGTGACCAAATACTTATTTTCCTCCATAATTTTCAAATAAATTCTTGAAAAATCAGACGTGATTTTCTGGATCTTTTGCTAATTCTGTCTCTCATAGTTGAAGCGCACCTATAATGAAAATTACAGGCCTCTTTCATTTTTAAGTGGGAGAACTTTCACAATTGGTGGCTGACTAAATACTTTTTTGCCCCACTGTATAGCTAATAATATTAGCTAATATTTAAAAATATCTATAGATTTTAACTTTAAAATACATATCTGTAAATTCTTTTGAACCTTAGAAATTTTGTATCCACAACCATTAAAATAATCAATTCAATTGACTAAGTTTTTCCCATGGTTAAGTCCCAGAGTTGATAGCTGATAAGTATCACATAAATCACATAAAATGGTCTGTCAGATGATCTGTCATTGTCTGTCTAACCATACCAATGAGGAATATCTAATTTTATCTTTTCAGACATTGACGAGTGCCGGTATCGCTACTGTCAGCATCGCTGTGTTAATGTCCCTGGCTCATTCTCCTGCCAGTGTGAGCCTGGTTTCCAGCTGGCAGGCAACAATCGCTCCTGTATTGGTAAGCCAACCCACATGCTTACTCCTACACCCCGTTTTGCCATACCCTGAGTCATAGGGCCAACCCACCACACACACACACACACACACACACACACACACACACACACACACACACACACACACACACACACACACACACACACACACACACACACACACACACACACACACACACACACACACACACACAGAATCCAAACCCACGTACTTGCACAACTCCATCCTACACCTCCTTTTCTTGGAGTAAGAGCCAAATTATAAACCAGTAAAAGAGCACTTTGTGCATGGAGGAAAATGAGGAATTGAGACTTAAAGTTAGTGTGAACAGCTGTTTGCAGCGCATTTTACTTTTATAATTGGATATAAGGGAAATGTGATAATTAACATGAAAAAAGCAGAGTGCAACTTGATTTTATCCATAAATCTGGCCCTAAGTCTTTTAAATTTCAAAGTATTAGGGTAATATTATCATTAATATAGCCTGTAGAATAACATGCCCTACATTTGCATCTACATTTCTGTAGAATAATGTTGTAACAAGGAGATTTGTAACAGAGCGCCCTTTACCTTTTTCTCCTCCCGGGAGATGGGAATGTACAGTTAGCTAATAGCATGTGCCTCGAGCCGCGCGTGTGTGTGGGAATTGATTGATGTATTTTATTTCTGTTGCTCATGAAGTTGTTTCGCTTATTAAGTAACGCCTTTGACAGCAGAATGCTTATAAAGACTAAAGAAGACTAGAAGTTTGTAAGAGTTTTCCTGCTGAATAAAATATGAACTGTAAAATGCTAACCTCCTCCTGAGTTTCTACTACTTTCTTCTTCTGTAACTCCCGTTGGCAAGCTATTCTCCCATTATCAACAAAAGACGTGTTACAGTGTGCATTAAGTACACTCGTTGGGTGCATCAGAACAATTTCCTAAACAATTTTACCCTTAAAACAAAAGATTATAAACTTGGTTTTAATTTGCTTAGCCACTTAAAATTATTAGACATTAAATGGCAAAAAAAGGCCAGTCCAGCTCAGAAAGTATTAATTTTCTTAATTATCCGATTGCCTTTTTTTAGTGACTGCAATCCTGCTTGTCTTGCGCTGAATGTTTTCATTTATGATCCTGTCTGCTTTGTCATTCTGTTGCACTCAGATGTTGATGAGTGTGGCATGGGGGCCCCCTGCAGTCAGAGGTGTTACAACACGTACGGGACGTTCCTGTGTCGATGTGAGCAGGGTTATGAGCTGGGGCCAGATGGCTTTGCCTGCAATGGTAAGCTGGGAGCAAATACAAACCAATGTGAAAGACTAAAATAAATACACATATTTGTGAAACATATTTATGCAACTTACAGCTGGAGCAAATGATCATGTTCATTCTCTGTCTTCAGACATAGACGAGTGCAGCTACTCCAGTTACCTGTGCCAGTATCAGTGTGTTAATGAGCATGGCAAATTCTCCTGTGTCTGTCCTGATGGCTATCAGCTTCTGGGCACACGCCTCTGCCAAGGTTTGCCTCAACTTAAAGGGATAGTTCACCCAAAAATGAAAATGTTATGTTTATCTGCTTACTCCCCCAGGGCATCCAAGATAAATGGCTGTTTGTTTCTTCGGTAGAACACAAATTAAGATTTTTAACTTTAACCGTTGCAGTGTGCCAGTCATATAATGCATGTCAATGGGGTGTAATTCTATGAGAGTAAAAAAAAAACATGCACAACATCTTAAATTTAAACTCTGCAGCTCATGATGACACATTGATGTCTTAAGACATCAAACAATCAGACAAAAAAACCAAACAATATTTATATAATTTTTTACCTCAAATACAACACTATGTACAACAGCCGCGAGCGTGCCACCAATTCTGCTGAGTGAGGTGAAATTACAAGATATGGCGTATTATATGTGCAAGAGGTCACTTCCGCCGCTTGTATCCTATTGAGATACGCCATATTGTGTAATTTCACCTCACCCAGCAGTGAGGTGAAATTATGTGTGATGGCGCGCTCGCTTTAAAGTATTAGTTCACCCAAAAATAAAAATTAGATTTTTATCTGCTTACCCCCAGTGCATCCAACATGTAGGTGTGTCTGTTTATTAAGTAGAACACAAATTAAGATTTTTAACTCCAACCGTTGCTGTGTGCCAGTCATATTATGGGGTGAATAGGTAACAAGTCTATTGAGAGCAAAACACACTCAATCAAAAACATGCTTAGGCAACGTGCACAAAAACCCTGCTGCTCCTGATGACACATTGATTTAAGACACGAACCGATCGTTTTCTGTGAGAAACCGAACAGTATTTATGTTATTTTTTTACCTCATATCCCGATGAGTCTCATCAAGTTTTCCCATTGGCAGAAACGTCCGTTAGGTGAGGTCAAGCTGCTGCGATCATAGATATATACCATGTAGATCCCTCATTCAATCGATTTGCGCAGGCACAAATGAGGATCTATATATGATGTTCGCACCAGCTTGACCTCACCTAATGGACGTTACTGCCGATGGGAAAACTTGATGAGACTCATCGGGATATGCGGTAAAAAAATAACATAAATAATGTTCGGTTTGTACTCATTAGTGTTCTACTGAAGAAACAGACACGCCTACATGTTGGATGCACTGGGGGTAAGCAGATAAACATCTAATTTTCATTTTTGGGTGAACTAACCCTTTAACACTCTCTCCCAGAACACTGTGCTTACCAATTCACTCATAGGAGAAAAGAGAGACATTCTTCTGTTTTTCTTTCCATCTAGACATAAACGAATGTGAGACAGGAGCTCATCAGTGCTCTGAAGGACAGACTTGTGTGAACATTCATGGAGGTCACAAATGTGTTGACAGCAAAAGCTGTGAGGAACCCTATGTGCAAGTGTCCGAAAAGTAAGTTAACAATTTGGTAGCACCATAATGCAGGCTGTTCAGTTTACACACAGTTACAGAGAGATTTTCCTCTTCATTAATTTTTTAAAAAACTTTTTTCATCATTACTGCCTATTTGAGACATACCTGACATGGTTTCTCAAATCGCCCGGTGTATTTTTCCATATCTCAGGCCAGTCCTTGAGTCTGTGCCTCTGAACATGTCTCAACATAATCTGCAAAGTTCCGCAAGCTTTTAATGAATAACAGGTGGTCAGGCATTTCTGAAGAAATATCTGGCTTAGATGGAAATTTTTAAGCCAATTTGCTGGACATATGGTACACATTCTTCTATAATTTGGTACAGTTGTGGCTAGCATGGTCATTAGTCATGCAAAAACCGGACCTAGTGGGTGAAAACGATACTATTTAGTATGTTCAGATAAGTTCATTTCAGTCTAAATCAGTCTAGTCCAGTAAAATGTTGTTGGTTTATTTCAGTGCAGATCCTTTTAAATCTATTCAATTCCCTTTCGTTTAGTGCTGAAACCTTTTACAGTAAATCTTTCCTGACTGATATAATTGTCTCTCTTGCAGTCGCTGCATGTGTCCTGTCACAAAGCCCAGCTGTCGAGACATGCCCTACTCGATTGTGCATCGCTACATGAGCATCACATCCGAGCGCACCGTCCCCTCGGATATCTTTCAGATCCAGGCCACCAGCGTTTATCCTGGAGCTTATAACACCTTCCGCATCCGCTCTGGAGATGAAAATGGAGATTTTTACATCAGGGTATGTTTGAATTTGAATTACTGCCTATTCTGAAAGAATACCTTCAATTGGTGTACTGTATAATATTATTATACTGAAAACAGACTAATGTGTCTTGTTTTCCAGTGCAATGATCTAAACACCTCAAAAACAGCAAAATGTATATAATACCTTAATATGTATAATATTTATTTATATTTATTAATAGCTTAATTTTGTGGGAATCGTGATACATTTTGTAAAAATATATTATTTGATGAATAGAAAGTTCAGAACAGTTTAAAAAAAAAGTTTAATTTATCCTTGCTGAATAAAAATAAATAAATAAATTAACAACTTCTGTCCATGAAATCAAGACAACCTGATTTATTAGTGCCGTCAAGACTTATACGTGTCTACACAGCCAGGTTTTGGAATGATCTTGTGACTGTCATGTGCCTTTCCTCAGCAAATCAACAACATCAGTGCCATGCTTGTTCTCGCCCGCGCCGTGAACGGCCCCAGAGAGTATGTGCTGGATTTGGAGATGGTTTCTGTCAACCCGCTCATGAGCTACCACACCAGTTCTGCCCTGCGCTTAACCATTTATGTTGGGCCTTATGCTTTTTAACTGAAAGAGCTGTAGCGATGCCTAGAGAGGAAAAAGGGGTGGAAGAGGGGAAGCACTGATTGTTTCATCCAACAAGGAGGGCAGACATCATTCCCAAGATTGTACAGAAGTCATTCTCACAGGAGACGTACCAACCTATTTAACTTCTACATCGCAAATAATAAAAAAGGCTATTAGAGACAGACACTATATTTTAAGGACAAAATGTCTACAAGATAACTCACTATATTGTGTCATATGGAATATGGCAAAGTTACCAGCTGCACTATGACTCCAAACCTGCTGTACAAACTATGTAAACTGTCTTTTGTCATTTCCAAATGCCTCATTCTCAGGATGAGGGGTGCAGCTCTGCAGACTCATTCCTCTGGTTTGCTCTTCCAGAAGTCAGCAATAATAATTAATCCTTCCTATTCAAATTGATGTAGCAATAACAATATCAAGGTTGTAAAAAAAGAAGTATCTCTGTATGTTCTTAGTGTCAAAAGCCTATATTAATGTTCCACTATGTATAATCCATCTCTGAGCTCAGTATTGTTGTTATTCATTGTTGTTATTCAGTAACCACTCAGTCATTCCAAACCTCTACCCCACCACCACCATCATCAATAATACTCACATTATTTTGTGTTGTTTTTTTTATACCACGGTGCCAATTTTGTATTTTCGATCCTGGATTTATTACTGTAATAAATTTGATAAGACCATAAAAAAATCTGTCTCCAGACCCACATATGTTTGCATTCCCACAGGGATGTTTTCTTGGCATTTTTCAGATACGCTTCTTATTCTGCCTAATGGAAAGTCTCTCTCACGTGCCCTGCTTAACCCTTCCACCCACCCTTCCGATCTCTTGAGTCATCTAACCACGGGATAGACTGGAACCCCATTGAGGAGCTGTCCGCCTCTCTGCAGCCTTATTAGCACAAGCCTGACAAGAAACAGAACTGATTTAGCGGTGTCAGTATGTATATATATTCAGTTTAATCTACAGCATCTTGCCTAAATTCTATATGGAAAACGTTTAAGGTGGACTATTCCAAGTCTTTTATAATCAATACTATGTTGTTTCCAGTCACAGGTGCGGGTTAATAGAGCTTTCTGGATCTGCTCCGGATCCAAAACTAGCAGCAATGGCCCTTTCTCAGAAAGGCAATGACTGGAATTACAGTGGCTTGAATCATAAAGGAGTTATTGTACTTGAGGCTAATGGGGTAATGATGTCACAAGACTCAGAGTACATGATTTTGCGTAAGAGGCGTTCTTGTTCGTTAGGTTGTGCAAAATATTTAAATGGCAAAAAATAAATTAACAAGCTAAAAAGCTTACTTTTTGGAATAAATGTCAAGTACTATAATTGATATATAATAATATAATTATAATATGTTAATTGTAGTACTTGCACAACCTAACACGATATGGTCATGGGTCCAAGACCAAGTCCGCTGGAAGACTGTTGCTAAAGCCCTATGCTCTCTTGAGGTGTTTGCATAATATAATATAATATAATATAATATAATATAATATAATATAATATAATATAATATAATATAATATAATATAATATAATTCATATAGAAATTGACCTTTTATTTTAAATGTAGACAATTGGTATTATATGTTATAATATTCATATTTATATATTAATATAATGTATATTACAATATTGTACTTAACATTAATTCCAAAAAGTATTCATTTAAGTAACGACTCTGTAAAGACTCACCACATCTTGAGATTAAGCCATGGATAAAGTAAAACTGAGGCTCTACTGGTTGGCACCCCTCATCAGATCCACTCCTCTCCCTTATCCCAGCTCATCTTTGACCATATTAAACACACCTGCAAAACCTCCTTCCACCACCTTCTCCAAACCTCCAAACTCCATCCCCTTTTAACCTTTCCAGATGAAGAGAAACTTGTCCATGCCTTTGTCTCCACGAGGCTGGAATACAGCAACGGACTCTTCAGTGGGATTTCGGGCAGAAATATCCAGATGCTTTACTACATCCAGAACAGCGCTGCCAGAGTCCTTATGAAAGTCTGTAAATATGCTCACATAACTCCTATTCTAAACTCAATGCACTGGCTCCCTGTTTCATCCCGGATCAACAGCAAAATCCACCTGCTCACACATAAATGCATGACCGGACATGCAGCACCATATCTTCAAGATCTCATCACTCAGATATCCTTCACCTGCACCATCATATCTTCAGGCTACCTGCTTCTTCAAGTTCCCACCACCAGGCTTCATGGGGATCGAGCTTTGGAACCATCTTCCCAGTGAGCTGAAAGCTGTACAGAACCTGGACCAGTTTAAAGCTGAATTCAAGACTTTTCTGTTCAGAAAGGCTTTTATGAGTTGATTGTTTGTAGTATTCTATATTTTTACTTTTATTCATTTTTGTTATTTTTCCCTTTTTCCATTGTTGCACTTTGAGATTCTTTGGAATGAAAAGTGTGTTGTTATTATTATTATTATTATTTAACTCATTAATTTAATGTATCCGTTTAAATATTGTGCACAACCTTTTACAAACAAGAACATCCATCCATTTTCCAAACCTCTTTTCCTCTGTCTTGGGGTAAACTGTATTTTATTATATTAACAATCAGCCTCCGAGCTCGGAATTTGGCGAACACAGGATACCCCCATTCCAGGTTGGGATAGGAATAGTAAGAAGTGAGGAAATGTGATGGTGGAGGGATGCTGAAAACTCCCATGGAACAGAGGCAAGTTTGCCGTATAAATACCTCTTATCTCGTTAATTTAGTTGATTAACTGTATGTGCTCCTCTTATGTTAATTAGGTTAATTATATGAACATATTCCTCCCAAACTTTGTTAATAAAATATCAATTAAAATGGTCTTACTTTGACTGACATTGCCATTCTATTTCAAAAGTAGACAACTGTAATTAAAATATATATTACTATATTATGTTTTATATTATATTGTCATTATATGTCAGTAATTTTAAATAATTCTTTTTTTTTATTTAAATTTAAATATTTGTCTTCTTTGGATTAAACTATGCCTTTATTTAAAAAAATGTAGTTGAAATATGCATTATGTTACATTTATGCTGCATTACATAAGTAGGCCTGCAGACTGACCTGGACAGCACAACAACATTCCTATTCCAGAATCAAAGATACATTCAGACTATTTGCCAGCATGAATGCAGTTCTAGAACCTTCCACCTGTCATCATCAGCATCACAGCTTTAGTTTTTTTCTTTAGCAGCTTTTCAGGAGTGACCACTTGCACTGATCAATCACAGTTAAAAAAAAGCAATGGGAAAATACCCACTTATGTTTCATCAGCCCCTGCTCACCCATCCCACTTTCTATCTTTAAGTGCTCTGTGCCAACAAACACACACATACACAGAGTCCTACTCTCTCTGAAACAACCCAATGATGATGACTCATTCCCTGCAAAGTCTTACATAATCACAGGTCTGAAAACCTGGCTCTGTTCTGCCACATGGGGGCAGTGCAGCACACAGAGACTAAGGCCCAAAATAGACATAACTTGAAGTGATGGAATCTTGCAGCTGGTTTTGTAACCTAATTGTCCAGTGAACTAGATTTTTTTACCTCCTTCCTGTGAACTGACTGGCTACATGTTCTCGAGCTAGACTGTACAACTGTGAATGGCATCTCATTCAAGCATGTTGTCGGTCACACACAAATGTAGCCTACACACCTGAGAATCTAGGCGAGTAACAAAACAGGAAAATGTATTCATAAACGCAGACGGACACAGATGGCACCAGCAGGTTGCTATGACCATTACCTCACAGCAGAGATCATGATAGATACGTGTTCTTTAGGAAGTGGGTGACGGGGGATGTATGTGGGTGAGAACGTGGCATTCTCACGCCGTTTCCTGCTGGATGGCAGACGAGCGGTAAACCCAACTGTGAGCCAAACGCAGGAGCGAGATGTGCTGTACACACCCAGCAGGCACAGAGAGAGAGGAGGGCTGGTGAGCTCTGCCAATATGCCTCCGCATGTGGAGGTGTCCTCCAGAAAAGGTGTGTGTGTGTGTGTGTGTGTGTGTGTGTGTGTGTGTGTGTGTGTGTGTGTGTGTGTGTGTGTGTGTGTGTGTGTGTGTGTGTGTGTGTGTTTGCATGGGTGTGTGAAAATGTTATATATACAAACTCATGTGTCATGGTGTCCTATGGAGTGGAGGGACACTCCAGAGTTCATGCCAATGTGACCTCATTTATGGGTCAGGAACAGGTGAGTGGGTGGAGTGGGAATGTTCCGGATGTCCTGAGATTGAACTGTCCTTTTGCTCAAATGCCCTTTCTGATCCTCTATCTTGAATCACGTAAACTGACTGCTGGTTATGAACGGAGGCCAAATTAGTAGTTGTAATTCTTCCAAAAAAAAGGCTTTTCAAAACAACTTAACATAACATACACCTTAATATATACCATAACACAACATATAACATAACATATAATAAAGTAAAATATTTCTGATCATCTATCTTGAATCCTGTGTTTCTTTTCCGCTCTCTTTTGAACCGACTGCTGATTATGACGGCAATGTGTTTGTCATTCAACCAAAAACAGGCTTTTCAAAACAATATAACATCAAATATAGCATAAAATATCATATGTTGTTGTTATACATTATGTTACAAAACATAACATGACATTTGTACTTCATTCTTTTCCGCTCTCTTTTGAACTGACTGGCTAAGAATGAAGGCCAAATGTGTTTGTCATTTGAAGGTGATGCTGTGAAGGTGATTCTTAATTCTTAAACCAAAAACTGCTGATCAGATGATTTCTTGCACAGCCAGGAACAAATACATTTTTATAGCCAGAAACGAGAGAGTTTTTCCTTCATGCTTGAGAGCGCACATTAACTGAGACACAAGACCCCTCAGGAAATTCCCCACAAACACGGCTGCTGTCAGTCATTGCGACAGAACCACTATATTTACCTGGATATCCATGTTATTTTTGAATGAATAGAGGAAACACTATTGCCCTTCAACTGCTTTTTGCAAACACATTAGGGCCATTACAAAACAAGCACTCACCGTCCGTGACATCCGCTACATTAATTGCATTACAAACAACAGATATTCTATATTTACTAAGTATGTGTGGGGAGGCAGTGGGCAAAGCAAACATGAATTTTACATTTAGTCCTAAATATAAACAGCTAATAAACATGACAAATCTCACAGATAACAATCCAGTTTAAACTAGTTTGGAGTGGAGCTGGTTTTGGAACACGAAAGATATTTTGATAGTTTTGTCCAAACCGAACAATGGGTTTCATTGACTTTGATTTTATGTGTAACCCCTCCTGTTCGAACGGCCTGCTCCAAGTGGGACTCAAACCCGCTAGGAGGCTAAAGGCTGCAACTCAGTCGCTAGAGCGTCTCTTGAGGTCAGAGGAGTGAGGTTTACTTGCCCAGCAACTACTAGCTGGCCTCCATTACACTCACCCCCCTAAACCTCACTCCCACCCGGGTCATGGCACCATTGTAACCCCTCCTGTTCGAACCGCCTGCTCCAAGTAGGACTCGAATCAAACGTTTTCAAACTCCCTCTGCACACGATAGGATAGCGCTACAACCAACCAGAGCAATGAAGGTGAAGCGGAGCTAGTTGATACATAAAATTTTCACCGTATCCGGTCGGCAAAACTCCGAACACATCTTCCCTTTTTAAGAAAGACTTCAGTGCCATTCTTTGTTCTTTTCTCCGAGAAAAGCTCAACTCCAAGTCTTCCAGAGTCACGGTCAAAGCTGATTCGAAAGACACCAGCTTCTTTTACAGTCTATGGTGTTTACTAGTAGCACGCAACTCTGCCGTCATTAGGTTAAGCCCCGCCCACCAACTCTTCACAGAATGTGATTGGCCTGACCAGAGATTGCTCAGAAGTGTATTGAGAGTTGCTAGACGGCAGCAGATTAGATTTGCTGCCGCTAGGGTGCGTCTAGATTTCTAGGCCTCCGTTACATTCAGCCCCCAAACCTCACTCCCATCCAGGTCCACGCCAATGCAACCCCTCCTGTTCAAACCGCCCGTTCCAAGCGGGACTCGAACCCGGGTGAGGTTTACTCGCACAGCAGCTACTAGCTGGCCTCTGTTACATATGGTAAAAAAACACAGGCATATTCAGAATATCATATTTTCTTTGGATGGCAGAATTTTCATTTTTTAAACTATGCAGCTCTAATGTCCTAAAGCACATCAACACATATTGAACTGGAATGTTATAAGATAAGAAATAGCCTTTCTAAAAAAGGTGTAATTTGTGATGTTTTGCGACCCTCGATGGACGGGTGTAGAGAATAACATGCTCAAATGGGTGATTGGGGTTTACACAGTAGCTCTATTAGCATGTCTCATTAGCTTCAGTCCACTGCATCCTGATTAAAGAAGAATCTCCATAGAAGAGCAGACAGGGGCTATTTCACAGATGGAGAGTAAAAAGGGACACATGTTGGTCACTGATAATTGGGCCATTTGTTTTAAGGGAATTAAATTGACCTCTGAATAATACCAGCACGCCTTGATTAGGGCCTTGTCTGAGCTGGAGTGACTTTGATAACAAGAGTCATCTACCTCATCTGCCACTGATTGGCTATTCAGATGAGCCTAACGAGGAGGGCTAATTGCATTATATGGCTCACAACCTGAGAACTAGAATCAGGATCGACAGGTAATTTCAAATAAGAAGTCATTGTAGCAAATATCTGATTTAGTGTGCTACATTTCGTTATATGTATAGGTTATATATTCAATTATATATTTTATAATCTCACCCTTGCCATGTGTTGAATACAAAGAGCCACCATCAAGCTACATGTTCATTGTGGTCAGTGAAAGATACCTCTACAACCCACCCTTCATTTTTTCACCCTGCGCAAATGTGGTTACTATGATACGACAACGTGTTGCTATGGGCGCGTGGGCGTGCGAGCAGAGGGGACGGCAATAAAGAGACAATTCCTTCAAAGAAGCGAGCATATTTTTAAAACAGTAAAAATATATGAAACGCTGAGCAGCCACTGCACTCTCATAAGGAGAAAAACCCTTTATTGCTTCATGTATTTCATGCATATATGGCCTAAGGATACACATATCTTGATTTGAGGCCTAATGCTTCAAATTGAATGTCAAGAGAGGTGAACAACGGCTTTTCGGACTCACTTACGCTGCTCATCTCTGTCTCAGTGAATGAGTAATGTGTGAGAGACTGTCACCATGAATGAGCCTGCGGGTGAGAGTCTGACTGCTGAGTGTTAACATAGGGTGCTAAAAAACAGCTTCTGTGGCGAAACTACATAACGCTTCAGGCAGATTTTACACCATATTGCAAAAATGCTAATCACACTCACATTCCACTGCTCTACCAGATGACTTAATTCTGTTCATCAAGCATAAAGGCATATATAATGTACAGCAACTCTTTTCATGCTACTGCTCTTCATCAAACCCCGTCAGAATGGGCATCAGCATGTCACTGGGGAGGTACCTTCAGTGGCACACCTTTGTACCTTATCTACCCACAAAGTGCACATATTAGTACCTTAAGGCACTATTTTAACCCTTTGCAGAGCCTGATTTCACCAACTGCAACCAATCAGATTTGAGGGACAAGGTTACTGTTTATGTCAAGCTTAATATGCATCAAAAACAGACGCATGGGAGAAGACTGGAGTTTTACATCATCAAAGAAGTGTGTGGAGCAAGTGGTGGTTTGTTGTTGTCTCACTAAGTGCATCATCAGGTTCTGCGCTCCTATTGGTTTTTGATTTGACGGTTTTCGTAGGAGAAGCCACACTACAAGACTGTGCGTCAAATCTTCTGACACTGCAAAAAATGTCAAAATTAAATCAGGATGATCATTGATCGAATCTGCTATAATGTAATTCCAGAATCAGCAAAAAATGTGTATATAGGAACACGTCTAACTCAACAAAATCTGTACCTTTGAGTGTACTGCTATTTGATTGCATTTCCCTGCTGACATTTAATGTGTGTAAAGTTTTTTCACTCTCTCTCTGACCCAAATTGATCGGCTAATAACGACCACAGTGAAGAAACCGGCTTTGAAATGAATGGGAATGGTAATAGAGAAGTCTCTCTCAGCATGTTAAACATCCTTGGTTTGTCCAGCGAAATTGTAAATAAAACAACGATTAATGAAGTACATTTTAAACATTTGATTCCGCCCGGCAACTCAGTCTGGAAACCTGTACATTGTGCTTCATTGTGCTTCTTGTGCTTCTGTTACACTTTTGCGGAAACCAATCACAGACTGGCTTATCCACCTAGAGCTCTATTGGTGGGTTTAACACGATGACAGATAAAGAAGTGATGGGTCGTTGCCCGTTGATCACGCCTCTTGTGGTCTAACTGGTTGAAGGATTATCCAATTGCGTACAGAGTTTTTTCGAATAATGTCAGTTGATCACGCCTCTTGTGCAGTTGAAAATACAGAGCAGACTCCCCAGACCAATGTTGAATTTTAAAATTTCTGGTCAAGACATGGAATGTTTGGCATGGAAACAATGGACAATGTTGATATGTTTGGTCTGGAATAGATCTGCTATTATTTCTGCTGCTGGACTTGCTATTGCCAATGGACACACGGCTGTAAGACACGCAGCTGCTGTACAATATAGCGTACATGAATTACCCGTAACAGATCTATACAGGTGGAGCTGGGGAAGGTGAAGGTTTTTTTTTACTTCAACTGCTACAGCAAGTGCTGACCAGTATTTGAAGGTTGAGCAGCGAGCTCACTGGCTAATGATACAGCTGGATATCTATATGTGCCCTATAGAGAATGATGTGCAGGGCCGGCCCAAACCTTCATGGGGCTCTAAGGAGAATTTTATTTGGGGGCCCCTCGGTGCCACCAACATGATTGACTATTGTCAATTCTTGATCATATACACACACATCATCAATTTTATTAATTGTAGCTGTGTTGCTTAAACCCTGTCTTTCATGTTTTCCCCCTTATATGGTTTTTAATTGTAACAGTAGCAAGAGTGGTCAGGTCTACAATTCAGATTGGAATATGTACTACACCTCAGAATGGGATGGGCAACTGACAAGTAGCACCATTTCAGCGCTAATTTTTTCTCGCATTTTGAAACCTGGTTAACAAGCTAATAGTGTCCATTCAACGGTGCAGCGAGCTCATGCAGCGTTGTCAGAATCAATCCGTATATATATATTTTTTTTAAAAACATTTCGCAGTTGAATTAGTAATTGTTTAAAGCCATTTCGTGATTTCAATCATCATAAAGTAACATGCAGCAACATGTGATTTCATGTGCTCTTGGGCACTCCTTGGTGGCTAAGGGGCAGCCGCTTAGTTTGCTTATGCCTTAGGCAAGCTCTGATGATGTGATTGCTATCAGATGGAGTTAAGGAACCATACGCCTGAGCCATCTAGAATTTCATGACAGAACTTTGTATTTCAGTCTTTCTACTTCAAAATTTCACAGTCAATTTAATGAATTTCTTGCTTGTTATTTGTGAAACTTACTGTCAATTTCCGAGTTTCATTGAAGGAGTTTGGAACAAACCATTTTTTGCAGCTTACCATCAATAGATTGTCTTTTTTTACTATAGGGAGGAAGTTTTGAGTTCTGAACGTTACTGTGTTTCATACAGTAGTACAATGAACTCTCTTATTTCAAAAGCTATGATTCCTTATCATATGACCCTTATAAGTAGCAGTCACCTGTATATGGTGTTTATTCGGTGACTAAGAGCGCGAGTTGAGGAAAAGTGTCAGGTAATGGACTCCCCGTTCATAAATTCATACCAATGATTCAATGAGCCACAAAAACTTGCTATTGTTCAAATCCAGCCATGGTGAATGACACAGGTCATTCTGCTTCTCTACTGCCAACTGTGCGGAAGTGTTTACGCTGCTGAACATCACTAATGATTGGGAAAATATCGGTTCCTATGGGGGAAAACATATTTGCTTGCAAAGAGAGGGAGGCAAGGGGAAACTGGGGATGGATAAAAGCAATAATCGTAACTTTAGCCTGGAGCTAAAAAAAGGCACTGAAGTACCTTTCTATCTCCCTCCCTCTCTGCTTGCGCCTCATTCTATTCCTCTTTCTAACCATCTCTGCCCACTCTCTTCTCTTCTAATAGTTATGCAATGCTTTATCAAACTTTATATTCTCTCGGTTTTCCATTGATTTGTCGACCTTGCATTTGCATGTTTTTACACTCCATATAAGAATCAGCATTTAACAATTAAGCGATTAGTTGAACAGACAAACTAACACAAACATCCCGATTAACAGAACTAGAAATAGTCCACAAGATATTATTATTCTTTAAAAATACATGAAAAACATATGCATTTTAGTCATTTATTGTCTTAAACAGATTCAGTTTCAATGACAATCACTACTACTGATACTACGAATGTTGTTATAAAGACTGCTTTACACATTGAGAACATTGCAGCCGGATTGAAATGCACAGAGATGGGCAAGAAGCACACAATGAATCATTGATCATTTTCTCGCTACTATCAAAGGCGGACCCGAATGGTGACAAATAATGGATCTCTTATGGTCACTAAGAGCTGCATTATTTTAAGAGGAATTGCGGGATGTGCAGATAAAAAGACATCTTTATCTTTGTGGTTGGTTTAGATCAGACGCTCATGGAGGTGTTTTGTAATGCAATGCTTTTGGCTTAATATGAAATGAGATGGGAGAACAGAGAGCGAGCGACAGACTGAAAAGGGAAAAAAAATCTGCTGCTTGAGGTCTGTTTTGATGTCACACATCTACATCACGTCACCATGGCAACCTTGCATCAGCAACAACTTACGAAGGGAGAGAGAGAGGGAGCGAAAAAGGAGGGTGTGAGCACAATGTGCTGGCATGTAGTGCTAGAATTGAGCAGCAAGCTTAAACAGTAAGAGGGAGGAAAAAGGCCTTATTGAATTATAGAATGCGCTTTCTGGACGAGGATAGGCCGGTTGAAATTATTCTTAAAATAAAAAAATGGAGAAAGTGTTTTTAAAGTCAGGATATATTTCAAATTAAAGCATGCAATGAGGGCGTTTGTCAATGAGGAGTCATTAATTAGTAGTCACCATTCATTAAAAAGCACAAGAGAGATCAACAAAAGTCCACATTTTCCCACTGTTCTGAGCTCGAGGTCTAAAAATACATTGCACAAGAAAAAAAAAAATCCCACCAGGCTGCAGGCTGGGGAAGTATCTCTGACAGAGATGGGGAAGGGAGGGAGTGTGTGGGTGTCTGAGTGTTACATCTGCTCACTCACAGTAGTTTATATGAATCAACCAGCGCACACAGCTGAACAATGCATTAGATTATTTATCATACATAAATCCGTATGATTTAAATACCACGACAGGTGCAACTTCATTGGCCTCTCAGCAGGGTACATATATCGCAAACATACCAGCACATGATGTGCTGGACTCCCTCGCCTTTAAAGTCAACCCCACACCCTACTTTTTACCTTCGTCTCTCTCATCAGTTTCATAGACAGCTTCAATCCTTCCTCTTCCTCTCTTCTCTTCTCTTACTCTGGCTTCGGCAGGAGTGGGAGGTGTTGCTAGGCGACAGGTTAGCTCCTTTCTTTCAAGAGGCAGAGTGAAGACCTTGATTCTCTATGTGTAAAAATAAACAGCAGTGCAGAGAGAAAGAATCTTGAGATAGAGGACAAGCGTACTTCAACTGCACAAGAGGCCAATGACATTTAGTTTCTCATTAAAGTTGCAATGCTCTTACTTTCAGCGCAGTTTGATTGCACTTACAAAACTCTTTGGTGGAAAAGCAGAATTAAACTTGCACAGATGGCTTTAGAATTACCTCAGCTGCGTCCAAGCATAATGCGTATGTATTTGTAAGCATGGCGAGATGGGTAATATCATTTGCATTCAATTGCATTATTTTTACCCATTTTTTTCCCAAAGTATCTAAATGAATTATAAAATAAACGCTCAAATTGGGTTGAAAAGACTAAAAGAAATCTCGAAGCTTCTCCTCTTCCTGAATGGTTATTTTTGTCCGCTGTGTGTAAAATCAGGAGGCTTTAAGTAGGCACAGTCAGCTCAGTCATGTACTCTGGGCACAGGCTAAATGACTTGTTCTTGTTCCCGGGGACATACTGCTAACAGTGGGATATCATGCTGGGCATTATCCATTTTGCTCACTTCCGGCAGTCAAACACTGAATGTTTACCTTCTGCCTTCAGATGTTCACTATCTTTTGAAAAGGCCTAAAATGCATCATATACTCAGCATTAACATAGCTTTCCTCGATTTTGTGTGTATGATTCTAGACTATGAAGGAAATGTGCTTAAAAAAACATTAATAGACTACAGTCCAAACACTAAAAATATAATTTATCGCATTCTTTTATTATTTAGCGCTCCTGCTAGTCTTCTGTGCAATTCTTCTTAGTAATGTCTGCACTCAGTCGTGCTCTTGGACTGCATTCAGTTTCTTAGAAAAGGGTGATCTGGTGTTCCATATTGTACTGTCCCTCTTTTGAAGATGCCAAAGAGAGGCTATTCATACAAGCTATACCTTGCACGTCTCAGTGTTTCTGAATCACTCTGTGGGCCTGCTGAATAGAAAAACCTACCAACTATTTTAAGAGGTGAAATTTGTTAACTGGTGACCACTGCTAGGGTTTAATAAGAAAGATCATTAGGGATTGGCTTGATCTATATTCAGCATTAGCTAATGCATGATTCGATCATTGGAGAATCTTAATAACTCTTAGCAAGTACGCGATGCTTCTATCATGACAAGAGGAACTAAATCAAAACTTAGTCAATATGTAATAGTCTAGGGCCTACCAAACAAGACATTGACTTTGATAATGAGACGCCGAAGGCACATTAAGGGTCCAACGCTCTCTTTTGCTTTCCATGCATCCTCCTGATAATCCCACTATAAACACATTTTCACAAATGGTTGTTTTTCATGCTGTGTAATATCTGTCAATGTGATCAGAGCTTACTGATAACTTCTCTGCTGAAAATAACGTCTTAAACCAATGCAAACCGGTTAGCTGGTCTCCCATCCTGCTCAAGCTGGTCTGTATTAAATAGAATTGGGCTGAGAACAGATATAGCCGACAAAAGAGCAAATCAGATTCCCGCATCTATCTTATTAGACCCTCATTCATACACAAATATCTATTTTTGACTACCAAACACATATGTGTTATTAAAAAGTCTAAACGTGTCGCCGAGGACGGCGAATCTCTAAGTGCGTTTGTCAGACTCTAGCCAGAGCTATTTTTAGAAAAAGCGAAACGGTCAGCTCACGCGCGCAACAGGTTTCAGAGATGTGCGCGTGCCTCTGAGAAGACTCGCTAACACTTCTAAATTCAGCTTAAAACTCCATATTGAGAACTGAATAGATAATTCTATCCAGGTGTATATTTTTTTAATGATTGCGCCTGTATGGTCATGAAACGCGTGATTTATTGCATCGTTGAACCTCGGCAAGCCACGCGGATAACACTGTGGCAACTTTCCTAAAAGCACTGGAGTTTCTGCATGTTGCTAAAAATAGCTCACCTTCACTGAACAGGCTACTTCGCTTCCTTTTCTGAAAACGAATCGACTCGAATGGCAGAACCGCAGCGAGGGCTTTTTGTCTCTGCCACTCGTCTCATCGACATTATGAATAGAACAAACTGTCCAAAGAGGATGCAAAGAGGCGTCAGTAGAGCTTTGATATAAACGAGCAGTCGTTTTGACAGCTGTTTAAAGTTCATTAATGGAGACCCGGGAATGGTGCAATACAGAGCGAGTTGAAACCCTAGATTAACCAATTAAAAAAAGCCGCAGAGAACACTGGTGCAGTAAAAATTGAAAGTAAAATATAAAATGTGGTTTATAATTTGATTTGTGATTATAAAGGATATTAGATGGCAGAACATATGATAGTGCAGGCTATGGCATATTTCTCTATGCTTCCAAATGATTTTTAATTACATGATATAATCACATTGTGACCTTTTGTCTGTGAAAAGGGCTATAGAAATACTTACTTACATGCTTACCTAAATTAAAACAACAGGCTATAACTGTGTTTTTAACAAGTACATTTGATTACAACGAGCTATAGCCTGCGTAAATACCCTATATCATATCGAAGTTTGATACAGTGCACAAAACAAAGTATGACACTTCCCTTCATTTTCTGAGAAATATAAGAATCACAAAATCCATTTTAAGATGGATAAACCTACCTGATGTGTATTTAATTCTTAAACTTCTGTCTCACTCAGACTGCACTCGTCAGGAGCAGCACAAGTTCATAATGTGTCCCCTGAGTGAGCCAACAATGTCGCCTTACGCACACAAACTCATAAGACATAGCTCAATACAGCTGCTGTCCTTGTCTATGCTCGCCCCATGTTTCCTTTATAAGGACGCAGAGAAAGCATTTATGTAATAATAAAGCAGAGATGTCAGTGTTCTCGGTTACACACGAACGTCTGGTTCAGTGGGGCAAATGCACTGCTAAATTTAAAGCCACCACAGGCACTGCAGCGCATTGTCCTGCATGCTGCCAGAGCTACAACCTGACATTTTTTGAATGGAAATCGTTTTAAGGGTTCATTCTGTGGCCCCACAGCTTGTAAAATGTTGAAGCGGATGCAAATAACGCAGCGAGGCGTGAGATAACAGATGCCAGGGAATGCATCCGTGCTTCAATGCACACCATTTCTGTATCCATGCAAGGCAAGACATTGTAATACAATAGCTAGGAATGATTTTCTGAATCATATCTGAATTCGGTTGGTTGGCGGCAATCAGGACTGCCACACAATCTCGTTCGTATGCAGCTCAGAAACAGACCCCCCCCCCCCTCCCTCCCTCTACACGTCTTTACACTGGAGTGCGGTGACTCCGTCTACGTTTCACTCTCTATCCCCGCCCATTGCTCGGTTTTGTCCAAATCGGGCTTTTTGCGTCGCCGGAGCTCCCGATTTCAAGCCAACGTCATCAATGGAGAGAGGGGATGCTGACGTCGGAGCAGAGTCAGAGCGCAAGGGTTGGGAGGGGTGAGATGAGTGAATTTCAGCATTGCTTTCACTGATATGAGACGTATAAATCCCCCCCGGCCCCCCTTTTACTCCACCCCCCTCCCCTCGCGCACTTTTTACGTCGGTGTTGGCGCGTTGGGAGCCCCCCTACACTGGTGGAGTCCCAGCCTATATAAGTTACCGGCTTGCAATGTTACTCCACCAGATTTACGGACTCCTGATATCTGGGCGAGAGACTGCTTCAGCAGCAGCCGACTGACTCAATCTCCGACCCGGAGGAAAGATCCATCCATCCTCCGGTCCGTAACCTGAGCCAGGCGCTGTGGCGGAACCGCAGGGGGAAACCCGGGAGAGGCAGGCGAAAGGAGAAGAGCAGCCGTACTCTGGACATGTGCTGAGATGACACACCTGTGAACGCGCCTGAACTCTTTTGGGAAAGAGCCTCACACTTTTCTCAACTTGCACCGTAGTCAACACTTTCAGCGAACCTCAGAAACAGTCCTCCCGTTAGTAACAACAATGTATCGGTCCACTAAAGGAGCTTCGAAAGCCCGAAGAGACCAAATAAACGCGGAGATTAGGAACCTGAAGGACTTGTTGCCCATCTCCGATGCGGACAAGTCTCGGCTGTCCTATCTTCACATCATGTCGCTGGCTTGCATGTACACGAGAAAGTCTGTCTTCTTCAGCCAAGGTAAATATTTGTTTTGCAAATATAAAAAAAGCCTTCATAGATTTATGTGGTCTCAATGCATGACATTAAAAGAAGTGCTGTATTTTACTCTTGTGGTGCCGCGAGTTGATGCAACAGGTGCATCTTTAATTGTGTTTGGAAATATCTGAGCTGCTTATGTTTAGTAATACGAATTAAAAAATATATTTTAATATACAAAATAACGTGTAGTGAAAATAGCGCTGTGCCATTTCTCTCCATGGTGCTGAAATACAAGCGCTGTCCATGGTGCTGAACTGCAAATAGCTCTATCTCGTTTGTGGATTTTTTTTCGTGCTAAACATTTTATATATGGATGAAGTTTAATAGTTTATTCATACTTGAAATTGCTTCTTTCAGAAACAGCTACAGATAGCAGTGCTGAAGAAACCACGGGATTCCTCACATTCCATGAACTGAATGAGCTGGTTCAAGTTATGCCAGGTTTTCTCATGCTGTTGACTGGAGAAGGAAAGTTGCTGTACCTGTCAGACAGCGTCTCAGAACACCTCGGACACTCAATGGTGAGTTAAGCAGACATAACAGTTATTCTCATTAAATCTTTATATAATTCCTCTTCCTTTTTATCTCATGTCTATTTATAACTTAAATGAATTAAATAAGACATTCACCTACAGTATATTCTCTTTTGAATATTTAGGTAGATTTGGTCGCTCAAGGGGACAGTGTATACGACATAATAGACACTGCAGACCATTTTATTATGAGGAGTAACCTGGTGCCTCTAACTTCACCTGACACAGGTAAGACCTTTGACATTTGCCACCCAGATAAATAATACATATTAGATGTGTAAGTGAGTAATCATTGTGTGCCTTTCCCCCTTAGATCGTCTGTTCCGCTGCAGATTCAACACCTCCAAATCAGTGCGTAGGCAGAGTGCAGGCAATAAGCATGTTTTAATCCGAGCCCACTGCCTGTCAGAAACTCCAGATGAGTCTTCCCCAGGATCCTATTGGACTTCCAACCCAGTGTGGGTATGTTTCTGTACCCCTCTGGAGCCTCACACTTCCCAAGGGGGAACTGCCCCGGACAGAGAACAATCTTCGGCTCCAACACTAGAGAGCAGCTTCTTCCTGCCATGTTTCCGTTCTCAGCATAGCCGTGACATGAGACTTCAGGAAGCACAAGACAGGTGAGCTTAAATGACTTAAGTCATTTTATAAAACATTAAAGTACTACTAATAATGTGTTTTTAAAAGATTAAATGTTTTCTTACAATTTACCTCTTTCCAACCTTCAGTGTGAATGTTCATTTGGGACTAAATGTGGAGATTCTACGGTCCCGATCTTGGTACAGCTTCCTGCATCCTCAGGATCTTTCACATGCCTCAGCTCAGCACTGCAGCCTATGTGAGTCTTACTCCTGAATGAATGAACATACAAATATCCTCAACTTCATTTGCTTGGTTAGGCCCAGCATGAGCACTCTCCTACCTCACACTATCAACATTTGACACTCACAGCGAGCAATACAGAGTAATACGCATCTCCAGTGAAAAATAACTTCTGACCACCCACTAATACATACATAAAATCTCACAAGAAGTTGCATATGTTTTGACTTACCCATCTTTTCTTCTCACCACACAGTGAGAGAGGGAGGAGAGGGCAGGGCTGAGATGGTGGTTCGAGTAGAGACTGCGGATCACTCGTGGGTCTGGCTTTACATGGTCTTGCAGCTGGAAACAGGGGAAAACCCCATTGTCAGTAACAATTACATCATCAGGTAAGGCTCAGTCTACATTTACCAAGTCAAGTCTATAACCTATAAGCTGAAGTAGTAATATCACTAATATCACTCTTTTTCTTTGCCACAGTGAGACAGAGGCTTGGTCAGTCAGGCAGCAGTTGAGCTCTGAACAGACCCAGCTCTCCTTGGTGCTGGGTTCAAGTACTTCCCAACAAGAAAGCCTAAGCTTACAGAGTCCAGAAACACTCTCAAGCCCTGACCAAGTATTCACACCAGGAAGTAGTGGCCTCTCTGGGCAGTCATTTGACTTCAGCACAGCCGCATGCAGCGCAGGATCTACTGAGGAACAAGGTGGAAGCTCGTCAATGGAGCCTGCACAAATGGAGAGTGGCCCACGTTCCAGTCTCTCCTCTATGGAAGAGGAGACCTTCTTCCAGCACGAGCCCAGTGAACCTGTGGCCAGTCCATCTTCTGCATCATCTCCTATTCCAGTCACGGTTGCAACAGTGTCTGACTTGGACTTCCTCACTCAGAATATTCTGCTGCCACCGGCATTCCAGATAGATCCCCCTCTACCAGCCTTGCCCCTTCCTCTTCCACCTGTGCCTACCTCCCAGGCCCAACAGACCAAGGAGTTTGTGTGCACACCCCCATACACACCGCAACTTGGGGGAAGCAACTTTCCCTTCGGGGAGCCTCA
Organism: Pseudorasbora parva; assembly: GCF_024679245.1. Lineage (NCBI taxonomy): Eukaryota > Metazoa > Chordata > Actinopteri > Cypriniformes > Gobionidae > Pseudorasbora > Pseudorasbora parva. Next base: position 27,858,908 of record NC_090182.1, read on the forward strand.
TTTCAGCTTTGATCCTACCGGGGCCACCTCACCACCTCCTCTTGCTTCAACTGCAACAGTAACAACAACGACAGCTCCATCTCTTTCTCCATCTGCACCATCAAACCCACAAAGCAGCCCACCACCTCCAACGACAACATTGTCAACTCTTTTGCCACTCACTATAACATCTCCAACCACAGAGATCCTCTTCCCAGTGGAGCCTTGCAGTGGGTCACTCTATGAAAAACTCCCTCCTACTCCTGACAGTCCAGGTGACGGCGACTGCACGGTCATGACTTTACCAGAAGTCCGTGGTCCACTGTATGTTGACGTCCCCCACGGACCCCTCTCTTACCCACCAGAAGGTCTCCTCACACCTGAAGCCTCACCAGGAAAACAGCCCAGTTTGTCCTTCTTCTCCTCGCTGCGTGAGAGAGAAAAAGAGAGAACAGAGATCTCGCTTTTAGCCCAGCACATCAGCACACTAGCAGAGGGCTTCTACTTAGATCCATTCCTGGCCAAGCTGGTTCCTTCCACCATTTCTGAACGCTCTCAGTCTCCATCTCTGAATTCTGCAGGACTTGATTCAATCCCACTGCTGGGTGAATTCTACACACTCAAGCCCTGGAAAGGCCTGGACCTGCCCATCTTCTCTGATGATGAGTCTCTGTTTGAAGAGAGTATATTAGAGACCCTTCTCCAGGACCTTACATCCTCCTCTCCCCTCTCACCGACTCACTCTTCCTCCTCTCAATCCAGCCCCCCCTCCTCCCCCTCCACTCCTGAGTGCTGGTGCCCACCCTTGCACTTTGACGGGGTCTCTGCTATGAGTGCTGGTCACTTCTGTAGCGTCCAATCGGCGCACCGTAACAATGAGGCCGGGCGAGGGGCTATGATGTCGCCAGTAAACGCAGGCAACATGGCAGATGGGAAGGCGGCAGGCGAAGTTGCGATGGAGACAGAGGTAGCACCATCGCCTCTGTTCATGGGCATACCAACATCTCCACCATTGCAGCTGACCGCCTCTCCCGCTTCGGTGCCTGTCTCGTCGCCTGTCAGCCCTGCGTCGCCCGGCCAGCTCTGCGCCCAGTCCCTCCTCGAGGAGCTGGCCGCCCTGGAACCCATGTTTGGGGCAGGTGCCTCGATCACCCCCGGCCTGGGGCAACAACCTGAGTTGTATCAACTCCAATGTCATGCACCGCAACAGTGCTTCCGCAAAGGTAAGAGCTGATCACTTTGCTGCGTGGACATTTTTGCCACACCAAAGTTATTATTATTGTTAATAACATTATGTCCCCTGTTCCTTCTTTTTGTCTTACAGATGGGAGTGGAAGTGATCCTCCGTTCTAAAATAAGTCTGTGACTTACTTCATTAAGTATGGCATATTGTCATATTTCATGGAGCTACTTTTGCTGAAAAGTGAATATTAATTAATTGTATAAATATATACATAATGTATATAATGCCAAAAAAGACTTGAACTTCCTCAAATCCATCATGTTCACAATTGTTCATCTAATTATCCATTCATTTATGTTAATAATAGTGCAACCCTTCAGTAGCAATGCAATATAATATTCTTTAACAAGTCCTAAGAGGGCTAAAAGATCAATTTATGTCTTTCTGCTATAATGTAACATGAGCTTATATGAGTGAGAGTTACAGCTCTGACTTTGTAAGTGTAAACTGACTTACAGACTCGCATTTGTATTCACTTGTAGTGAAAACTCAGTTGTGAACTTTAAGGAAATGGAAAAAGACATTTCATTATGAAACAACAGATAGCTTATATGGCTCAATGCTTGTCATCCAGCACCACACATACACAAAGCCCAATGAGTGGAAAGAATTCACATAATAGTTCAATATTTGGTCATTTCAAAAATGTAACAGTTTATAAAAGTCAGCACATTTATCACAGCTGATTGAGTTCTGGAACTAATGTCAGAAATGCTCGTATCAATGACAGAATTCAGACTTCATTGGGCTTTGAGTTTGTGAATGCGATTCATGGACATATCATTTTAAATGTGTTTCAATGTGATGTACAAATGTGAACAAATTCCACTCTGTGTGCAAGACAAGTCAAGTTTTCACATTGTTCTCCTACTGGCCGGTGGACAAAAGCTGCAGCGGAAGCCGCCAGGGAGAGGGACAAATTATTGTGCATGGCTTTGCATGCACGGACATTAATGACTTATTTCTAGCTACTATTGAGTGACGGAGTAACGAATCCATTCGGCCGACTACTCCGATGGGCATGGCTAGAAGGAATTGCACTGGACATTTGCAGCATCAATATTTGTAATGCTTGCAATCTGCAGAAGCTCTTGTGTGCCTGGCACATCAAGAGGCTGCAGACCTAAGAGAAACAGCACCTTTATTTAGTGAATACCACGGTGACATCGTAACTTTGCTGTCTGCGGTGTGGAGTGGTGGCAATGACTGTGTGAATGATTGATTCTTCTTTTTTGAGAGGGGTTATAAAAACGAGGCAAAGTTTTGTTTTAAAAAATGAGCAGGAAAATAGGGATGAAGTTCTATTTCTATTCAGTTTCTAATCGACACGGGTTGAGAATGGTTCTATTCCCATGGTGTCGACATGCTAACGTAGAGTTGTCTACGGTCAAGTAAAGGATTGATTCCTATGTTCTAGCTATTTACATGCTAAGTTTTAAAAAATAAAAAGTATTTTATTGTATGTATGCTGAGTTAAAGGGTGCTTGGTGCACGTGCCTCTAGCTAGGCATGATGCGGAACGGTTAAAGATTGTAATCATTTGTACATTTGTACAAACAACAGTCTGTACATATCAGAGACATTTCTATCATATGAGATAAAAACATACTTGACATATGCTATTTATGAAGAATGGACATTGTGGATCAGTGTTCTTTTGTGTCGCTGATAAGTGTATTTGGTTGTCAAAACAGAGGCATTTATATTAAAGTGCACTTAAAAGTACCCATGTGTGAGTTTCTAGTGTCTCCTTTCCTTCCCTTTTGCTAACCACTGTCCTTTCCTCGCTCCCATTCCTCCATTCCTCCATCATTGTCGTATCCCTTCTTTTAAGAGCATTCTCCTCACTCTTTCCCCGGAGTGCGGACTGCTCAGCAACACCACTGACGCACGCTCTCGATGAGACGCTATCTGACTCAGACTGACGTACACACTTGACACAGAGGCTCTCGCACAGACCGCCAGCTTCTCGCTTTGACGCACTCACGTACTGAATGCCACACGCACGTAGCCCCCCTCCCCCCTCCTCTCCTCACCCCTCCTCTCCTCTCTCTCTCTCTCTCTCTCAGCCCACACTCAATGTACCTGCTATTTTGATGTCGCATGACAGCGTTATCATACTCCATATATGGGCTTTCCTGCTCAGGGGCACCAATTTTAGTTCCCTCCTCCCTTTCCTCACAGCATCCTTCCCAATAAGGAGAGAGAAAGTGTGTGTGTGTGTGTGTGTGTGTGTGAGAGAGAGAGAGTGATGAGAGCTGTGTTGCTATGCTAATGAATGTAACGTACAAGAGCTAGTCAGCCAATTACAGCAACCAATGTTAAGTCACCAAAAGCTGTGATTCAGAGCCTCCTCCCAATTCTATCTCTTTTATGTAAAAGCACAATCTCCTCTAACTCTTTTCTTTCTCTCGCTCTTACCTTCTATTTTTAGAAACGATGCACCTTGGGGAGCTTAGAAATAATCAAGCATCATAAGTATAGTAACCATCTGCCATAAAAGCGTAGAACCAAGCTGTGCGTCAGCATGGGAACATTTTGTCCCATCCTCTCATTGCGCCTCCATTGCAGATTATTGAGACTAAACAGTGTCACAGAAACCCAGATTGGCTCTCTTACCCCACCTGGTGTCAAATATAGCACATCTCTGTAGTAATCCTAAAAATTAAACATTAAAAACTACAATATTAAAAGCCACTGGATGAATAGATAGAGCTTTACCTAGCTGGTATGACATAGTTTGTTGGTGGTCCAATATGGTTTACCGGCTTGTACCAGCTAATAAGCAGCAAGGAATTTTATTAATAAAAATGATTGAATTTTACCTAGAAAATAGTACTGGACTTTCTGGGTTGGCTGCTCCGTAGCACTCCTGTAGAAAAATGATGGAAGAGAAAGATTTCAGGTGCCTGTTTATACATATCACACAGAGAAAAATAAAATATTTTTGTAAACATAAAATATGTCTGTAAACATATACTGTTATCACTGCTGTTAATAGATTACATATAATACATGATACAAAATATAAAATATTATATAAAATAAATTATATCTGATGCCCCCTTGTGGAAACAAACAAATACACACACATTACACTCTCAGAAAAAAAGGTACAGTGCTGTCACTGGGGCGGTACACTAAGGTACAAAAGTGAAAAGGTACATCTTTGTACCTCTAAATGGTACATATTAGTACTGTAACAGTTCCATATCAGTACTTTAGGAGTGCGTATTAGTACCTTAAAGGTACATAGTAGTACCTTTTCGGTTTGGTACCTTAGGGTACCGCCCCAGTGACAGCAATGTACCTTTTTTTCTGACAGTGTAGGAAATGGAAGCAGGGGCCTATACCATGAACCCAGTTAAAGGGATAGTTCACTCCAAACAAGAACAAAAAAACAAAAATGTGCTTATGATTTACTCACCCTCAAGCCATTCTAGGTGTATATGCCGTTCTTCTTTCAGACAATTTGAATTTCATTAAAAAAGTCCTGGCTAATCCAAGCATTATAATGGCAGGGATTGTTGCTCTGTTTTTGAAGTTCATAAAATTGCATCTGTCCGTCAAATAATGTGCTCCACACGGCTCCGGGAGGTTAATAAATGCTTTCATAAGTGAATCGATGCGTTTATGTAAGAAAATTATCCATATTTAAAACTTTATAAAGTAATGTTTCGGTCGATGGCGTTCCATATTCAGTTTATGGGGAAAGTATTGAAAGTGCCCCTGCAGTTCAAAGGCTCACTCTACCAGATGCTCGTCAGATGTTGCGTACGCATCTTAAAGGGGGTAATCTAGCGCTCGGAAAGCGTTCCACCCCTAGGGGCGGCCATTGCTAACCAAGCCATCACCTGCTGTCAGCATCCCATTAACTCCCATTCATTTTTGAGTCACTTTGACAGTGAATAACTTTACATCTGATGCGTTTAAAGCCTCCATTTGTCCATTGTTTATTCATAAAGAAACACGACAATGTATAAACGACTCCATTACCTTGTATCTTACACTATCGCCCCGTAGAAGCTGTTTTTGTAAAAATAGGCTAACGATTGCGTCATAACCAACACGACTCTGTCGCACAGTTGAGAAATTCGCAGGAGACGCTCGCAGGCAATCTTTTACTGTCTATGAGACAATCGGGGGGACGTGGAGACATAAAGTCCGATAAAGTCATGGGAGAATGGGGAGAAGCCCATAGTGAGCCAAAAGCAACGGGACAAAACATTTAAACAATGTGATTCAGATTTCACTTTCCACCACTACTAAAAGACTGTCAGACAGGTTGCTTACGTCACATCTACGTCGTCAAGCTCAGTCTGAGCCTGCGCAGTACGCTCAGCCATCAGGAAGTGAGTGCTTCTAATTGACATCACTTTTCGCCGTTGAAGTCTATGAGGTCGCTATGTCCATTTCTTTTTACTGTCTATGACCTTGAACTCCGAGAAGGCGCTTTCAACACTTTTCATCGGCTGGAACATTAATTTAAAATGTTTTAAATATGGACATTTTTCTTACATAAAAGCAACAATTTGTTTCAGAAGGCCTTTATTAACCTCCCAGAGCCGTGTAGAGCATGTTATTTGACAGACAGATGCATTTTAATGGACTTCAAAAACGGAGCAACAATCCCTGCCCTTATAAAGCTTGGATTAGCCAGGACTTTTTTAATATAACTCTGATTTTATTTGTCTGAAAGAAGAATGTCATATACACCTAGGATGACTTGAGGGTGAGTAAATCATGGGCTAACTTTCATTTTTGGTTAAACTATCCCTTTAAGGTGAGAAAGCCTAGCCAGGTATCTTTCAGTTTAGCTTGCACCAACCTTGTGTTTTTTAGGCACACTGAAAGTGGCTTGGCTTTTTCTTCACCACAACTCAGTGTTGGGAAGGTTACTTTGGAAATGTAATAGGTTCCAGATTACAAGTTACCTTATTTAAAATGTAATACATAGTTAACTATTTCAATTACTTTATTAAAGTAATGTAACTGATTACTTTTGTATATTATTATTATTATTTTTTTCAGCACTTGAATGCATGTAATGCACGTCGCAATGGTGGCAACTTTCTGACATATTGTAGCCTAAAGCTTTCAGCAGCAACATGGATTGGTAATTGGCAGATGTGGTGAGCTGTAAATTCAAACAAGAGACCAATCAAAACTGTCAGAATATCATTGCTATTAAATGACCTTTAAATGGCAGGAGGCATCATGCATCAAAAACAGGCAAAGCAACAAATAAATATTATTTAACATATCCTAGCTTTTTACAGAAAATATTTAGATCGAATCCCCTTTCTATATGTTAACATTTTCATAAGTAGGCCTAACTGTAATTTACTCAGTTATGGTAACTGATTTTTTCTCAGTTATGGTAACTAATTACAATTAAAAAAATTGTAATTAGATTAAATAATCTAGTTACATGCAACTAGTTCCCAACACTGGTAACAGGTTCTAGTTTCTAGGTAAGAGATCTCACACTGAAACTGGCTGTGAGAAAAGTGACAGATTTCTGATGCAATTACTCACTCTCCCAGTTTCATGAAATGTTACTTACTATTAAAAAAACGTACAAATTAAAGACAAAATCGTCTGGTTTTGGAGATTATAACACATACACATGCACCCTTTTAAAAACTCAACGCCATGGTACTAACAGAGTCTGATTGGATTGGTTTGGTTTAGTCAACTCGAATTTAGTTTGTTCAACTTCCTCACTGTACATACAGTTGGACTTAATGTACAAACTAGACAGATTAGTAGCCTATACTACCTATACTAGTACTTTTTTTTATTTTTTAAATTAGCCCATTCTAAACGTAAAGTTGAGTGACTTTGCTCCACACGCCTATCTGGAATGTGACATGAAAACATAAATTACAGCACTCCAGACGAGGGGTGGCATGATTTTCATTTAATTAAACAGATATGTAACCATGACACTTCATTTTGTCTCTTTAAAAGCAAAAGAATTCATTATGCAGAAAGAGACGTTTGAAGTTTGTAGAGGCGGCTGACAAAGGTTAGTTCACATCAAAGTAAACTCACAGGGGCTCGAAGACGATCAGTCAGAAACCAAGATCAGAAGAGAAGCGTCTGAGAAATTTGTCTCAGACTTAAGACAAAAAGCATCTAGTTACTCGTGATTATAAATTATATGTACAAAGGGACATATCTGACTTGTTTCTCGTGCATTCTACATTTAGCTCGCAGTAATAGTGCCCCCCAAGTTACTCACCAAAGGATGATCATTTCTGAGTCTGTCAAGCAACCCGCAGCAGTCTTTAAAGATGCAGTGCCACCATGTGGACATTCAAAGAGGAGAGCCGAGCAACTTGCCCAACGCTGACAAAGATTAAACGCTGTAACAAATGTATGCTGCTTATTGTTAGTTAATCTTAGCTCATGAATTAACTAACAAATGGAGCCTTCTTGTGAAGTTTTACCAGAAAGCATTATTCATTCTCCAGTGAGAACTCAAAAAGCAGAGTTGGACAGTAACTAAGTACACTTACTTGAGTACTATGGTTCGTTTATTTTTAATTATTAAAAACACCAATATTGTATATAAAAAGTTAGTTTATTGACAACATATTTTAGTTTGTCTTCTACACTCACCTAAAGGATTATTAGGAACACCATACTCAAACTGTGTTTGACACCCTTTCGCCTTCAGAACTTCCTTAATTCTACATGCCATTGATTCAACAAGGTGCTGAAAGCATTCTTTAGAAATGTTGGCCCGTATTGATAGGATAGCATCTTGCAGTTGATGGAGATTTATGGGATGAACATCGAGGGCACGAAGCTCCTAAAGTGTGGGCCTAAAGTGTGTCAAGAAAACCTCCCCCACACCATTACACCACCACCACCAGCCTGCACAATGGTAACAGGGCATGATGGATCCATGTTCTCATTCTGTTTATGCCCAAATCCTGATTCCTGATTGCCATCTGGATGTCTCAACAGAAATTGAGACTCATCAGACCAGGCAACATTTTTCCAGTCTTCAACTGTAGAAATTTTGGTGAGTTTGTGCAAATTGTAGCCTCTTTTTCCTATTTGTAGTGGAGATGAGTGGTACCCGGTGGGGTCTTCTGCTGTAGTACTTCATCCGCCTCAAGGTTGTGCGTGTTTTCCCTTTTCACACCATTCTTTGTAAACCCTAGAAATGGTTGTGCGTGAAAATCCCAGTAACTGAGCAGATTGTGAAATACTCAGACCGGCCCGTCTGGCACCAACAACCATGCCACTCTCAAAATTGTTTAAATCACCTTACTTCTCCATTCTGACATTCAGTTTGGAGTTCAGGAGATTGTCTTGACCAGGACCATGCATTGAAGCAACTGCCATGTGATTGGTCGATTAGATCATTGCATTAATGAGAAATTTAACAGGCGTTTAATAATCCTTTAGTTGAGTGTATATTTTTTATTTCATCAGATAACATTTTAAGATGGTCATGGTGCAACGGGCTGTTACATTTCACTTCCATATTTTTAGGCTAAATAAAGAAAAGGGGTATACACTCTGTAATAATGAAACAAGACCACACATTTGTACTAGACAAGCAAAAGTAATGTGGAAAAAAAATATTCGAAAACCAAGTGCATTAACACAAACTGAGAAAGTCACAAAGTGCTTTCTCCTACTCAAGAGGTAAATAGGTATTATAATAGACTAGAGTGAGGAAACTTAATCAAATTACTAATAAAAACAATTTAATTAAAGAAACAGACATTTTTCTTTTTGGAAGAAGCTAAATTAATGTATGTGGTATCTCAGTGACACCCCCAGTAAATTTGATCAAAGATGGTTTTAAAAATAAATCATTCCTCCATACAGAATCTCTCCAGATCCTTCATTCACAATGTTGGCTCTTCTTCTCTTCAGTTCAGCACCGTCATTTCCTACAGGGCAAAAACATCAGTTTGTGCTCAGTGACGCATTTGTGTGTTGATTTTGATGCTAAGGATTAACAATACAGATTTATTTTTAAAGCCACCTTGATCATATTTACCAGGGGTGCCAATAATTCTGACCACAACTGTATTCTGAGTTGATGATGTACACCTATTGCAACATATTAACCAATTCACAGAAAAAAATATTTTTCACAGACAGACACAGAAGACAGACAGATAGACACAGATAGATGGATGGATGGATGGATAGATAGAGACACAGACAGACAGACAGACAGACAGACAGACAGACAGATAGACAGATAGACAGATAGATAGATAGATAGATAGATAGATAGATAGATAGATAGACAGACAGACAGACAGACAGACAGACAGACAGACAGACAGACAGACAGACAGACAGACAGACAGACAGACAGACAGACAGACAAACAGACAGTTTTTAGCCAGAAGAATATTTGTGATTTGAGGTTTCATTCTAGCATTCAACTTACCTGGAAATCTTTTCCCATGAAGTCTCCACTTAAGTGTAAACATCTTCAAATTGCTGCCCATTTGGATACACTCTTCCTCTTCAATTGTTCTTTGAAGGGGAGCAAACATTATCTTTTAGCTCAAATGGCATCTCAGCATAAATGCATCTGATGTGGAGAAAGCTTTTTTTGATGTTTGGTTTTTCTATGACAGTTGCTGAATTCAGATTCAACAGGCATGTTCTTGAACTTTTGTATTTGCTGTGGCATACACCGTTACTTTTTCATGGACAGCTAATGTTAATATGAACAAGAGTTGATCTTTGTTGTTGTTGTTGTTTATGCCTCAGGCCATTCTAGACTAAAAGATGAGGGCAAATACAGAATTTTTGATTCCTACTAAATGGGGTTCTTCGGTCTACTTTCTGCAATATTCTGGAGGTAGTGGAGTATGGAGTTCACTACAGGTGTAGGATAATGAAGGGTCGGATTACGTAACAGCAAATCTCATTTGTATAGCAAAAACGCACTGCGGATCTCATTTGACCACATGACCATGTCTGAGAAAGACTCTTGCCTCTAAATCCCTTCAGGGCTCTTGTAAGATTCTGCACTTTGACAAGCTTCATCTAATGCATAAGATATAGATTCTGATTCCCTTTTGCCCTTTACAAACACAAAATATAACAGCCATCACGCTATATGAGTCTCAAAAAAGAGGGTGGGGAGGGGCTAGAGGCCGCATGTAAAATCACATCCTCTTCATGTTATCGTCTCTCATCCTTCCGTTCTTGTGAAATTGCAGTCAGCGACAGGCAGAACACGGTCACTGAAGCCTAGATAGAGTGCAGACACCGCAATCTCGTTCAAATCAAAGAGCGAGAGAGAGCCAAATGGTCAATTTTAAAATTCACAAAAGGAAAAAAAAAATCTCTGCCCTTCATTCACTTTCAACAAGCGTTTGGAAAACAATCACAAATGAGCTTGACTTTAGGAAAAGTGATTTGACAGTGCTTGTAGAGTCTCTCACTGCTCAGTGGGTCAGTGCCAGGCTACTCTATTACAGACCAAATTACCATCCATTACACATTTTCAATTTGCCTGCACAGTCTGGCACTTCCAAGGTTTCTTTCCCAAGCTGTATCCCAATAGTCAGACAATGTCAAATTCATTTATATAGTGCTTTTCACAATACACTTTACAAGCAGCTTACAGAAAATCATGATCTTAATAATCTTAATGCCTTACAGTTCCATTTAGCAGATTAAAGTTAATATAGTTTACATTTTGTGATGACACAAGCAAGCAATTGGTTGAGATATTCTACCCTTTTTATGTATGTGAATTAAGTTGGATATATACACTCTAAAAAATGTTGTGTTAAAAACAACCCAAGTAGGGTTGAAAATGGACAACCCCAGAAATAAGGTTGTTTGAACCCAGTGAATGGACCCATTTAAACAACCCAATTTCTGGGTTTTTCCATTTTCAACCCAACTTGGGTTGTTTTTAACCCAGCATTTTTTAGTGTATACACCGATCAGGCATATCATTATATCCTAATATTGTGTTGGCCCCCTTTTGGTTGCCAAACAGCCCTGACCCATCGAGGCATGGACTCCAATAGACCCCTGAATGTGTGCTTTGGTATTTGCCACCAAGATGTTAGCAGCAGATCCTTGTCCTGTAAATTGCGAGGTGGGGCCTACATGGATCTGACTTGTTTGCATACCACAGATGCTTGATTGGATTGGGATCTGGGGAATTTGGAGGCCAAGTCAACACCTCAAACTCATTATGCTCCTCAAACCTTTCCTGAACCATTTTTTTTCTTTTGTGGCAGGGTGCATTATACTGCTGAAAGAGGCCAAAGCCACCAAGGAATACCATATTTATGAAAGGGTGTACATGATCGGACACAATGCTTAGGTAAGTGTTGTCAAAGTAACAGTCACATGGATGGGAGGACCCAAGATTTCCAAGCAGAACAATGCCTCTACCAGCTTGCCTTCTTCCCATAGTGCATCCTGGTGCCATGTGTTCCCCAGTACACCCGGCCCTCCACGTGATTTAATTGCACCGTGGCCCAAATCTGATGTTCACGTGCCCACTGTCTACGCTTTCGGCGGTCGACAGGGGTCAGCATGGGCACCCTGACTGGTCTGCGGCTATGTAGCCGCATATGGCCATTGGCCATTTTCAAACTCACTCAAATCCTTACGCTCGCCCATTTTTCCTGCTTCTAACATATCAGCTTTGAGGACAAAATGTTCACTTGCTGCCTAATATATGCCACCCACAAACAGGTGCTGTGATGAAGAGATAACCAGTGTTATTCACTTCACCTGTCATAATGTTTTTTTTAAATATATTTTATTTACAGCTTTTCACATTTGTACAAAACAACCCCCACCCCATGCCAGCAAATGAGAAACAAATAATTCAAGCAAATAAATTATGATAAAAAGTACAAAATAGTAAAAAACAAAAAACACAAGGATGATAAATGCCTATACATGCTTGTATAAGTACATATACCCACAGAAACATACAATATCCATACATATGTACAGATGCACATAATAAACATCTAATTACACATACATTAAAGTCAAATACTTAAATCAAAATGCCAATACCAATGATTACCCAATTATAGAGGGAAATTAGGTGTTGCACCCTGCAAGACGGTATAAAATCTGCAGTACCACACCCATTAGAGCATCCAAAATGTCAAATTCAATCATCCCCTTCCAGAAATTCCATAAAGGACCTAAATCTGTAAGAATTTCTTCGGTTTACCAGCAATTTCATATCTGATCTTTTCTATATGTAGCACTCTGCTAGCCAAGTATCAAATTTAGGTACAAACTCTTTGTTCCACATCAACAAAATTGCCTTCTTCGCTATTGTCATCCCATATTGTGTTGTCTGTATTTGATTAAAGCTAAAGGTCTCTAAAGAAGGGGCCCAGCCTAATATTGCCACAAGGGGATCATGGGGAAAATCATTCTTAAGTACCTTTGAGTAAAAACAAGACTTCAGACCAGAATTTACATATTTTTGGGCAGAACCGGAAAAAGTGAGCTAATGTGCCCTCATTGGACTTGCATTTGATACACAAAGGTGAGACAGCGGGATATATAAAATATAACTTTGTACGGGAGTAGTGCAATCTATGCACAGCTTTATATTGTATCAGTTGAAAATTAGAACTGATGGAGCAAGACTTAATACTGCGGAGGGCCTCTGCCCAGGAGTCTTCTGAAATATCTATACCCAAGTCTTTTTCGCATGACATCTTTAAATGTTATGTAGGAGGAACTCTGGAGTCATTTAGGCATTCAACAAATTTAGATACAAGACCCTTCATGTTAAGTTCACAGGTCATACAATAATAAAGATGTTCAGGGCGTTTATAGGATTCAAAGTTAGGTATATTACTTTTAACATAGCTTCGTACTTGTAAATACCTGAAAAAATGAGAAGGGGGTAGTCCAAACTTTTGTCTAAGCTGGGCGAAAGAAGCAAATACATTGTTAATGTATAAATCACTTGTGGATACAATTCCTTTTTCTTTCCAAGATAAAAAAGTTGTATCTGTCTGCAAAGGAAGGGAATGCGAGTAAGATAACAAAAGTATAGGAGTAAGATAACATGTTTGAGGAAGTTTGAAGACCTTTCTAAGCTTATATCAAATCTTAAGAGAATTTACAATAATGGGGTTACATTTCTTAAATGTTCTTATAGGTTTATTTCCTGCAAAAAGTAAAGTGGGAAGGGAGGAATTTTGAACATCCTACTGAATAACGAGCCATGCAGGAATGTGGTATTCAATACCTCGGGATATGCACTACTCCAATACATTAATGCTTTTAGATTGGCTGCCAAGTAGCAGTGCTGAAAACATGGAAGGCCAAGACCTCCTACATCTTTCGATTTACAGATATGTGCTTTAGATATGCGATGGGCTTAATACCCCCAAATAAATGGCATGATCACGGAATCAAGTGTCTTAAAGAATGACTGGGTTAGGAAGATTGGAACATTTTGAAACAAATAGAGAAACCTGGGTAAGGTGACCATTTTGATTGCGTTGACACGACCAGTCATTGTAAAAGGAAGTACTCGCCAGGTCTCTACATCACTCTTCAGTTTGTCTATCATAACTTTGTGATTTGTTTCATATACATTTTTGAAATGTCTTGGGACAGTGATACCAAGATATTTTGATTTGCTTACAGTTCTAAAAGGGAGATTATTAACAAAAACTGGATCCATAGTATCGTATAATGGCATGAACTCACTTTTCAGCCAGTTAACAGTGTACCAAACTTCTTGATTATGTCAAACAAGAAAGGCAGCGATCTCTCTGGCTCTGAAAGAAAAAGAAGAACATCATCCGCATATAGCGAAATCTGGTGTTTTACACCCCCCATCATGACAGGGGATATATGCAGATTATTTCTTATACTTATTGCTAAAGGTTCCATCGCAATAGCAAAAAGTAAAGGGTTTAATGGGCAGCCCTGACGGGTATCACGATGGAGGAGTAAAGGCTGATCTGTTATTATTTGTAGGAACAGAGGCAGAGGGGCAAAGGAACAACATCTCAACCCACAAAGAAATTTTTTGTCCCAGTCCAAATTCCTCAATGGTGCTTAATATGTAGGACCATTCCACACTGTCAAATGCTTTATAAGCATCCAGGGCTAGAATGGCTATTTTATCATGTTTTCCTTTAGCCCGATACAAATTATTCATGAGCCTATGTACATTATGAAATGAAAATCTACCGGGGATAAAGACTGTTTGGTCTTTATGTATTATTGAGCCAAAACATTTACTTGACCTATTTGTCAAGATTTTAGTAAATATTTTAAGATCATTACAGAGAAGGGAAATGGGTCTAAGAGGAAGGGTCAGTACTATCTTTATCTTTCTTTAGGATCAATGCAATATTTGCACAAAGTGTTTCTGGTAGTTTTTTGTTTTCAATAGGATTTTTAAACATCCTTAATATTAAGGGGCCATTTTGATTAGAAAAAGCTTTATAAAATTCCATGAAGAAACCATCTGGGCCAGCTGCCTTACCATTGGGAAAACTTCTAATAGCTGTAAGGACGTCTTCCAACATAAACACCTGTCATAATGTTATGGCTGATCGGACGATATATCTATATCTATATACAGGTGCTGGTCATATAATTAGAATATCATCAAAAAGTTGATTTATTTAACTAATTCCATTCAAAAAGTGAAACTTGTATATTATATTAATTCATTACACACAGACTGGTAAATTTCAAATATTTATTTATTTTAATTTTGATGAGTATAACTGACAACTAAGGAAAATCCCAAATTCAGTATGTCAAAAAATTAGAATATTGTGAAAAGGTTCAATACTGAAGTCACCTGGTGCCACACACACTAATCAGCTAATTAACTCAAAACACCTGCAAAGGCCTTTAAATTCTCTCTCAGTCGGCTACACAACCATAGGGAAGACTGCTGACTAGACAGTTGTCCAAAAGATGACCATTGACACCTTGCACAAGGAGGGCAAGAAACAAAAGTTTATTGCAAAAGAGGCTGGCTGTTCACCGAGCTCGGTGTCCAAGCACATTAATAGAGAGGCGAAGGGAAGGAAAAGATGTGGTAGAAAAAAAGTGTACAAGCAATAGGTATAACCACACCCTGGAGAGGATTGTGAAACAAAACCCATTCAAAAATATGGGGGAGATTCACAAAGAGTGGACTGCAGCTGGAGTCAGTGCTTCAAGAACCACTCCGCACAGACGTATGCAAGACATGGGTTTCAGCTGTCGCATTCCTTGTGTTAAGCCACTCTTGAACAACAGACAGCGTCAGAAGTGTCTCATCTGGGCTATAGACAAAGAGGACTGCTGAGTGGTCTAAAGTTATGTTCTCTGATGGAAGTAAATTTTGCATTTCCTTTGGAAATCAGGGTCACAGAGTCTGGAGGAAAAGAGGAGAGGCACACAATCCACTTGCTTGAGGTCCAGTGTAAAGTTTCCACAGTCTGTGATGGTTTGGGGTGCCATGGCATCTGCTGGTGTTGATTCACTTTTCTGAGATCCAAGGTCAACACAGCCATATACCAGGACGTTTTAGAGTACTTCATGCTTCCTGCTGCTGACCAACTTTATGGAGATTCAGATTTCAATTTACAATAGGACTTGGCCAGGCAACCAGTAGAAACCAGTACCTGGTTTAAGAACCATCGTATGCCTTTTCTTAATTGGCCAGGGATACTAACCTGACCTTAACCCCATATAACCTCCCTTCGGAACACAGTTTAAGATATTTTATATTTAGTCTGAGTGTGTATCCAAGTGTATGCACACTATACTGTTCATGTCCAGAAAGGGAATAAAAACATCATCAAAGTAGTCCATGTGTGACATCAGTTAGTTCATTAGAATCTCTTGAAGCATCGAAAATATATTTTGGTCCAAAAATAACAAAAACTATGACTTTATTCCTCAAATAAAGATTCAAACGGTTTTGTTTTAGCGTGTCAAACTGCCAAAAACTGCCATAGATATTTATACATATCTATGGCCAAACTGCTGAAGTCATGTGACATTGGTGTTCCGATTAATGAATCAATCCGCTGATTCATAACCGTTTGAATCTTTATTTGAGGTTTGAAAGCAAACACGGAAGAGAAAACAATGCTGAATAAAGTTATTTTTGGACCAAAATGTATTTTACCAGAAGATGCCCAGGGTCTTTGATCACCTGCGTGAACATGCCAAAGTCCTGCAGCAGGAGGCATGAGGACTGCAGATGTGCCCTGAGCAACAAACTGCAATGTCTATGTAAGACGCCTGAGACAAGAAGGCCAGCTGGTCGTCCTTGCAGTGCCAAACCATGTGCACCATATGTCCCCCAGACGTGTTTTAGAATATGCAAGTGCCTTGGTGGACGAGTGGAGTCTTACAGCAAGACCTGGCAAATCTGGTTATACATTTTATAACTTAATATAAAAGAGATGTGCAATAATACGGGATGTGATTAAAATTATGATAAAATTAAGATAAAAAAATAAAAAAAAAACATTTCAAAATGCAGAAATAATCAGCATCATTACTCCAGTCTTCAGTGTCACACGATCCTTCAGAACTCATTCTAATATGCTGATTTGCTGCTCAAGAAACATTATTATTATCATCAATGTAGAAAACATTTTAATAAATGCTGTCATTGAACTTTCCATTAATCAAAGAATTATGTAAAGAATCCTACATTTCCACAAAAATATTAAGTAGCAGAAAAGTTTTTAAACCTTAATAATAATAAATGTTTCTTGAACAGCAAATTAGAATGATTTCTGAAGGATCGTGTGAAACTGATTTTTTTTTTTTTTGCCACCGTGTTGCTAAAGGGCAATCTACTTCAGTACAGATGTCAAAGACAAAGCAGTTATAAAAAACCCTGGATTATTATTACCCAGAGATGGCTAAGAGAGATGGGTGAGTCAATGGATGCAAGAGAAAGAATAGGTGAAAGTGGCTCAGAGGCCTAAAAAAAAGGGTGTAGGAGGCAGAGAAAAGAAAAGAGTGGGGGAGGTAGAGAAGAGACAGGAGACAAGATAGTCAACAATGAGAGATGTCGAGAAATAAAAATACACTTCAAAATATTTGTATGCAAAACAGCAGCATTTTATTAGAAAAACACATCGGGAATAGTGGGATGAACCCGTGTGAATGGTTTTTTTTTTTGTATAGATAAATAACTAGCACAACAGCAGCTCTTCATTTCTTTTTTACTATTGCAGCCTCAGCAGCAGCTGCCTCTGCTTCTGCCTTCAGTCTCTCCTCACGCTCTCGGAGAAACTCCCCGTACTCCGCTGGTGACAGGCTGACAGAGGGATGACAGGAGGAGAGGGGGGAGCATTGTGAGAGTGACAGAGGGGGAACCGACAGAGAAGACCGAGATTAGAGACATATCAACAGATACATTACATTAGAATTTCAAACATTTCTAGCGATGGATTGAAATGCAAGGCGAGCTTTGCTTTTCCTTCTAGTACAAATGACGGGTCTGAGCATTTGCACCTAGCTGACATTGTTTATTTATTAAAGAGCTTCGGTTAAAGAAAAAGACTACGCTTTTTTCCCCCTGTCAAAATGTTACAAGGACATTTGACGTCGCATAGACTCAGGATAGGAATAGGTGTGGTAGGTGTCAAGAAAACGCTTCTCAAATGAATAGTGTCAATTATTAAGCTAGCAGCATTCCTTACAATATCTCAGCGTTATTAAAACATGAATTATACAAAACATGAATTTTATGATTCAATTTTAAAAGCTTGCAAATCAAGCTCAATTCTCAACAGTGAAAAATAGCATAAAATTCCAAAAGAGCACAAGAACTGAAGTCACTGGCGAGAGTGTGAAGTAAGACTTGATTTATTCAGCCATTATTAATTCACATCTCTTATTAAGGTCTTTACTAGGTGGTGGGATGTCTGAAATATTTATACAAGGAAAAGATGGATGTTTAAAACTCACAGTCGAGACCAGACATGCAGAAAACAAATGCTTGGAAAAGGCTTTGTATATAAATTATGCCTACATATACATTTTTTCATAAAACTTTAAATTTGAATTACGTTTTTAAGAGATACGCTACCATTCAAAAGTTTGGGATCGGTGAGATTTTTTTATGTTTCTGAAAGTCTCTTATGCTGACTAAGGCTGCAATTATGTGATCAAAATACAGCAAATACGGTATTATTAATTTATAATTAATTTATTAATTATATTATTAATTTTTAAAATTCAAAGCTGAATTATAGAAAACATTCTAATATTCTGTCTGCTCAAAAAAAAATGTGTGAAAAATTTTGTGGAAACCACAATAATATAACAATTATTAGTCTCTTTTTATCAATTTAATGCATCTTTGAAAATTAAAAGTACTAATTTCCTGAAAAAATTGTTACTGACCCTGACCATTTGAACAGTAGTTTACATTTGCAAGGAAAACTATGTGAACCCCTTTCAGAATCTGTGAAAACAGGAATAATTTGAACTAAATAAGAGAGATTTTACAAAAATGTTTTTTTATTTTATTTAGTACTGTCCTGAATAAAATATTTTACATAAATGTTTTATATATATAGTCCCAAGACAATTTTTTTTTAAATAATAATGTTTGTGAACCATTGATTCTCAATACTGTGTGTCGTTCCCTGGAAGATCCACGGCTGTATTTTTTGTTTTTTGATGTTTGTTCTTGAGTCCTTTGTTCGTCCGAAGCAGTGAAACTGGCCAACATTCTGCAGAAAAATCCTTTAAATTCCTGCACATTCTTCAGTTTTCCATCATCTTTAGCATATTTGAACCCTCTCCAGCAGTGACTGTATGAGTTTAAGATTCATCTTTTCACACTGAGAACGATTATGGGACTTAAACACAACTATTAAAAAAGATTCAATCATTAACTTATGCTCCAGAAGGAAACATGGGGGGTGAAAACTTATTAAATTTGAAGATCAAAGTAAATTACTTAATTTGTCATCTGAAAAAAAAAGATATTAAAAAAAAAGATATTAAAAAAAAAAAAAAAACTTTGGGCACCTTCATCCTGTTCTTAAGTTTTCACTTAAAGTTTGCTCTTATTGCATCATGTTTTTCCTTTTCTTTCTGGAGTATCAGTGAATGTTTGAACCTCTTTAATGTTATGTTATGCTTGAGAGTTCCTCAGTTTTCCTCAGTGTAAAAAATGCATCCTTAAATCATACAGCCACTGCTAGAGAGGGTGCTAAAGGTGACAAAAAGGTGATGGAAAACTGAACAGTTTGCTGGACCTGGAGGATTTTTATGAAGCCCGTTGGGCAGTTTAACTGCTCAGGACACACGAGACTCATGCACAACCATCACAGAAACAGTCGTGGATCATCCAGGTAACCACACACACAGTATAATTATGTATAATAATGGTTCATAAACTTTTGAACAGATCATTTTAAATAAATTCAGCAATTTTTTGGACTATATTCAAACATTTATGTAAAATATCTTATTCAGGACAGTACTAAATAAACTAATTTTGTATGATCTTTTTCATTTTGGTAAAATTATTCACATTTTCACAGATTCTGCAAGCGGTTCACATATTTTTTCTTGCAACTCTATATTAGTATTAATTACTTGAAAAAAACGAAACATTTTTGGTCATTACATAACGTCCACTTCTGTTATTCTATAGTTTTGAAGACATTACTATTGTTATAAAACGTGGAAAACGGCAAGAATGAGTTTGTGTACATTTCACTGGTATTGTATGTTGTGAATAATGTGGTAGAATGAACTTTGAAGGACTCTCACTCATTGACGATTTTGATGCCGAGGGATCTGGCCGAACCGATGATGCTCTTGACAACGTTCTGCATGGAGGTGTCCTGCAGCTTAAAGCTGTCATCCTGCGATTTGACCTGTGCAATCTCATATACGGCCCTCACAGTCACCATACCTGCGATCTCGTGCCCTGATAGATACAGGAAAGCGGAGGGACAAGGCGGGAGGACAAAGAGAGAGGTGATGAAACACAGCGGCGCAGAGAGAGAAACCAGCAGGAGGTGTGTTTGGTCATGATTGAGCAAATCGGAAGTGGAGATGGAGTAAAGGCGAGAGGTAACAGAAAGAGAGGGGGAGGGAAAGAGTGGGCACATAAGAAAGAATAATTGAGCTAGTATGGAATGTGTGAAAATGAAGCAAATCCATAATTCTCCTTTTTTTTCTTCTTTTAAATGCCACCTTCACCACAGTGTTCCCCTTATAATTGCACGGCTCTCTACCAGTGCAGCTCATCATCAATATATCATCAGTCAAAAAAAATTCAATCTGAACCAAAACACCCCGCAGGGGGAAGTCTGTCCATTACTGAAACATAAGGCAGTGGCAAGATATACAAATAGACTGCTGAGAGATGGAAAGAAGGATGTATGGCCACAGCTGCTCTGCTTGTAATAGGGTTCGCTTACCGGTCTTTCCTGCTCCTTTTTCAATGCCGGCGGCCTGTTTCAAGAAGTAAGACACAGTGGGCTGCCCAATTTTCAGGTCATACGTTCTGTCCGACTGGAGGAAAGAAAAGCGGTAAGCTCAGTCAGAAACATCATGCCCATTCCTCAACTTCAGAGTCAGGTGTATCATAAATAACTAAATATAAAAAACGGTCTGTAAGATGCTTTTGAATAAAGGCTCTTATGTTCATTTATTTAAATAAATAAATAAACAAACAGTTAACTAAACAACTTTCTAATTTAATTTTCTAAACAAATATTTGTTCCTGTAATTTCAACATCATTACTCTAGTCTTCAGTGTCACATGATCTTTCAGAAATCACTCATATGCTGATTTAAGGCTCAAGAAACGGCTGAAAGCGCTTTTTAACATTTTTGTGGAAACAATGTTAAGCAGTAAAACTTATTTTTCAGGATTCTTTGATGAAGAAAAGAGCAGCATTCATATGAAATTATAAATATCTTTAATGTCACCATTTAATCAATTTAATGTGTTTTGCATAATGAAAGCAAATATTGAATGTAATATTGCTAATTAAGTTTGTCTAAAACACTGGGACAGAAAATTCCCATTTTAGTCTATAACGGTCAGTCCAGCCGAGTTATACATGCTGTAGATTGTTTGCTATGAATTTCCATTAAACCTTGCTTAAATTCCCTACCAACACCCTTAGGAATACAAAATGAATTATTAATCAAAATATCAGTACAATTTTAAACCAGACCTTTAAACAAGACTTTATATAAACACATAATAATTTGCATGCATGCATATGGAAGGAGATGCAATAAACCTGAAAGTAGGGAAAAAAACAACAACAATAAGGAACCCTGCTAATAATAAATAAATTATCTGACATGTGTAAATTATATAAATAATGTAAATCCATTCATTAAATTGCCTGAGAAAATCTGCTGCTTTTTATTCAACTAAAATGCACGGTGATCCCTGGCTGTCAAGTTTGGTAGGTTTTTGTTTTTTTACACATATGTTAAGAACCACAGAAAAATATTAAAGGGGTGGTTACATGTGATTTCCCTTTTTAACTTTAGTTAGTGTGTAATGTTGCTGCTTGAGCATAAACAGTGTCTGCAAAGTTACAGCGCTGAAAGTTTAATGCAAACGGAGATTGTCTTTTTAAGTTATGACAGTTCATTGCCTACAAAAACGGCCGGTTTGGACTACAACGAGCTTCTTCCTGTGTTGGTGACATCATAAACCCTTGCTAGTCAGCAGATGTGACTTCTGCCCGTAATGGTAAGGGGCGTGGCGTTTCCGGACAACCTGTGCTAGGCACTTCAGCCAATAAAACTACAGGAAACTACATTTGGCCATCTAACCAATCTAAGAGCATTGTGTTTTTTGGAGGGATGGGCTTCATGGAAGCAGGAAGCAAACGAGCCGTTCAAAGGACAGTGGAGAAAGCGGTGTGGAATAAAAGTAAAATATAAGAAAAATACGGTGTTAAAAAAAGAAAAAAGTATTAAGTGCTTTCTGGTAACCTTTGTTGATATTTCAAATCACCAAAACAAACACGTCCCTACCTCCAAAAAGGGTCTCGGCCCTATTTTGATAGCTCCGCCCCACACATATACGTAACCCAGGCAACGACTATGGCAGAATCTGTGTTACTAATCCAGGTCGAATATTCAATGAAAAAGTCACCCCTTCCATCACAAAAACACAAACCGTTCTCATGAACAACTCGATAGAACACGAGTCGACAGTCCAACTAACGACATATTACAGTTATGACCGGATTAGAGATATAGCGATCACAAAAACACAAACCTTTCTCAGGAACAACTCGATAGTACACAAGCTCCATAGTCCAGCTAACGACATATTACAATTATGACCGGATTAGGATTATATAGATCATGAAAAGAGGAAACAAACATATATTAGGAGTTTAGTATCGTACCTGTCAGACACATTTTGTGAGCTGAGGCTTGAAACACTGAGGGGATTTAGATGCTCCATACGGTGTGGAAATGAACGGGTCTTTATCATCGCTGAAGTGAACCACAATACGATCGTAAATGGACGAACAAGCCAACATGACACACGAGCATATTAAAGCAAAAGCCAGCATATATTAGTTCTTTCTTGGCTAATGTCCGTCCTGTGTGACTCCTGTGTTTTGAATAATGTTGTGCAATGAGCCTCTCTTCTCACCATAGACACGCCCCTTACCTGCTGATTGGCCACAAGTTTGTTATTTCACTCGGCCTGAGTCCTTTTTCTAAAAACGGTTTTGAAATAACGCTTACCCCACCTTTAAGTCATGTTATACTGCGCCCCATAAACACAACCAAACCTAGAAAAAACCAAGGAAACACCCCTTTAAGAAGAGCTGTTCCACACTAGTGTCTTGACTTAACTAAGGCATGAAGTGAACCAGGACTGCAACTTCTGCCCCTCAAAAACAAACAAACAAACAAACAAACAAAGAAGGAAAAAGGTGTGATCACTACCCATAGATACATTTAAAGAAAAAGTAATACTAAAAAATAAATTCTAAAAAATGTCCCACAATTAATCATATATAAATAAAGCTCACCCTTATCTATGGCAGTTAATCTGATGCATTATGGATTTGTTTGTTGGGTTTATGTTTTTGATGATTATCTGTTGAGACTGGGGGAACTAAATGGTATTTTCGCTTCTGGCTTTGTGGGCGTCAAGCTATCGCTCTCGGCCTCTTAGTCTCATCGCGCATAGCGGGTGGTATCGCAAACACCATCCTCTTCGAGAGCGAGAAGAGCTAAAATCCTATAGCATCCAATAGTCTCTGGAGCCTGACAGAATCTCATTGGCATCCATAGACTCTGACAGCCTCTCATAAACTCAGTCGAGTCGAGTGAAGCCAGGCGCATGCATCCACACCCTCCAATCCCCCAGCACACACCCTTGACTGTCAGGCCTGCCGAAACCGAAGCTTTAAGGCAGGGATTAGTCTGCATACAGAAGCTCAAAAACAATGAGTGTGCAGCAGACAGCTTAATGGGGCAACTGGGACTTCACAGGCAGTCTGACTTGGGGAGAAAGCCTGGCTAAAATGCATTGCAGCCATCCGGTTCAAGCCTAAAGCGAGCATTGTGCTGCAAACTCAACCAGAATTTTATCCACACCCCCTGCAGCTAAAGATCACGTAGCTCAGGCTAATCTTCAATCCCTGTCGAATGCTCATCAGTAGTGAGAGGACGCTAGCTTTAGGGTCTAATCTGCCTGTAGGACTCGAAGAATGAATCATAAAAAGACATTTTCCCTTTGTTTGGAAATGGAGTTTTATATTCAGGATGTCTTAAAGGGATAGTTCACCCAATATATAAACATTCGGTCATCATTTACTCAACCTCATTGCTTTAGAAAGCCATCTGACTGTGTGTGGAATACAAAAGACTATTTATAGTAGAATGTCAAAATTGTTCTTTACAATGAAAGCTATTGGCTTGCAATATAGCACTTATATAGCACATGGGTCATATTGACTCATTTTATCTTGATTTTTTGTTCCTTGACTGCCCTTTGGTACTGCCACTGTTAAAATAACAGAATGAACATTTATCAAAATGCCTCAAATAAAGAAAGAGTCAACATGCTTGGAACCACATCAGGGAGAGTAAATGATGACAATTTTCATTTTTGGGGGACCTGTTCTAAGACAAATTTAATTAATTCATATTAATATTGCTATTGCAAACCGGTGTTGGAATAAATCACTCACCAACTCAAGTTTTACAATTTGGGTGTGTAACTCAATCAACTGTATCATTTCATTTATCCTGGATAAGGCCAGTTGAACCATTTCATTTCTAAGCAATCAGACTTAAAAATCCCCAAATTTGGACTAAAATAGATGCTAAATAGCAGTGTTGGTATTGTTAATTAAAACTAAAACTATAAAAAACAAAACAAAAAATCTAATAAAAAGGAACAAAAGCACATTATTAAAAAAACAAAAACAAACAACTAAAATAAATTAAATCTGAATATATAAAAAAAGAAGGTCATTCAAAAAATTATAAATAAAACTATAATAGTATACAAATAATAATAAAAAATATAAATAACACTGGTGACTAGGGATCAGAATAAGAGGGCATTTACACCACACC
The DNA here is from genome assembly GCF_024679245.1 of Pseudorasbora parva. Classification (NCBI taxonomy): domain Eukaryota; kingdom Metazoa; phylum Chordata; class Actinopteri; order Cypriniformes; family Gobionidae; genus Pseudorasbora; species Pseudorasbora parva. Next base: position 27,883,722 of record NC_090182.1, read on the forward strand.
GTTTTCAGCTAAAGATGGAAAACTGCATTTTGGACTTTCATTTAAACATTTATTTAAACAGTGTTTTGAGGGCCTGAAAATGGCAACTTTTGAAAATGTGTTTCATATTGCAAGTTTGTGAAAACAATGCTGTTTTTGTTGTGTTTAGTGTATTCTACAAAAATGAAAATTCATGAAAACGCTGACATCATGTGCATGCGTATTATTACGTGTTCAGTCCAGACATATATTTCTTCTCAATGTGACCGCACAAGCTACTGGCTTGGCATGCATAAAACAGCATTTTTAATCTTTTATAATTTTAGATGTCCTGGAGACTGAGGATAGGTTCTTATGACTTGGGCCAGTAAGCAACCACCCTGAACACCCGAGTGTCAAACCTGGCTCAGAAAAGTGACATTAAAGGGAGACAACATGGCGAAATTAAGTCAATAAATAATCTATTTCATACATTTAAAAAAAAAAATTTTTTTAAACAAAAACAATACATCAAGATATATGTAATGACTGCAAGTGAATAACTGTGTTGTGAGAATCAATGCTTGGATGCAAATTAAAACAAATATTCTCACAAATAGAGCGCTGGTTTAGCAAATTGCCTAAAAACAAAATCAGAACCACAACACAACAACTGGGTCATAACACGGGCAACCACCTAGCAATGTGCTACAAACTGTTCAGAACACCTTAGCAACCATGTAGCAATGCCCTTGCAACCAACCACCACACCTTAGCAATGTAGCAGCAAATACTGCATGAATGAGCACCATAGCACTCAGGTTCTTGAATACATAAGTATTTATTATTATTGCAAAAAAAAGAAATTATCATGTCAACTAGGGATGCACCGATACCATTTTTTCAGAACTGTTCAGATACCAAAAGATCTGAGTATCGGACGATACCGATACCAGTATAGTTTTGCTAAAAAAAAAAAAAAAATCTTTGTAGAATTTCTATATCTCAGTGTGTTGAACTGATAATCTCATTTTTTTGGTGTGTAAAATACAATCTACTAAATATAGACAACTTTATTATAAAAAACAACATCAAAATTCAACAAATATAATAAAATCACGATATGTGACAAAAATACTACTATAAACTAGATTAGTGAATAAGATTAGTGGATAATTCAGCAAAACAAGTTACTCTAGAAAAATCATGGGTGCATAATAATCGTATAATTGTACCGACTACAGAGCGTCTTCTCTGAATTTGCCTCACAGACACATAATCCTAAATAAACCCGTCTCCGGCATGATGACTCCAATCATTCAAATACTCATATTTTTTTTAAACTGACAAGTCATCCTAAATAAACTCATCTCCGCGTGATGACTCCAATCCTTGAAATATTCATATTTTTGTCTCTATATGTCTCTTGCGTGACACCTTGTCGAATATTCCGTTCTAATATGATTTCGGACCTGTAAGGTTGCCAGAATAATAATCATACACTGTTTGATAATAGGCCAGAGGAGAACTGGCACCCCGACTGTCTGGTTTCTCCCAAGGTTTATTTTTCTCCATCATGCCCTGACGGAGTTTTGGTTCCTTGCCACTGTCGTCTTTGGCTAGGGACGCTGAGTCGGGGACTAAATATCTAAAGTTTTAACTAAATACTAAAGTTTTCAACTAAATATCCAAATAAAATGAATTACTAAATTAACGATATAAACTATATCACTGCTATATGAGCTGATAACATCACGGTTTTCTCCAGAGCGCCTGTACAGCCGAATCAAATTTTGTTGCAATATTGTCTTGTTTAACACAGTCAAGCTGCTTTGAAACAATCGTCAGTGTAAAAGAACTACATAAATAAAGTTGACTTGACTTCAAATCTAAACATTTAGTTTAACATTTTTGTGCCGAACAAATAAAAGCAAATAAGTGTAACACTAAATATGGTAAAATGTTACATGTTGTAAAATACATTCATGAAAAACAAGCAAATATCTAGAAATAGAGCCTATATGCTAAAAAAATTAAAAGACATTTATTTTAAATGAATAGCACAACTTTTTAAGGCACCAGCAACATATTATAGATACGGCAGAACAAGAAAGGCTATTAAAGGGATATTTCACCGCTTTTTCATATTAAACTGTTATTCCCTTAATTAAGACGAGTTGATACAAACCTCTCTCGTCTAAGTGCGTGCACTTAATCGCTCTGACACGCGGTGACATTCTGATAGCATTTAGCTTAGCCCACTAAGTCATTCACTATGGTACCAAACAGAGATCAAGTTAGAAGTGACCAAGCACCTTCACGTTTCCCCTATTTAAATACAATTACACAAATAATTGAATGATCAAGTATGGTGACACAAAATAAAATGTGGCACTTTTCTAAGCGGATTAAAAAGAAGAACTATAATGTATTCACGTGAACTTGAATTGAACCATTAAACTATGGAATGGCTTCAGAACACTTATAATATAGTGCACAAGGTGTTGATGATGCTTTATAATGTGTTTGTGCCTTTTGTGGGGATTAAAAATAACACAATATTATATGCACAGTATCAGATTTGGATTGGGCCTTTCTGACCGATACAAGATCTGACAAATAATGGAAGGATACTGAGTTTCGAAACGGCGCATCCCTAATGTCAAGAAGTCAAAAAAAAAATCACAGCGGGCTGTTGCATGTGTATTCAAAGAACGAATGATGAATGACGACAGCACTAGGGTGCACATTTTCCTCTCTCTCCCTCTGAAAAGGTCCTGGAACGAGACTTGATGTACCTGCAGAGGAGTGCCAACTACAAAGGCTGACAATTCCCACCCTCAGGCAACCACAACTGACAGGACAACACAAAGGGACGAGCTAGATGAAGGTGACATTGTTGCCGAAGATGTCTAGTTCTACTTTATGCAACAGAAGCCTCTAGATTCAAACTGTGGCAAAGCTGAACAGCAGACACTCGCTTAAAGCAGCTCAGAAGAAAAGATTATGTGTTTGCAATCTGACTGAGACAGCATTAGACATGAGCCAGAGACATTAAAACACCCTAGACTGGGTTGGGTGGCAGTGCCGGAGCATAATACGGCCATATCATTTCCTCACAATGTCCGCACCGCCGTCTGGACTGCCACAGCATCAGCCCATTTCGCTTAGACACAGAGGGTTTTCGAAACTGGGACTTCCAATTGAAAATCACAAGAGCTTTTTTAACAGTTACGTAATGTAAAAGAGATGGAGACCTGTAATGAGAACTCTCATTTCACGCAGTCCTGCCACTTTAAAATGTGTGATCAATGACCCCTCTGTAATAAAAAGCCATTTCTCGCAACCTTCATAATGGGCCTTTGCTCAAATGCCCCTGCACTCTGTCGCCGACTCGGCAAGCATTACTAACAGCCATCAATCCATCTTTATTTAAGAGACTGAGAATATGAGGAGAAAGTGCTAGACCTCTCATTTTGTTACAGAAAGTGGGTGAAAATGGAAGGGAACAGATTAGAAGAGACGGAACGATTGTACGAGGGAAACAAAGACTAAAAGGTGTCGGGGAAAAAGCTGCTAATGCACACAAGTGAGGGATCCATCAGACTTTGAGAAACTTTGAGTTGGAGTACATTCACGGTCTTTGACTTCAAAGACTATGATGGAAAGTGTGTCCTTGACAAAACGTAATGATAAACTTGCTGAAGCTCCTTGAGAAAGTAAGCGGAGAGATAAACCTAGGCCAGATGAACATTGCATGCACCGCATCAGTGACTATTCCTCGTTTACGAGTCACGCTCAGATTGGGAAAGCTCTGTTTAATCCACTTCGCTCAATACCTTCATTTGATCATAATGTCAGGAGAAGGCCTAATCCGCGCTTTGGCATTCGAGAAGCATCTAACGCTGTTTGCTAATGCGTCTGGGATGCGAGAGTAAACGAGCACCCCCGGGGGCTCATAAACTGAGAAAACAAGCAGCAAAACAAACGAGAGCAAGATTGATCTAAAGCAATAAGGTGTGTTATGAGGCCCCCAAGATGTCACATCTGTGACTGATTGGTAAAGTGCTGTTGACGTTGAGAAAACGACAACGGTTCTCCTTATTAGTGGTTACATTACCTTCACATTGATCTTGATGGGAAGAGGGATGCCTTCTTTGAGGTCTTTGGTTTTCTCGTTGAAGTCTTTGCAGAAGGCCCCGATGGGAATCCCTTTCTGTAAAAGAAGGCATAGGAAAAGCGTTCAGAAAGGTTTAGACCCACATGCATTTTAGCCTGTTATTCATTTTGGCAGTCTTTTGATGAATACCAATAGCCATTTAGAGTGGCTGCATGGTGTCAATCATTCGATAACTCATTGGTGCACTGTGAATGCCTCGGCATGCTTGGATGCCTGCGTGAGTGAGTGAGAAAGCGAACGAGAGAGGCTGGTGGAAGCCTATTTACCCAAGGGTGTGAGTATGTGTGTGTGTGTATGTCAGAGTATGGCAGTCATCATGCCTCTGAGGCTCCAGATAAATTAGATTCTCTTGCCTGGCCCTTGCCAGACAGAAAGCTAAATGTATAGCTGACATTAAGTCAACATTGGCTGCTTTTTCTCCTGAGCAGCTTCACCAGAGCATGAGTGTTTTCTGTGGGTTGACTGCAGAGGCGGCTGCTAATCAGTAATCTTATTACAGTTGTGAAAGTTTTTCTTGCACTTGAACTTTCCAAAGGATCCACAGTGACTGTAACACTTGTTTCATCCTGTGGTAGATGCCCCAGAGCTTTATTTTACAGTCAGATTAGGAAAGGGCAGCTATTGCCGTCATCAGCCTGGTTACAACTAGACACTAAATCCACGGATCACCCTTAGTTCTACCACTGACCATTTGATGCATACTGCCCTAAAAATGCCACAAACTGGTAAGTTAAGGGCCTTTCAAGTAAAAAAATACATGTTAATGAGCAGAATTGTATTATCAGATGCGAGTTTCAGATGTCTGTGAAACAATCTGTACCTATTATTTTTTGGATGGACATAAAGTCATCTTAGCATACACTACCATTCCAGGGTTTGTGGTTAAGATTTTTTGAATGTCTCTTATGCTCACTATGGCAGAATTTATTTGATCAAAAATATAGTAAAAACAGTAACATTGTTAAATATTATAATTTAAAATAATTGTGATGGCAACGTTTTTTAGCATCTTACTCCAGTCTTCAGAGTCACATGATTCCTTAGAAATCATTTTAATATGCTGATTTGGTGCTCAAAACTCTTAATTATCATGGTTGGAATCAGTTGTGCTGCTTAATAAAAATTAAATATAAATCTTTTGTAACTTTATAAATGCCTTTAATGTCACTTTTGATCAGTTTAATGTATGTCTGGTATACAACAAATCATACTGACCCCAAACTATTGAAATGTGCTGCATTTCACAAATTTTTCTGTATATAACATTTTTAGTGTCTTCTACTAAGGTATCATTTACATTTACATTTACATTTAATCATTTAGCAGACGCTTTTATCCAAAGCGACTTACAAAAAAGGGGAGAGTAATAGAAGCAACGGAACAGACAAGGCCAAAAACCTGTAAGAAATCTCAATTAATTAGCACAATACACAACAATTTTTTTTTTTTTTTTTTTTTTTAAAGACAGACATCTACAACAAAAACTCACGTCCGCAAAGTGCCGAACACTGGATTTTGATAGCTATGATAACAACCCATTAGGACTAAGGCTGTTGCCCCAGCTGTTGTCGTTAATGCAGATTCAGTGGCCCAATGGGTTGGTTTTGTATTCTAGCTAAACGCGCAGCAATAGCCATCTACAACAAAAACTCACGTACGCAATATACAGAACACTGGATTCTGATAGTTATGATAACTATGTAACATACCCGCCTGAAGGCACAAATCCGGATGAGAGACGTAGATATGATCCAGGAGTGTGCGCTTTTGGTCGTTGCTGTGGTGATCAGTAAGTGCTATTGTGTATTGGTCAAGTGCAAATGGAAAAGATGTGTCTTAAGATGTTTTTTAAGAATGGCTACAGACTCGGCAGCACGAATTGAGATCGGCAGGTCATTCCACCAGGTGGGAACGGTCCAGGAAAATGTCCGTGAGAGCGATTTCATGCCTCTTTGGGATGGAACCACGAGGCGCCGCTCACTCGCAGAATGCAAGCTTCTGGAGGGTGTGTAAGTCTGAACAAGTGAATTTAGGTATATTGGTGCAGAGCCAGTAGTTGTTTTGTAGGCGATAACTAGTGCCTTGAATTTGATGCGAGCAGCCATTGGCAACCAGTGCAGTTTGATGAAGAGAGGCGTAACATGCGCTCTCTTCGGCTCATTAAAGACCACTCTCGCCGCTGCATTCTGGATCAGCTGCAAGGGTTTGATAGTGCATGCTGGAAGCCCAGCCAGAAGAGCATTACAATAATCCAGTCTGGAGAGAACAAGAGCTTGAACCAGGAGTTGTGCAGCCTGTTCTGATAGGAAGGGTCTAATCTTTCTAATGTTGTATAAAGCAAATCTGCAGGACCGGGCTGTTGCAGTAATGTGGTCAGTGAAGTTTAACTGGTCATCAATCACAACTCCAAGGTTTCTTGCTGTCCTTGATGGAGTTATGGTCGATGAACCAAGCTGAATGGAGAAATTTTGATGAAGTGCTGGGTTAGTTGAGAAAACAAGTAATTCTGTCTTTGCAAGATTGAGTTTAAGATGATGCTCTTTCATCCAGTCAGAAATGTCTGTCAGACAGGCAGCGATACGAACACTGACTGTAGGATCATCTGGTTGAAATGAGAAGTAGAGTTGAGTGTCATCACCATAGCAGTGATAGGAGAAGCCGTGTTTCTGAATGACAGAACCTAATGATGACATGTAGATGGAGAAGAGAAGTGGTCCAAGGACTGAGCCCTGGGGAACCCCAGTAGCTAGATGATGTGACTTAGACACTACACCTCTCCATGACACCCTGTAGGACCTACCAGAGAGGTAAGACCTGAACCACTGGAGAGCAGATCCTGAGATCCCCATCGTCTTAAGTGTTGATAGGAGGATCTGGTGGTTAACTGTGTCAAAAGCAGCAGACAGATCCAGCAGAATTAGCACTGAGGATTTGGAAGCTGCTTTTGCCAGTCTCAGTGCCTCAGTTACCGAGAGCAAGGGCAGTCTCGGTCGAATGGCCGCTTTTGAAGCCGGATTGGTTGTTGTCTAGGAGGTTGTCCCGTTCAAGAAACATAGAGAGTTGATTGAACACAACTCACTCAAGGGTCTTTGCAATGAAAGGCAGAAGGGATACCGGTCGGTAGTTTTCTAAAAGTGCTGGATTCAGAGAGGGTTTCTTAAGCAGTGGGGTTACCCGAGCCTGCTTAAATGCTGTGGGAAAGGTGCCCGTGTGAAGAGAAGTGTTGACAATGTGAGTGAGTGCAGGAGTGATTGAAGAAGAAATAGCCTGAAAGAGGTGAGTGGGAATAGGATCAAGTGGACAGGTAGTAGGGTGATTGGAAAGGATGAGTTTAGAAATATCTGCCTCAGAGAGTGGAGAGAAGGATGGAAGCGTGTTCGTGTTAGTTGTTGAGATGTGCGTGTCAGTTAGTGATGAGGAGAACTGTTTGCTAATGAGAGCTGTTTTGTTGGTGAAAAATTATGCAAAGTCATCAGCTGTAAGAGTTGATGAAGGAGGGGGAGGACAAAGGAGAGAGGAGAATGTTTTAAAGAGTTGGCGAGAGTCAGAGCAATTGTTGATTTTGTTGTGGTAGTATGTTGTTTTAGCAGTGGAGACATTTGTAGAGAAAGAAGAGAGAAGAGACTGATAAAAGGCAAGGTCAGTATTGTTTTTAGATTTCTGCCATTTCCTCTCTGCCGCCCTGAGTCCAGAGCGATGTTCACGGAGAACTTCAGACAGCCAGGGGGCAGATGGGGTGGGGGGATGGGGTTATCAACCAGGATTGTGTGGCATTCAGAATATAAATTAATTGAAATTCAAAGAATTTCACATGATTGGAACTGTATAAATTTTGCACAACCATGTTAATTATTTCAGATAAATAAAACTGCCTCAAACAGCATGTAAAACAACCCTCTACGCACACCTTGGCAGTACATTTTTTAGTTTAGTCGCCAGACTGATATACTTTATTTTATTATATATATATATATATATATATATATATATATATATATATATATATATATATATATATATATATATATATATATATACACACACATACATATACATATACATAATATACATATACACATACACACATCAAACTTCTCAATATCTTTGTAAAATGGCACAAGTTTTTAAATACCTGAATGTACACTCTTAACATCAGTCAATCAAGCTTTAAAATATGTTATGATAATCAAGTACTATTTAATGATAGAACTTTAGTAATTAGAACTAAAACTGATGTATAAATGTATGTATGTCATTTAACTGAATGCATGACTGATGGTGGTGCTTAAGATGTTGGTGTTTCTGAAAAAAATAGATAATGGTAATATAATAATAATAATTCTACTACTAATAACAACACACTAAGGATTGATGAGCTGCTAGGTTCATGACTATTAAATCACGTTGACAGCATTTGCTCGAACTGATTTGCTGAAATCAAAACGGGGACAGGACAAGATGAGCGCCAGCTAATGAGATTGCTGTTTTCGCATTAGTTCCGCCCACTACCAGAATAAAAACCCTGCATATCTTCTGCTTGTTCTTAAAAGCTGAATAATTCTGATTGAACGTTGCTATTTTTGACAGGAAAAAACCACAAGGAATACTGTTAACATGTAGCGCGTCAATTCTGCAGGGTATGTAAGACTCTCTCTCTCTCTCTCTCTCTCTCTCTCTAGAGACTTTATAGTACGTTCGTCAGCGAATGAAAATATATCTATGCTAAACTTATTCTTAGCCTCTAACACACACACTGGCAAGTAAAATCTAAGAATTTATTAGTGATAATATGATAGATATACTAATGATAAATATTATTTAGTTGCCCAGAGTGATAATTTACTTGCAATGTAGAGGGTTGTAAAAACCAAATGAATTGAGTTTGGTCACTTCAAATAAGTCAGACATTTCCTCTTCAAAGAAAGTGTATGTAAGATTGTGGCCAAAACTGGTACTGCCCCTCCCCCCCCTCCCCCCTGACTCGAGGTTGCCAGATAGGCTGCAGGATCCAGCAGGAATGTTTGTAGCTGCAGCTGTGGTAACTAGAGCAGATCTGGCAACCCGGATGCTGAAACACTACGGACTTTATGATTGGTAGATAGGTGGAGGGCGGAGGGCGGAGCTTCAGGCCAAAACACAACATGACAACATCAGTTGAGGGCTGCAACAACAACTTTTAAATGACAATATCCTGGCCGGACTACTGTTGTCAGTGATCTAAGTATTATAAGTATGATTATAAGTATGATTTCTTAATGTCTAGTGACATATCAGGGCCATTTTATGATTAATTGAAATATATTTCTTACATACAGTTCCTTTAAGTAGGTGGTTCTTGGCTAAAATAAGCTGCAAAATATAACAGTTAACTCCCATATGTGATATACGGGCCAAGATAAACAGCACTTTTTTGTATAAAATATATTTGCAAGGAACTACCTTGGCATTGATGTTTGATCCTAACTTATAAATACTGATGCAATCTCTTTAGATTAGTAAAACCAAACACTGTCATGCGAGAAAGGCAAATATTACCCCACAAATCCAGAGGTATTACTGTTCAGCAATTTCAATTTCAACACTAATGAAATGAAAAATAAAAGCCCTGGATGGCAGACAGCCTATCTCCCTCCTGACTTGCTTATTAATAGTAATCCCATGTCAACCCCACTAGCATCTCCCCAAGCCCCCCAACTTCAGCAAGAACAACAGATCTAAGTAAACAAGAAAGGCGGTGGGTGATTCCTAATTAAATATGGATTAATATGAGGTTGTTAGGAGAGCCTCAAAAACCCCTGGGCGAACGTGAGATTCCAAACCGCTTCCACTTCGGTTTTTCCACCCGCTGCTTAATATCTCCCTTTAAAGTTTTCTGAAAAGGAGTTCAAATGAGCAAAGACATGCAGAGGATTGCAGACCGTGTGCTGACGTCAGGCAAACAAGACATTCAAACAAAGATGGAAGAAACAGTAGTAATTGTGTTTTGTGTTGCGCTTTTAATATCATAAGTGAGGCCATTATAAAAATGGGAATCTGTTGTTGGTTGAAAAGACAAGGCTCGAAGAAGAAGATTGCTCTGGCAATCTTTACGGAATAAAGCTCCGGATGACCAAGGCGCTTTGCGTTTAATGGCAGATACATTCACTTTCAAGTGCTGGCCAAATTGCCAGTCTAGCTCTCTAAAACCCAAGATCTAATCATCCAGAAGTCAAGCGGTCCAATTAAACCTCCTCTTTCTTCAATAGTGTCTGATAAAAGCAAGACTGCAAAGAACAAAATGGCTGCAGTACATCACCTTGATGGAGGCGTGCTACCAACCTTGGACACTGCACGTTATTTATTATATCAGATGAATATTAAAACTGTTTATCATATCAATATTCTCTAGGATAAAGCAGCCATTCACAGTGAAGTCCCAGACGAAGAAACATCCTGCCTGAATTGTGTGATATTTCCAGACACCGAATGCTTTCTAAACAATCATGCTCACAGATAAAATCGTTATGAAATATGTTGAAAAAAAAAAAAAAACCCTCTAAAAGACTGAATAACACCCAGACTGTATTTGTTATTCACGAAACATCTCCTCCTTTCTTCATTCTTTTCATCAGTTATCCCACTTTGCATTGGTTTCATTATTATAAAGCAAGCTTTCAGCTTCAGCAATTCTTTTTAACGAGATGGCCGCTGACATGGATGAATGACAAAAAGAGTGAGAACAGACCAGCAAAGTAACAGCCGTTTCAGATAACTAAAGTAACAGATTGAAGGTCGACACATGCAAGTATGTCTAATAATACAGCACACGTGTGTGTACACTTCCAGTGCAGGACAGAGAAGAACAGTGTTACGTTCAAGTCATGTCCCCTATGAGAACAATAATGAAGATCAATACGAACATTCAGGAGGTCCATTTGACAAAAGCGGGTGAAAGGTTTCAGAGGGCTGATGTATGGAGAAGCCATAGGGGACCCACATGAATAAAGAATGTATGTGTGAGGGCTGTGAGCTCATTCCATTAAAGAGAAGCAAAAGGAAAAGAAGCACAGTGGTGGGTTCAAGTGGTTCAATCACTTTACAGCAAAGCCTCCGAGGAGAAGGCATTAGAGGACAGTGTGACTTCCAACTAAGTGAAAACCTGTGTAATTAAATGCATGAATAAGAAATTAGGCAAATTAAAATAATTAACAGTTCATATAAGAGACACAACATTATCTGGGTCAGTTAAGAGGATAGAAGCTGTTGGATAAAATACTTAATTAGTGATGGGGACTGATATATATAAAAAACGAGACGCTAAAAGAGCACCAATCTTTAATTGTCTCATAATGTATTCCTTATTCACCCATTTGTCATTCTAAACTTTTGAAACTTTGGTGAAATGTTTGTCTGACTATAACCAGACAAAGCTCATTTTAAATAAATTAAACATTGATCTGGGGAGTCTGCTCTGGATTTTCTACTGCACAAGAGGCGTGATAAAACAGCATTATTCAAATGACTCAATGCAATCTCAATGTATGCAATTGGATAGTCCTTCAACCAAACAGACCACAAGAGGCATGATCAAGCATCGATCTGTCATTGTGTTAAACCCGCGGCGACAATAGCGCTCCAGGTGGATAAGCCAGTCTGTGATTGGTTCCCGCAAATGTGTAACAGAAGCAGGAGAAATTAATGACTTAGCTGCAGGGCAAAATCTAAATCACCGGCAGATCAGTCTAGGTTTACCCAGTCTAGTGAAATGTGCAAAACACCAAATATATTTTCCATTTTCCTATCCATATTAAAATGAGCTAAAGTTTTTAAGCTTAAAAAAACAAACAGAAACAAAAAAGCACCATACAAATCCTTAAAGGGTTTATTCACCCCAAAATTTAAATTCTCTCATTATTTACTTACCTTAATGTCGTTCGACACCTGTAAGACACCCGTTCATCTTCCGAACATAAATGAAGATGTTTTTGTTGAAATCCGATGGCTCAGACAGGCTTTCATTGACACCAATGTCAATGTTCCTCTTTTAAGACCCATAAAAGGCACTAAAGACGTCGTTACAAAGCCCATCTCACTACAGTGGTTCTACAATAATTGTATAAAACGACAAAAAAAAAAAAAAACTAAATAACGGCTTATATGGTGATGTGCTGAATTAAAAAAAATGTTTCTAACAGTTATCAATCAGCCTATTGATTTATGATTCGGATCGCCAATGTCAAGTGATTTCAGCAGTTTGGCAGTTTAACACGCGATCCGAATAAGAAATCGATACACTGATTCATAACTGTTTGAAACTTTTTGTTTTAAAAATCGGCCCATCACTATATAAGTCTTTGTTTAGTTTTTTTGCGCACAAAAACTATTCTCGTCGCTTCATAAAATGATTGTAGAATCACTGTAGTGAGATGGGCTTTGTAACGACGTCTTAAGTGGCTTTATGGGTCTTGAGAGAGGAAATGACATTGGTGTCAATGAAAGCCTGTCTGAGCCATCGGATTTCAACAAAAATATCGTCATGCATGTTCCGTCTTAAGGTCATGAGGGTGAGTGATTAATTTTTTAGGGTGAGAGAATTTTCATTTTTTTTAGCATTATTTATACCAGCTACTATAGTATTTATTCATATTTTGAATTAGCATTTATTTATTTATTTTCCCTTCATTAGGCGTTGTTTTTTCGTTAGGCTTAAAGGTGCACTATGTAACATTTTTAAAGTAAAATATCCCAAAACCACTAGGCCAGTGTTCTATATTTTGTTGAGTTGAGTTCTTACAATATCCCAAATGTTTCCAACTATTTGTAAATCGTAAGAAAATTGCTATTTAAACCAAGGAGCCAGGACATGTGCGGGAGTCACCCGTCAATTGCGTCATATCTGCGTTACCCTCGGGTTTTATTTGAGCAGAAACACTTCACCCTTACTGCAATGTGCAACAAGTGTCACAGCAGCCACCGAGCAAACGCACAGAGTAACGTCATAACTTTCAACACATTCAAATGTATCTATAATAAACAGAGCTGCGTTACTTCATACTCAAGACTGGAAAAGCAGAAATTGCCCTGTGACTGTGGTATAATTAAAGTCCCGCTGCTCCCGAGGTGTGTGTTGGGTTCATCTTATTAACAATCACTCCATCGACCTTGCTTAGTTCCCTCAACACTTGGTCCTGCTCTGCTTCACAATACAATAACGTTAATAATCGCATCCATGAAATTGATTTCTGCCCGAGTCCACAATCCGATTCTTTTCCAGGTGAAGACCACATGTCCCAAGATACTGTGCTCAAACTTGGCGTCAAACTATGCCTTCGTTTTGAATAGGCGTAATCTAGCAGATGGAAAAGTTACACCTTACAAGTTGCACTACAAGTTACAAGGTAGTGCACCTTCAATTATTTTAATTTTAGTTTTACTAAATGTAGTACTTTTTAAATTTAATTCCCAAAGAAACAGGTCTATTTTTAATTTAATTTTAAAGTATTATCTCAAGATGCACACTAGTAATGTTTTCTTCTAAGGCACATTTATAAAAATCTACTTAAATGTCCTAATTGAACTATAAGACCAAATCCTGGTTTAATCTAAGCCCAGTCTGTGAAACCAGGCCATATTTAATTTAGCTTTTAAAATGATGATAACATTTCTAGTTTATTTTTAGCTAATAATAACAGCACTGCATTATTAGACGGTCCGTATGACTTGAGCATTATATTCTAAATCTTGTATAGTCTTCTAATAACTTTGTGTGACTGGAACAAAATGTAACTCATTTCTCCTTTTGTGTTCGAAGAAAAAAAGTCATACAGGTTCAGAACAACATCATGGTGTGCAGATGATGACAGAATGATAAATGAATTATTATTGTAGGATGGACTGTCCTTTTACATTACAGACAATACAAAAGAAAAAGCATATAAAGAATAACATGGAGAAAGAGCGAGATGAAGAATTAAAGAAAGTGAGAGCAGGCGTAACAACAGTTTCTTTCAGAGGGCTCTCTCAGTGTAAGATTTAGAGGACATGGCACTGCACGTTCCTTCGTTGTGTGAACTGATATGTAACGGTGAGGGAAGCAGAAGTGCAAAAAAGGCCGTGTGTACACAAGCATGACAGGGGACGTGGCCTCGGGGCAGCAGGCAGGATTAATTGCCCCTGGCACCCAAGGACGGGCAATTCATTGCCCACACCAGCGTCCTGAAAGATGGGGGTGAGGTGGGAGGTGTAGACGAGGGGTTAATTAAACTCTGCAGTGTGAGACACTCTAATTAATTACTCCGGTTCCCATTCCCTAATTTAATGTGCTGAACTCTTCCCATTTTATTACATTCTTCCCCATAAGGGCGTCATACAGCTGATTAGCCTCATACCCTCCAACTGCTCAGGCCCGTCAGGTAGTTGGAGACCTCAGGAGAGAAATGGACAAGGCCTAGTACAGGGAATGGTCCTATTTGTGGTTGCACCGACAATTAATAGCATTTGCTTTAGCCACGAGAGATCGCAGAATGCTTGCATCAGACATTGTGGAACGCTAGCATAAAAGTTTGTCAGAATGGCTAATGGCTTTATCTTTGATCATCCCAAATTCCCCTGTAACTTCACTCACATTTAAAAACACATCTCGCTCTCTCTCTTCCATTAAAAAAAAGTATATGCAGTGATGATTAATGCGTTCAAAGTGAACGCTACAGGGAGAGACGTGCTACTGGGGACACATTATTTTCGGGTCAATTTTACGGTGTATTTTTACAGCTAATATTGATAGCTATACCTACTTCAGTTGGAAGCAAAAATAACATGTTGCATCTCTAAAATGAGTGTGCAGCCTCACTGGTGAACCACTCCGCCCTTGAATATGACAGCATTTTGCCTTGAAATCCGTTCATTAAAGCAGAACAAACAGATTTATTTACAGATGATAAAATGCAGGGTGAAGGTCTGAGACAGCGTGAGGCTCTGCAGCATAGAGAGAGTTTAAGAGGACAATAAATGCTACGAGGGAGCCATATACGTGCCAATAACGTCTGAAAGAAATCAGCGAGTGTTAAAAGATTTCATTAAACGTATTTCATTAAAAGAGCCCAATTCCTCAGACCCACTCTTCGGAGAATTACATTGCAGCAGAGGATTTCTTATCTTATCAGAGCTCTGCAACATCCCAGTCGGTTAATCAGGAAGACTGATAATTAAGCGAGTATCATTATCAGTTCGCCAGGGTTTGTTTTAATAGTAAGATTTATAGATATTTTAAGCTCCAGACATAAAGGCAGGAAGTTAAGGTGTGGATTTATGATCAAAAACAGTACATCGAGCTGTGCGCTCATTGCGAGGACCTTCCAGTCAGTAAGACAGATGGTTTTGCTGTGGCTGGAGCATGTGTAGTGTCAGCTAAGTGCTCTAATGCGTAGCAGATGGGTGCAGTGAGGAATGTCTTGGGACAAGCTTCTTCTAGTGCACACCTGGGGCACCAATCAGGGCCGCAACATTTCCAAAAGGCATTGTTGTTAAAGTCTTTACCAACTTTATGGGGGTAAAAGTGTTGACTGTGCACTGCTGGACTTTAGTTGTTTCGTTTTCTCCGCCTTTCTCCCTCCCACCGTTCTGAAATCTAGCCAGATCAGAGTGACCTTCAACCACTTCATCCCCACGGGGACTGAAAGGGAAAGAGCGAGTGAGAGAGGAGGTGATAGAGATGGAGAGATAGAGTGGAGTAGTGGGTGGAGCTAACAAAGGCAAAAAAAATATTGAAGACAAGGAATGAAAAAATGTCTAGAAACCAGTGGTGCGCATAGCAGACTATGACAAGAAAGATGACTTTGCCTTCTATGCCTTTCTTTTCCATATGGCTGATTAAAACTCCAAGATGACCCCTCACCATGAATAGATGAGGTGAACGTTGTAGAGAAAAGATACAACCTTTGATTTCAATAAAGAGAATGGAAACAGTTGTGGGGAAAAAAATTGCACAGATAATGAGATTCAGCTCAATCTCCTGTCATGGTGCTCTGATCATGCAAGAGCAGTTCCTACCTCAAACTTATTAATAAGTTTCCTCATCAAATTTTCCTCATCATACATAATTTAAATAGACTGATGCGTGTATTTTTTCCAGTGGAGTCAGTGCATGTCAAATCAGATGGCTGTTTTTATAGCAAAAATTATGTTCACATGCTTGCTTAAGTTAAGCGTTGCATTTTTTTTCAGACCCCATTAAGACATTATTTCAACAAATATCTTATTGTCTTATTGTAAATATCTTATGTCTTATTTACGCAGTTTATGTTATAATAAAATGCAGAAGAACTCGAAACTGTTACACTGTTGCGTAAACTGTATAGACTGACACAGACTAGAATGAAATTGTTGAATAAAGTCGTCATTTTTGTTTGTTTTTTGCACACAAAAGGTATTCGTCATTTCATAAAATTAAGGATGAACTATTGAAGTCACGTAGACTATTTTATCGATGCCTTTATACCTCTCTGGTCTTATTATACTAATTTGTGTTCTTAAGCTGAATGAAGGTCTTACGGGTTTGGAATGACATGAGGGTGGGTAATTAATGGCAGAATTTTCATTTTTGGGTGAACTATCCCTTTAAAAGTAATTTTGCAAACAGTAAAGGGACTAAAGTGACAATATCTGGCATGAAATTAGGTCTTTATGTGACCTGTTTAAAAAAAAAAAAAAAAAAAAAAAAGCTTTTTATTAATTTATTGGCCTAAATCAGCTTTTGCATTAAAATGCCTGGACTTTGCCTCATCTCACCTAATTTTATTTTACCTTTTTTGTATGCATGATTTATACATCAGATTCAAAAAAATACTGAGTGCACCTTTAAAATAATTTGTAATCTATGCAATGCATGAACATAGTCACCCACATTTAACCAGGGGACTGTCTTTGCCATAGTTGTTTGGTGACTAAAAAAGGGTGTTTGTTAAATGACAAATAACCAATCTGAAAGTCCCTTCTAGTTCATCTCACCACACAATCATTCGTCACAGCCTAAGCAAGGACATCGGGGGTGTTGTTTTCTCCAGCCTAAAACAATGTAATTATCATAGCAATGATTGCACCAGCAGCAGTAATTAGCAGCACGGACCCATCCGTACGTTGACTCGCAATATGCACGAGGCCATTCAAATATCCCCGCCTGCTATCTGAAGTGAAATCCAAGAGGCTTAAGAGAGAAGCAACTAAGCGTTAGAGTTGGAGAGCGAGAGGAGGGAGGGGTACAAGTGCACGTAAGCTGCCTACAAATGACACACTGCAATCATAAACTGTCTCGCGACGCGTTCTCTCGCTTCTTTTGCGCCCTTTCGTTAGTGAAGTATGAAGAAGACGTCGAGGTACTTCGGGAAAAACGGCTTCCGTTACAGATTCAGCAGATAAAGCACTTCTGTCCGACTTCTACTCCTCAGCCCGCGAGCTTCATCACAGCCGCCTGAGAGTCTGGATGGACCGGGAATGAGCCTGCTCGAGCTCGGGTCGAGATAACGGAATAAACCCCATACCGATTATATAAGGGTTTTGCGACAAAGAAAGTCTGGAGACAGAAAAGGCTTGCCTCCTCATCACTTCGCCCGAATAAACTACACGTCAGGGTCTATAGTATGGACAATGTAGCCTTTGAGCTGGACTTCTCTGGATTATTTTCCACGTTTAGTTTTTGTTGAGAAGCAATAGCTAGCCTACGGTGTTATTACTGGACGAACGGCGTGATTTCGGACAGTGGACTCAGATAATATCGTCTTGATGCCTGCAGGCTTGCGCTGGTCTTTAGATTGAGACTGCTCTGTGAAGTCTTCATGCTGTGGGGTAAATACACTCTCTACTTCATCCATTCCTGCTTACATGAAGTTGAGCTGGCTTGCAACTTGATATTCAATTATTCATGCTGCCTTCAAGTCCAAAAAGTTCAAATATTTTAGACCGTTTCGCCGCTGACGAGTCAAGTCTTGACACCTGCCAATTGGGATGTGTATCCTAATACAATGACACCTGTCGCAATATGGTGATCTATTGAAGTGGCTGCAGTAACAGCAGCAGCACGACACTTACAAGCATCAAGACAGATGATGCCATTTATTCTCGAACACTGATGAACACTCTCACTGTGATGATCTTCTCTCTGTGTGGGAATGATTCAATGGCACATTACCGACGGACATTTTCCTCGTAAATGAGGGCATGTGGCACGAGTCCAGCAGAGAGCATCTCCAAGAATGAGAGGTAGACGTGATTATGGGCACTTGCACACAGCAATTAAACATTTACAATATTCATCACACTATATTTAACCTAGACCAGCAATAATGACCCACACTTTAGAGTGTTAATTATGAGAAGCTTTTACATTGTTGTACATTACGTTGCATTATTGCATTACTTATCCCCTATAAAACATTACAGACATAGTTCAAAATGCTGTCATCATTTATTCACCCTCATGTCAAAATGTAAGACTTTTTTTTGTACATGGAACATAAGAAAACATTTTGAGAAATGTATTTTTTTACGGTTTGCTTACTAACATTAAAAAATGATAATAGATAATTACTTATCTATTTTACGTGCAAATATTAATGATCAATATGTTATTTTAAATTTAAAGTGCGCGATAACAAATATGGAGAAAACATGGTTTTAATTCTGCTTTTAGACAAAATAACATAACATTATTAATTCACCAATATACTTTTTGACAAAAAAAGTCAAGTTGCTTATTTCTTGTTATAAAATGCAATCATGTGCATCACACATCTTTTGCTGACTTGGTAAATAAAAGCCCAGATCAAAGCACACGTGTACAAAGCAGAAGTGCATGAAATTATGCACTGCAACCTGTGGCCTTTAGCAATCACTTATAGTTACGGATGCATTGGCTGTCAGTACTCAGTCTTCTCATTATTGATGTGCTTGAAGAAAACAACACAGTATCACCCAAGTGACTTGATAACCCGATGAATTATGTGCTGACAGTGAAGTCAAAAGATTAGCTCTGCACCTGCAGGCAAGCCTTCTGGGTTTCAATTCTTTTTTGTCCTAAAATAACTATCTTCTATCATTTTTCTTCTGATTGAAAAGGAAAGATGTGTCCTGTGCTCAAGCATTTTTTTCTCCAGGAGCATGTGGCTCCTAAGTTCAACACAGACTGAGATTATTGGATTCAATTGAATTCCAAAGCAGAAAATCAGTAACAGAGACAAAAATAAAGTCTAAAACCAGATATTAGTGACGCACACTCCCTTTTCATTCCACAGAGCTCACAGAAGATTAATCATTCTAGGTCATTTACCAACATACTCCCTTCATTTCCTGCACACTTCGTCTTAATGCGTATAATTTCTACAATTCCCACGTTATGAATATATTTCCATTCCCATTCTCATCAACAGTTCTCCGACGCAACATCTCCTTTTTACCAGAGCAGGTCGCCTTTGCTTTTTGTGTTATACTCATCACTCTTTCCTTCTTCATTTCCCTCAGCTTATTTATGAACTATTACCATCATGCTGTAACACTTTATTAGGTCTGTAAAAAGCCAAGGGAATGAATCACCATCTTACTCTCTTCATCCCTCTCTCACCCCATTCAATTTCCATTTCGCCTCACGATTGAACACCTTCCCCCCATGTAACCACACATATACCTAATGAATGAGTCTTTAAAAGTTGAGATGGGATAGATCACCCAAAATAATTATGTCATTATTTACTCTGCCTCTTGCCATTCCAAACCATGTTTGTGTAAACAATTTTTTAAAATTCAAGATCGAATAATAAAACAAAATGTTGAAACCCTCTATTTCCAAAGCCCGGTTGACACCCTGTATGTCCTCGACAGTAATGACTTTAATATTAAAAAAAGTAATCTCTCTGAGGTGTTAACATTCACATCAGACACAAATGGTCAGTAGATGGCTACAGTGCACCGGACATTGAGTTCATCCGGCTGAGAAGGCCTGCATTCGATTTCACCATAAAGCCCACAATCATTTCTCTACATTAAATCAATACCACAGTTTTACACTGTCTGTTGCTGAAATATGGCTTGAGGAAACATGAATAAAATCAACATCAGTATGCAGTGTTATGACAACACCTCTCGGACAGTATTAAGATTGAGTGTCGCCATTTTGCAGGTGGTCCAATGCACTTGAAAAGGCAAGAGAAAATGAGCCAGAGACTCTGATTTGATCATGTCATGCTTCATACTGAAACCAAAGCAATTAAATACCACAATGTGACAGAAAACAAGCATGGAAGGCAAGCCACAAGGAAAAGAGGCTTAGAAAGCGTGCCTTGGTCCCCTTCGATATAATTAATTAATGAGGGAACAAGAGTTGACATGAATGCTATATACTATGCAGAATACCTGGGACACTTCCAAAGATGAAAGGACTTAAAAGTTTCATGAGTTAAGAAATCATATTTAGAAAGATACAAAGGGAGAGAGAGAGAGAGAGAGAGAGAGAGAGAGAGAGAGAGAGAGAGAGAGAGAGAGAGAGAGAGAGAGAGAGAGAGAGAGAGAGAGATATTCTTGAATATTCTATTATATATTCGAGGCATCAATTGGGAAAAACAGAAAGATATGCTTGTTATGGAAGTAATGAAAAATGACCCTTACCACCCTAAATCCCCGTCTAAAACAAGAAAATGCTTATACTCAGCACTGCCACGAACCCATCAATCCTGTCAATGTCGGCAGCTTTGTAAACTAAACAAGCCTTTGAAATGCCATGAATCGTAAAAAATTGCAAACTACATTTGTCAGGAAAGACCTTCGGTACAGACATTCAACAACTAAACTTTGATATTAAGGTTGAAAAGGAAAAACTCTCTCATATAAACGTTGCCAAACAATGATGTATCAAGGGAGAGTATGAATAGTCTATTTTTGACCTGCACATTGTAAAAAATCATGCAATTTGCTCAGTCGGGAAATGTACTGTTATTGCCTTAAATAGTATTACGAACATGTACATCAAAGGCTTTGAAGACTGATGGCTAATTCACTCTGAAATTGCACATTCCTCTGTATATTCCAGGCCTTGTAATAGAACATAATCATGCAGGTCATGTCCTTATCAGGATATAACCTCTAAAACCATCCTCATCTCTTTCCTTAATGAGCCATCAGAGTCTGACTATGTCCTTGTTTCTCCTTCTACTTCAAGCATGTTGCCTTCGCCCCAGGTGTGCGTGTCTACTCTGGTGACAGTGAGCACGATGGCTGTGGTCGACCTCTACCTGCTGGAGCAGAGCATGCTGGGACCCCGAAGCGGAGCCCGTCCTGCGGTATGGCCGTGTGTTGCCGTTGCGCTCGGTGACCTGTGTTTCCTGCTGGCGCTGCGCTTTGTTTCAGCCGGGGTGGTTTCGGAGGCTCGCTCTCCTCGTCGGGGCTTCGCCAATGCTCTCTGGTTCCTTTTCCTCTCGCTGCTGCAGCTGAAGCTTTTCTTTGTGTGTCAGAACTACAGACAAGAGAGACGACCCCCGGATCCCCTCGCCCGAAAGACTCTGACTCTTTTGCTTTCGGTGTGCCTGCCCTCGCTGTTCCTCATCCTGACAGGAGCCGATTACATGACTCCCCTCCGTAGGAAGCAAGAGGTCCGTAGCCGACTTCTGTGGGTGGTGGTCGACCTGCTTGATGTGTTGGATCTGCAAGCCGGGCTGTGGGAGGTGCAGGGCAACGTAGGGGTTCCTCTTTGGGTTGAGGGTATAGTGTTCTTTTACTGTTACGTGCTGTTGCTGTTGCTGCCATGCGTGTCACTCACAGAGCTGGGTGCCACTGCACTGCCTGGGCTGCAGGCGGCACGGAAGGAGGCCATCTATCCGTGGCTCAGCCTGGTGACCATTAACGTGTTCACGCTCGTGCCCAGAGGGGTCGGGATGCTGTGGTACAGGGACCCACGGGTGTCAACGGTGTTCCTGGGGAAAAACCTGCTGGCTCTTGCAGTAAAGCTGAGCTCCGCCTGGGAGAGGCACAGAAAGGGCAGCAGAGGGACGCAGGGAGCAGGAGCCGGCGCAGGAACTGGAACCCAGACTCGAGAAGGGGCCTTGGAACAAGCCACGGCACAGGAGCAAGAGCACACATCTCCAGTGCCATCCTCCACGCGCTACCACACACTTTCACGCACCCACGGGCACAGCCATTCGCTCTCTCACGTCAGCCTGGACCCCACTGAGACCTCTCTGGGACCGGCTTACATTTCCCACGAGCTCTAGAGGTCACGGATAAGCCCTGAAACTGCCAGCATCTGGAATTTATGGGCACACAACCATCCCTGGAGTCTCTGTGCTTTTCACAAGATTAGCAGAGATAACTTATCGTATTAGCACACTTTGTAGTTTGAACAACTGATGATTTGTAAAGCCAAACACGAGCAGCCAACTGTGGTGTGAAGCTCCCAGACAAAATGATAATGAGGCTGGAGCGGTTTTAATTAAGTGCCTTCTTTAAAGAGCAACAATTAATATTGTTACTCTTGTTCATTTTGGTGTTCATCAAGGACTTGAATTAAACTGTGTACTATGAAGCATGACCACTGTTAATATTCCACTCGGTAATAAAAATGTTTAATAGACACCTGCCTCTACCATGCCGTTACCCAGACGCAGCCAGACCCATAATCTGCTGGTCTGAAATGCGAGACAGAAGCAGCTCCACAGTAAATTTGTGGAGACCTGTCAAAAATAATGACAACATTAAAAAAATATATGGGACAGAACTTGATTTAAATCACATTTTTTATGATTGGTCTTCACAAACAAATTAATCCATTCCTCCATCAACTAAATGGACATTTCATGGTTGAGCAAACGCAATAACAAAAGTATCTGTAGATTACTTTCAACAGTAAAACTTTCCCTATAATTACATGCAGTGGAGTCCAAATGTCTGAGACTACTAGTGAAAAATGCTTTATTTAGCATCTTCTACAATTTATTTCTTTACATATTATATTATAGGGATGCAAACGCATCAGGGGTGAAAAAGGGGAAAAAGATGCCCCCCCCCCCCCACCACCCCAAACTACGGAACGTTCCAAAAGAGGGGACTCTAGAGGGGCATAACTAAAGTGGGTTGCAGAACTTTGCAAATTGGATGAGAAACGATACATTTTTTAAATAAGAAAACATTTCAGAATTCTGCATTATAATTGTCCTAAAGCCTTGATAATGTACATGAAGACTTCATCCTATGGTGGCGTGTTTACATTATTCATAGAACCATTCGTCATTGGTCGCCACCTTATTTGAAGCATATTACTAGTTTCAAAAGGCAATTTTTAATCGCCATCGCAACAGTGTTTATATCTGGCCAAGATCTGCTAAAAATTGTCAGATGTGCTTAGGGGTTAGCTACACCACATTATTATGTTTAATGGGTCTGCGCCATCCCTTTCAAAGCAAACAAACCAGCGCACATTTATTTGTTGCTTAGTGACAGTTGTGTTAAAGTAAGCCAGAAAGGTTTTTTTTTTTGACAACTCAGGTGGGATTCTCATGGCTTCATTCACCTTGACCTTGCCCAAAGCCTTGTGAATCAGACTTCTAGACCCTTCTGTGGGCAGCGCCAGACATTTGTACACTGCACAGTGAGAGCTCACAAATCTTCACCTTTAAATGTGTCATAGTTACCACAACATGTACTGAAGTGTCTTTCCCATTGTGGTTACCAATGACAGATCTGTACACATCAGAGTATGATGTCGGGGAAAGACTTTCTGGCGTGGTAATAGAAAATGAATTCCGGTGCAGATTATAAATGGGGGTGGGGGTTTGGGAATTATTCCCTCTCCATCAGCGGCCTCTACCCCCCCACCCTTTCTCTGATAAACCATTATTACTCATATTAATTGAAATGGGACTCATTTTTCAAAGAGCTAAGAGCTTATACCGCACTTCATTCATGATTTACATGGAATATTTACCAAAACGTAAAAGAGGACAAACTTGCATGACAAATGCTAAAATAAGCCTAGCTATAAATTAATTGAATTACTGAGAGCAGCTCCACTTGAAGCTGATTTAGCTTCAGAGGTATATCAGACATATGAACCAGACCAGAATGCCATTTCTCAGCCTTTCATCTCTCCCTCTCTTCATTTTAAATGCACACCCTCTATGCTATGTTCACTGTAACTGTTCAGCTAGCCAGTAATGAAGAAAAATCAGTGAAAAGAACAGAACTAGCAGGTCAGACACATGCACAATGTTCATTATTCGACTAGAATGGAGTCATGTTTCACCCCAAAATCAAAAGAAACAAATAAGTAGTTAGCTTTTTCCGTCATTTTGAATTGTGACATTATTTTTTGGACAATTAAGCACATTACAACTCTCTAAAATCTGTACAGCAATAAAATATTCTAAAGCTAAAAGCAATACAAAAATTGCGATATACAATTATGAAATATTGCAATTCAAAATCTTTTTTTTACGTGTCATGTGATCTGTTAATATGCTGATTTGGTGTTTTATTAGCACAGAAAATAGTTGCACTGCTAAATATATAAATATAAACTTTAATAAATAGAGAAGTTCAAAAGAACAGAATTTATTTTAAATTTCTTTTATAACTTTTCAAATATCTTTACTGTTTTGTTCATTTTGAAAATATATATAGTCAAACCAAAATGTATTCAGACACTTTAAGATTTCCTCACATTATCACAGTTTATTTGCTAAAGTTTAGAAATGGCAATAAAATATGACAATAAATGACAAATTCATCTTAATAATGTCAGATAACTTTGATAAAAAGCAATTGATTTCAATCAACCAATCAGCTGTCAGCTGTTAAATTTAACTACATAATTAGATACACAATTTAGGTCAACCAATTACCAAGATATGCAGAAATTGTCTGTGGTGTAAAAGGTCACGTGACAGAAAAAAATACTTAAGCAAAACATGGTGTCTGAATAATTTTGGTCCCAAATGTTTATCGATATAATTGGTAATCCATTGTCTGAATAATTTTGGGGTATAATATGTCACAATTTACTTTATTTTGCTATCCTAACTACATAAATTAACTATAGTGTCCTGCACCCAGTAGTAAAAAAAATAATAATATCTGGAGACTGATTAATTAATTTCTATGTATGTATGAAGGCATGCATGTATGTAAATGTATATGTGTATGTGTATGTGTGTGTGTGTGTGTGTCCGCATGTGTGCGATAAAGGTATTAAGTAATAAATAAGCGTGTGTGTAGTAATGAGAATAAATCATTTTCAGGTGAACTATTCCTCTAATTGTCATGGAAAAAAAAGTCTCAACACAAAATATTGCATGGTGCATAAATATAAAGATTTCCTTTTGATTTGGGGGTGAAATAAGGTCTGGACGTGCTTCACCCATTTCCCTCAGTATTGGTTTGGTCTTGAAGTAAACACTTGAACTATTTTCCTGTACGCCCCTCTTTTATTCTGTCCTCCGTTTCTCTCCTCCATCCGGCTGAGTTAATTTCTCTCTGGACTGTAATTACTCTCCTCCACAGAAGCTGTCAGTTTCCCCCCTCTCCTCCACAGCTCCCTCTTTTATTTCTCTCGTTTGTTTAAATTTGCCCCCCGGCCGACAGGCAGCCTACCTCTATGCGCTTACCCTGTCAGGGATGGTTAGGCAGACGAGAGAAAAAACGAAGAAGGGAGAAAGCGGGAAGATTAAAGGGCCAGAGCTGTGAGCTGAAGGCCTGCTGGCTGCAATTTATTTACAGTTTAACACACATAAAAGTTGAGCCAAAGATGGCAGAAGAGCATGGCCGGCTAGACGCATGCACAAACACACGACTGCGCGTGTTTCACGGACATATGGTGCTGCCTCGCCTGACTGACGCTCATTACACCTCATATTTAGTTCACAACAGCTCTCTACAGCAAGTAAGCTCACTCTGGAGGCCAGGTTGACTTGCGCTGGCAAAAGAAAATGTGTCTCATTTATTATCATCATGATTGGCAAGGGACTGTAATGACATCGTTACAGATGTAATTAGCTTGTTAGTTGTAATGTGTAGTTACATATGAGAGTAGAGTTAAGCCTGTGTGAACTTTTGGCTAAACAGTTTCCTGTGGCAGTCACTGGTGGAGAAAAATACATAACCTTTAGAGAAACATCAGATCTCTGTGATCAAGCGGTAAAAAAGATCTAGTGATGTAGTGTCAGATTTTCGTTCTGAACATTCCACTCCTGCAGAAGACGACAGAACTTGAAATGGTCAAAGCTATGGAGCAGAATGCAGCGCTGCAGTGATGATGTATTTTTGTAGGCCAACCCGGAAGTTAGCGTCACCCTTGTTCCCTCAATAAAAACACAATAATATTTTTTCATTGGATTAATGGAATTTTGGATTATTGCAGGAAATAAGCTCTGTGACCAGCAACAGTTTATGATTCTTACATGATTATCTTTACAAATGAACGTACCTTTTGAATTGTTAAGTTTAAATACATTTGCCAGAAGTAAAAAGCTAAATGTAGGTTATAAATGAACTATACCATGGTCACATGACTTCAACATCACTACCATTAAGCTTTTCACAATTTTTTCAGTAAACGCCTTTTTGAGAAAATAATAATAAAAAACTCCCCCACAAGGGTATTTCTGGTGTATTTTATGTCGTAAAACAACATGTGAATGAAACTATTTTGAGCTTGTGTTAACTACATACCTTATTTGTCCTAATACATATGTCCTAATTTAGTTTTGGAGGTCTGAAGTCAAAGGTGCATACACAATATACAATGCACATCACCACAATGTTCAATGATTCTCAAACGACTCGATGGATGAATCAGTCTCTCTAAAGCCCTCTTTCTGTGGGCCTACTCTGCTCTGATTGGCCAGTCTGTTGTGATTGGTCTACCGTGTACAGTGCTCCATCCGTGAGCTAAAGCTCAGGGACTGTACACACTGTAAAGACAGTAATGATGACGGTGATTTTACACAGCGCGAATCGATGATGAAACATTGGAAGAACTAGTAATTTAACCCGAACCTCGAGCAGGCCGTTTCTTAGTGATGCTAACTTACTCAGTTTGAGATACATTATGAGATGTTTCAACTGTAATTCCTCACCATCAGCATTAACAAACGAGTGTCCATCAACAAACCTCTGTGCATGTGCGTGTCTAATTTATTGCGGTGCACATGTGGGAACTGTATCAATAACAGATCATGTGTTAGCCAAAGAACTGACGTGAATGACTGATGTAACTTGCTCCATCCTTTATCTTTACTCAAAGTAGTAAGAATCACAGACAATCTGCATTAACAGAACCAGTTTTAGGTAATACTGCAGCCCACAGCTGATTTACAGCAGTAGATTCGCCAGAAACATACACAATAAACACATTGTAGAGCACATTGTCTTCTCAACATGATGATATCCAGTAGGGGTACAATGGTTCAAATTACTCACGGTTCAGTTTGTATCACCGTTTTAGGGTCACGGTTTTGATATTTGCTATGTTCTGGGTAATTGGGACATTTGTTAAGTAAAAATGAACTAAATAAGAACAAATAATCCACATAAAAGCAACAGCACAAATACATACAATAGAGCATAGAATACATTTGTTGTCCGCTTTGTGTGCGGCTTCAGATGAGCTCTTCTCTCAGCGTACAAAGTTCTCTTTCGCGTCTTGCTTTTGAATGTTTAAATTGGCAGGGCTTAAATGAGTTTAGTTTAAACACACCGCGTGGTGTTCAGGTCTCACCTAGAGATGCCTAGTGATGACGGCGTTTATGACTGAGCATTCACATTCGAGCAGACGCACTTGCATACAAGAGTGACTGTTTTGTCCACGCTTTTTGATCATTGCTGTTGTTGTAATGTATTGGGAGGCCAGGATGAGTGTGGGGGCCAGACAGACAGAGGCCAACACTGTCTGTCTGTTTTACACATTGTTATTTTCAACAAACAGATTTATGATGAACCACAGTGCAAGTGCATGCCGAACCAAGGGTGGAGAACCGTATCGTTTGATTTTATGCCAATAAGTGGATGGGCAATGTGCTAATGTTTGTAAGTCTGCTCTCTATTTTCAATTGGCATTGTTTGAATGACTCTGTATGCCAATTGGATAGTCCTTCAACCAATCAGACCACAAGAGGCGTGATCAACGGGCAACGACCCATCACTTCTCTATCTGTCATCGTGTTAAACCCACCAATAGCGCTCCAGGTGGATAAGCCGGTCTGTGATTGGTTCCCGCAAAAGTGTAACAGAAGCAGGAGAAACGAATGTACGGGTTTCCAGACTGAGTTTCCGGTCGAAATCAAATCACCGGCAGATAAGGCTGGGTTTACCCAGTCTAGAAATCACTGGTTAAACTGTTTGATTACCAGCATTCTTCAAAATATCATCATCTGTGTTAAACACATACAACTTGTGGGTGAGTTTTTTTTTAAAGTTTTTAACACGATGTTGGCATCAGGACTAGTTACATAGCAAACGCAAAGTCAATGTCACAATCCATAAACTTTAAATTATATAAAACATTTAAACTTGACATAAGATAGGACATCTAAAACAAATTTGGGTGATACATTATGAAATACTCCATGTAAACATGTTTCTGAATAAAAGCATTTTCTAGCAGTATCATAAAAATTACAGTGCAACAGAATATGACTTGAGGTTGAGTAAATGAAGTCTGAGTGAACTTTGAGGAAAAAGAGATTTTTAAATATATATTTTTTGCTCACAATTTCTACTGGATAAAATATATAAGAGATTGACATAACTACAAAAATATATATTCATTCTCAGAGCTGGACAGTAACTAAGCACATTTACTTGAGTACCGTACTTAAGCACACTTTTTGAGTATCTGTACTTTACTTGAGTATTATTTTTTCTGGAAACTTCTGACTTTAACTTCACTACGTTTGAAAGACAAATATTCTTTTTACTCCACTACATTTCTATCAAGGTCTTCAAAGTCGAAAGTTGTTTCTGTAGAAGCTCTGAAAGTCAGTGGATGATTTTTTTCTTCTTTAAAAGGTGTTTGGGTTGTTGCAGAAAGCCTTTCAGGAATCACTCTTGTAGAGTCTAGTGAAGTTCAATGATTTCGTAGCATTTTTTGAACACTGATTTATAGTTTATAGCAAAATGGAAGAAGACGGATCTCAAAATGCTCATTTTGTCGAGTATTCGCATTAACAAAGTTGATTATGTCTTAAGTGAAGGTAAACAGTTGGAGAATATCAGATGTGTATCAGTGTATTGGATCCGTGCATTCGGCCTTAAAGTGACAGCAGCTTTTAACTTTTATACAAGTATTAAGTTAGTCGTAAATATGCTAGTATGTCAGATGGAGCATCACTGACTGACTTAAACCATGATGGCATAATCTGCATTTTTACAACAATAGTTAAATATTGCATTGACATAAAAAAGGAATTTACTATTGATACTTAAGTACTTTTGAAAACAAATACTTCTGTACTTTTACTCAAGCAAAAATCTGTTTTTACAACTTTCACTTGTAACAGAGTAATATTTGTTGTGTAATAGAGTTGTGATAATAGAGTTGTCTAAGTAATAGAGTTGTGTAGTTTGTCCACCTCTGTTCATTATTATTATTTTTTTGCCATGGTTCAAACGAAAAAAAAAAAACACTTCTTGATTTTATTGCTTGTTTTGAATTTTTTAGGTGCACTAAAGTGAGTCTTGACCCCGAGTTGAGAATCACTGCATTACAAAGGCCATACACATAACAAAAATAAAATAATGAGGTGAAAATGAAATGCTGAAATGAAATCGATAGTGAAAACGAGAGGTCTAAAAGCTTACCTGTCCCAGGATGGGGCCCAGGGGAGGCCCAGGAGCCGCCTGTCCAGACCTTATAATCGCTTTGATCACGCCTCCAGTATCCAACTTTTTCACCGCCTTGGCCGCTTTAGATATCTTCGACATATTGTCTATGTGTCTGGCCTGCCACAAGTCTGTCTGTCCCCTTTGCCTGTTGGGAAAGGTAATTATTGAGGTCTCCTTAATTCATTAAAAATTCAACACAAAAAAATCAATACATGTCCAGAGGTTGAAAAGTGAGGTACACAAAAGCTCTGCGATCCATAAAAGCTCTCCCAGGAGTGCACAGCAGTCTTATCTCGAGAAGCTGTAAGTGAAGACAGTTGTGAGGCGAAGTGCTATGAAACCTTGGGACCTTCAAAGATAAGGGGTAAAAAAAGCACATGTGCGTAGTGCACTCGAGGAGCTTCTGTGCTTGGCTGCCTTCAACGATTCCCTGCACTCTGCTGATCCATTACAGTTAGCTAGCTCTCTATGGGTCTACATCAGGAAAGGTCGATGGAGCAGATTGGATGGCAGCCACCAAGCCCCAAAACCAAAATGCACAGATTTAGCACCACACGCAAAGGGCGAAAGGATAATACCTGGTTTTACCATTCAAGACTAAATAAAATTACATGATTCAATCAATCAGTTAAGTGGT
The DNA here is from genome assembly GCF_024679245.1 of Pseudorasbora parva. Lineage (NCBI taxonomy): Eukaryota > Metazoa > Chordata > Actinopteri > Cypriniformes > Gobionidae > Pseudorasbora > Pseudorasbora parva. Next base: position 27,914,327 of record NC_090182.1, read on the forward strand.
GGAAATGGCCTGAAATGTATGCGCCTGGGAAGCATGACTCATAAAAAACCACGCCCTATAATCTGATATAAACCAAATGCAATAAAAGCCGCTGCATGTTCAACGCCATTTGCCAGACCAGAGCGCATTTTGTGACTGTTCAACCCAGCTGAAAACAATATCTCTAAATTATTCACAGAGCTCTGTTCCAGGTTAACCTCCCTATTTATATATTCATAAATGCAAGGGAGATGAGGACAGAGGTGAAATAAACACACCTCGCTAGCCACACGTTGGAACGCGCCATTGGTTTTAATGCCAAGTTAATCCTCGCATCTGTGCGTGCACGGAGACAAGCGAAGAGAGAATTTCACAAGCACTGAAACGTCTTGGATCTCAGAATACACAGGCTATCTAAAGGGAGCAGAACCAGCCGATATAGGCTCAGCAATCACCAGCTGTGAGAAGGCATTGCGTAAAAAATTACTTTCTGGGTTTTCTTCAAAATGCCAATCACATGCTGCCCTTCATTTCGCCGTTCTATTTCATGCTGTTCTCCAAACATATTTAGCCGTTTAAAAAGCATGTTGAATCAATTTAAGAGGCAGCGAGGGAAGGTTGGGCTGTTGGTGTACATTAACATTTTAACATATTCAAAAGCAAAAGAGGACAATCAACAATCCTGATGTGAATTGAATTGAAGTGATTTATTTGGAACTTTGTGTTTGGCGGGCGGCAATTGACTTTTTGGGGGAGCGGGTACTTGGAGCCGACAATAACAGCGTTTCTGACTGAAACACGCATACAATTTATTTAGCATTTTAAAGCAACTGTGTTGACGAGCTGGGGATATAAAACACATGATGAAAGAACAAAAAATGAGGATGAGTGAATATGGACTGCAGGCATGTTCTGTCAAACCTCTCTGTGCTTGCTGCGTTTACTTCTTTGAAGCACTCATCAGATTTCTAAATAAGATTAAATTGCTTGAGAATGATATTTGATATTCTCAGAAAAAAACATGCTTTGTTTGAAACATAAGAATTATGAAATAGAAGCACCAGGAATACACAACCTTTGGGGTTGGTAAAATTTAAATGCTTTTGAAAGAAGTCTCTTATGCCAAGTCTGCAAAAAAATACTCCCGTCGCCAGTGTCAGATGATGCTTGAGAAATCATTCAATGCTGATTTGGTGCTCAAGAAACATTGAATATAATTATTATCAAAGTTAAAAAGTTTAATATTTTACAAACAGTGATACTTCTTTCTTTCTATTTTTTTCCTATTCTTTGATGAATAGAAAGCTCAAAAGGACCACATTTATTTGGAATAGAAAGCTTTTGTACTTTTACTGTCACTTCTGATTAACTTAATGCAGCCTTCTTGAATAAAAATTTTAAAAAAATAAAAAATAAATAAATAAAAGGTTGGCTGACCCAAGAAACAAACTTTGGAAAATTGCTAAAACTTTATTTGATTTATTGATTTAAAAAAATAAAAATGAATCAACTTTCCCCATTTTCTTTTGACTGCTATTTTGATAAAAAGATTTTCATGTGTAAAAAAAATAAGATTAAATCATCTTAAAAATATATTTACTAATAAACAACACATGATGGGGTCAGGATAATGTACTGGATAGCAGGAATGACCCAGCTGCTTTTAAAGGGGTAGTTCACACAAAAATTACAAATCTGTCCTTAATTACTCCCCCTCATGTCGTTCCCAACCTGTAAGACCTTCGTTCATCTTCGGAACACAGATGAAGATATTTTTAATGGAAGCAGAGAGCTCTCTGAACAATCCACTGGCAGCAACGTCATTGAAAATTTCAAGGCCCAGAAAAGTATTTAAGGCATTGCTAAAATAGTCCATGTGTATGGAGCAGAGCATGTGAGCGAAGCGGAGTGGTGTGACGATCAGCTCAATATTCCGCTCTATGCCAGTGCGCTTCACGCAATCACTCCACTCATGAACTGTTCGCACTCACTGATAAAAGGATGTTCGCACAAATCCCGCCCTGACGCGAATTTTGATTCCCTGTAATGCACTATACTTGTGGCCATTTAAAAAACAATCGTTTCATATTTATTAGTGCTGGGCAACGATTAAAATGTTTAATTGCGATTAATCGCATGATTTTCTGTGGTTGTGATTAATTGCAGTATGCGCAAAAACCAATAATGAATACAAAAGCACAGTATTGCATACTTTTAAAAAAATTCAATAATATATGGTTTGCAAACACTTTAAACAAATATGGTTACAGCAGTTGAAAGTTAGTAAGTTACAATATTTCTTGTAGCTAAAGTAAAAACACTTAGTTCTTTCAAAAATATATGTGCTCATTAATGTATATTTACTTCTTTCAAGTAATTAAGTATTCTCGTAAGTTTATAATATGCAATTTATTGAGAATACATACGAGTGAGGGGTTCGAATGCCGGTCACCATGTTGCCCCTCCATCCTGAAAGTACATTAGCCAAAGAGGGACATACCCGTAAATTCAAGCTTCGCCTTTCGCGTTTTAACACTCGATGGCATCGTGTCGAATGTGAAGAGGGGGATTGCCTTGTTAATCTTGGACTAAATCGGCCACCGTAGGAGTTCAAACAAAATTGGAATTGAGAGGAACAGAAACTGCATGGTCATATACCTTTTCATCGCTAGATGGGGGAAAATATTACACAGTGTAGCTTTAATTTAATCAAATTAAATATAAAACCAAAACTATTTGCCACTGCCAGGGCATTAACATTTAGTTTGGTTTGGTATTAAAAAACAAAACAGGTTATGTCTAGAGCTAGCCTAGAAATCTAGACACACCCTAGCGGCAGCAAATTTAATTTGCCCGCAAGTGTGGTCTAGCAACTCTCAATTCCTATCTGAGCTGTATTCCTCAGAATCTGGACGGGCCAATCACATCGTGTATAGAGTTGGCGGGCGGGGCCATAATGACGACGGCCGAGTTGCGCTTGCGTGCTTCTAGTAAACACAGAAACTGGCGAACGGCGGCGGTCTTTCGAATCAGCTCTGCACGTGCCTCCGGAAGACTTGGAGTTGAGCTTTTCTCTGAGAAAAGAACAAAGAACGGCACTGAAGTCATTCTTAAAAAGGGAAGATGTGTTCGGAGTTTAGCCGGATACGGTGAATGTTTAATCAGTCAGCGAGCTCCCCTTCACCGTCGTTGCTCTGGTTGGTGTAGCGCTATCCTATCGCGTGCAGAGGGAGTTTGAAAGACAACCGTTTATCCCGCCCCTCGGATTGAGCCCTGTCTATGGTGAGTTTCCAGACCAAACATCTTGATGTGGGTCTGGCTTGTCAGGCTAGTCTAGAGCCTCAATCATAACATAATAACATTATAACATTTTGGTGCAAGAAAATAAAAGGAAAAGATAACATTTGCTTAAAGTAAAAAAAAAAACATTTACACTAAAGCGCTGGGCATTGTCACAAATTTCTCAATTTGATTTGATATTGATTAACTTCGGGCCTATCAGGTAGAGTACATAGCAAATTGTATGTACTTAATAAATGGGGGGGATTTTTAGTGGTATACATATATTGATTCTGAAGTAATATTCTCATCAGTGTTCTATCAGCTTTTACATAGGCCTACTTAAATCTGCATATTTGTGATATTCACCATTTTTTTAATCGTATGCACCACGTTAAATTTTTACATTTGATTAATAAATTCAGTTATAATAGTTGTTGTTGTTGTTGTTGTTGACTTTTATTGTCCCCTTGGGGAAATTTGTTTGCAATTGTTTCCACATGCGTAATCACAACACAAACAAACAGACATAATACACACAATATACATTGGCCCTCATTTATCAAAAGTGCGTACACCAAATTTCCAGCGTACACCTTGCGTACACCCAAACCCAAGGTGACTTTGAGATTTATCAATATGGACGTTGGCGTACGGCACGCTCAAATCCTACGCCAGCTCAGGAGGTGGTGTACGCACGTTTGAGTTAGTGGGAGAATGCGCAGAAAAGCAATTCCTAACACCACAAAACGCACTGGCAAGATATGCTATATGATCCACTGTTAAAAACCACAACAACAACATTCAGTGTTTATTTTTGTGTAACATGAACGTCAATGTTTAATTTGTGTGATTTTACAAAAGCGTTTGATTTTTAGGCATCCTCCAGTCGCGAGCCTGTGCGCTTTATCTGACGTTTCAGGCCCGCCTGGCCCGGCAGCTGCGCACGGACTGGGACTAAAATAATTCAGACTGACAAAATAATAAAAATGATCTTCTTCTTTTAATTAATAATAAAATCAATAAAAACGACACTCTTCTTCTGAATAACAAGCGTCATTAAGAATAATAATCATAATAATAATAAGAATCTTACAAATCGTCATGTAATTATTAATGTGAATGAATCTTAGGCTACTCCAAATCACATCATCATCACTATTTTACACCCCAATACATGTGCCGTGATACGAAATTAAATGCTAATTTTTTCAAAACGTGCTGTAAAATAATGCAGTGATGGTAATTTATCATCCAAACAGCTAGCCTATTTAAACTGCTGGAGTGCGCTTCTCAACCTCCACACTAACAGTACTCGTTATTTGTGTCCATATTTTGTTTTTGTAGGTGCCTTTAATTCCACTCTTTAAACTCCCAAATAAAACAATTTCGGGGTTTTTTTCCACTTCCCTGGTGATGGTCTCGTGGGCGCGTCTCAATCATCTCACTAGTTCAGTAGTGGGAGCACTGATCAGGGAGTCATCCCATTGACTTATGTCCTAATCAGTGCCCTGACTAGTGGACTAGTGAGATGATTGAGCGCGCCCGATCTCCACGTCGGAGAAGTTTCGCTTCTTTGCCGTCTTCTGTTTGTCCATGGCGTAAAATGAGGGCGTGGGGGAGGCGGAGACTTGAATATATAGGGGCGTGTTATTCTAATGACGATCGTTTTCAGCCGCGGCATTTATCAAGGGCAGGTATTGCGTACACCTGAATTGCAGAGGTGCGCACAGCTTCATAAATCAGGCGGTGAGAGGAGTGTATGCATAATCTTACGCCAACATATACACCCGTTTCTACGCAAGATTGATAAATGAGGGCCACTAAGACTAACCTAAAAAAAAAAAAAAACATCACTGAGACCAGCTCAGTAGACACTGCAAAAAATACTATTTTTCATTTAAAAGTTTAACTGCTTGTGGCATGAAATATTTTTTCCCCCATTTTTAAAAAACACTGGTATTCTAAATCTGCGACCTGATGGTAGTCTCTCAAACTCATTAAACAGAGGATACCTATTATCCAATATAATTTTCATTGCTTCAGTCTGACATCTTGTTTGATATATTTATTCTAAGCCTGACAGAGGCTGTAAAGACACTATAGCGCTACTATATGTCTTATATAGTAAAGACACTATAGTGCTGTTACCAATCAAATCAAATCATTTAAATAGCAAAAATACAGCTGCAATAAATAATGTTATAAAATGGATTGTTCTAAATAAAAAAACGCAATCATACTTTTAAACATGAAACTAGACCGCCAATAGGGGGCAGTAAGTGATCGTCTTAATGAGTGAGTCATCGACTCGTTCATTCAAATGATTCATTCAAAACACTGAATCATTCAGTAACAAAACATCATGCTGAGTGTTGCTTTCCTTTGCAACTATTTTCGGAGCCTTAATGCAACTTGTTAACAGAGGAAGAGATACACTGATCAATCGCTGTTTATATTAAATATAATAAAAATAACAACTACAAAAAAAAATCTGAATCATTCTCGTGTTTCTGGTTATTTTAATATTTTTTTGCCCAGTCGGGAAAAATCCCTCTAAATCTCTCTTTCATTTGTCCCAGACAAAGAATATTAAGCCATTGGCTTACAGACAGCCCTGTATTCTCTTGTCACCAATGGTTTGTCTGTATCTGTATTCAGAGGCAGTGAGCACGACAACGGGCTTTCAACATAATAATAAATAACTACGTTAATGCACGATAAAATAATTGTCAACGTTAATTAATTAATGTGTTAACGTTACCTTGCCCAGCCCTAATTATGTTTAAATATTATATAATTTTTTATATAATTTCATCTGTTAATTATGAAAAATGAAAAGCATGAGAGTATAGGACACATCATAAGATGCACAATATGTTGGAAGACATGGTGGATCAGAAAATATTCTTTAAAGAAAATCCATTTCTTTAAGTTTTGTTTTGTAGAAAGCCTTTCTTTAAAGTGAATTTCATTTTGTATAACTTGTATCTTAATTTTGGTCAATGTTTCAACAACCAATTGCCTAGATTTAATAAATAATATGCAAATAAGGCAACCATGGCAACAATCATGGATTAGAGCACGTCTAATAAATTAACTGAAACTCAAGAAATATGTCTACAGAAAACTTGAAATGTCTACTTTTAAACTAAACAATTCAAAATGAAAAGAAATAGTTTCTGTATGGCACATGCATTTCTCTCTTGGTGCGTCCACTACTGTGGCGATGGCAAGTAAGCATCATCAGATTCATCTTTGCAGCCAGACAAAGATTTTTTGTTTTTGTTTTTTGACACATTCATAATTATTACTTTTGCTGTTCTTTGTGGCAAGCTTTATGTGTGCGCTTGAGTGCGGAATAGGCTAATGCATAACGTAAACACTCGTTTAGAATTCTCTCCAGTCTATATTTAAGTAATTAAATGAACCTAATATAAATGTGTACTTAGTCGTCAACTAATAGCTTAAATGAACAACTACTAGTCCAGTAGAGAAGAAAGTTAGGGGCACCCCTATTCATTTCACATATTTTCGAACCAATTCGAAACCAATGCAAACACATGTATGGTCAAAAAAAGAGAGGTAATCGAAGCAATCAACCTGCGGCGTTGCCACCAACTCCTACCATCCCTGGGCCACCCCATAGGGACATGAAATGAAAATGAAAGTAAAATTAAATTCTGGAAATGTGTTGCAGTGGCAGATACCCTAGACCAATGGTTTTCGCTATTTTTTTCAGGAGAGCCACACTGGTAGGACAAAATTAATAGGAGAGCCACTTTTAGCAAAGTGTAAAAAGGTACATCCAATAGCATATCTGCTGCTTATCATGAATAAAGGCTGGTATCAATGAAACAGATGTCTCTACGAAATATTTTCCCACCAATTTTAAACTTTGATTATAGCCATTCATTTTATTTATTTTTTTAAAACATTTATTAGAGTTTAAACTTTAGTTTAAAATAATCCTCTCATAAACCCATGTCATATTTACCTTTGTCCATCCTGTCTCACAGGTAGAAAATAGGCTACAGAAATTGAACAAAGTTATCAAACATTCTGCACTGCATAAATTATGAATTAAATATATTATAGATTAATCCTTATTAAAGCTACAAATGTTTTTTAGGCAAGAGCAGTGAGTGATTAACATGGCTGCTGTCGCTGTAAGATCTGCCGCTGCCTGACATGCGGTCTCACGCGCCTTTTTTCCCTCTCAACACACAAGTAAAAAGTTATTTTGTCGTATAAATCGCATGATATACGATTCATGTTATAGATACGGATTTCATGAGAACGTGTTCAGAGTTAAGAGCAGGAAAGATAGCTGGCAACTTCGCAGTGAGTCATGGACGTAAGGATAGAGCTAGTAAAGAAGTTCAACTCTCTATATATTTACAACTTTTGTAATGCCGCTGTTTTGGGTATTTAAAAATACATTAAAAAATGTATAAACTATTTGTCATAGAGCAGGCACTTTGAGTTTTTAATGGGTTACGCTATAGCCCTGCTTGTTTTTAATAAATACATGTATTGACTGCATGATCATCACCGTATTATATACTGCTTTTTTTGTGCGCAGTGTTCTGATTTACTTAGCTCCTATTTACTTTTTGGTGGAGACAATCCAGAATTACTGTTGGTGAAATTATAATCAGACACCCCCCACCTCCACCTCTTAAAAAACTCTTCGGAAATCTGCATGATTCACACAAGTCACCCAAACTGACGTGAAAAAGACAGGAAGTGCCAAAAAGCACGCTGTTTGCATCCCTGAGAATTCTGGGTCGAGTGAGCGGCAGTGAGCAGAATGAGCGAGCGGAACAGGATCTTCAGAAAGGCGCTTTCTGCTCTGGAGGAAATATTACCGCTCCGTTCACATGCTCTGATATACAGAGGTTCAATCTTAATGTTATGAAGCATCAAGAATACTTTTTTTGCGCAAACCCCCCCAAAAATAACAACTTTATTCAACAATTTCTCCTCGTTTCTGTCAGTCTCCTATACTGTTGACATAGTAAATACAGCACAATGCTTCCAGGTTCTACAGCAGAATGGGATTCACTATTAGCTGACACTGTTCACGTGAGGCGGCATTTTGCTGTAGTCACTTCATAAAATTATAAGGTTGAACCACTGTACTTACATGGACTATTTTAACAATACCTTTACTACCTTTCTTGGCCTTGAAAGTTGCAATGACGTTAGTGCCTAAGAATGAAAATTAATTATTGCAATGTTTTACACTTAATCTTAACAATGTAACAATGTAAAAAGAAAGGCCAAGTTCTGAGATTTTAAACTGCACTGGGAAAATAGGGCTGTATACCATTCGAAATAGATGAATGTGGTCCAGGCTTGTTTATTTATTTATTTAGAGCATTTTGTCCATTGGCAAAAAAAAAAATATATATCCCTAGACTCAGTAAAGTGAATTAATATCTTAATGCAAATTCAGAGAAAGCCACAGTACAAGAAAAAACTCATACCTAATGCTGTTCTGTTCAACAGGATAAAACCAGGTTTAAGGAAAATGAAACGCTCAAGGGAGTCAATGGAATTAGCAGGGCTACATCATTCCTGATTTAAGATGACAAAGAGAGACAGGACTCTCTTTATGAAGTGATTTAAGAACCTCAAAATCATTCCCTCTGCAGTTTCACATTTACATATATAGATTTACAGCCTGACTTTTGAAAGCCAGCCAGTTCATTTGGATTCTAACTCTCTTGATATATCTGGTTTAGGTTTGAGACAAATTGAACTTGCAGACATGGGAAAACATGTTTGTTGAGGCAAGAATAGCCATTTAAAATACTGCTGAACAAGCAATTGTCGTTTTCGCAAAGTAGACAAAAGCTGGAAAATAAATGAGGAGGAAAGTATATAAAACATTTATGCATAACAAAAATGACTAGTAAAATGATTTAGTTTCTTCTATCAGCTTGCGTTTTAAACAAAATGGGAAGATATGGGCAAATTGGCTTTCGCAAAAGGAGGCGAGTTGCTGTTTTTTAAATGGAAGGTGACTGTGTGAACAGTGAATGGAAACATTTGCTTACTATATGCAATTAAATGATCTGAGAACAGGCATAGATACAAAACTGTCACTCTCTACTCAATAACAAACAATCGTGCAACAAACGTAATTCACTGAGCAGGCTGGTGTTTCAGAATTCTGCTCAATTCCTCTGATACCCTCGGGGTGCATATTGATTTTCGACAACACCGCAGAGTGCAATTTGTGATAACCTCAGCAGAGAGCTAAACTACCTCCTAATTTACAACAGCAAACTAGAAAAAGGTGAGAATACTTAAGTGACAGTGAAGTATCACTGTTTCAAATATAATGCCATTATCACACTTATCAACTCTAGATTCAATGAACAATTTTAAAAACAAGATTATGAACACGTGGAAATGTTATGGTTTATATGAGCACTAAATTGAGAGTGTATTTTAGGTCGGGTATCTGATTAGTATCGTCATTTTCCATGGTTTTCCCCTGAGGTTAACTTGAATGTTAGTGTTCTAAAAATAGCTTTACGGAGCCAATTTATTTTTGAATGATATAGCTCTCTCTGACTATACAGGATTTATTTATCTATCTCATTTTAATGGTCCCTTTAACACATTCTTTTGACTATAAGTAACGTTGTACTTACATGTCTACTAACTCTCTTCTATAGAGTGTTAGTAGAGTATTAGTAGACTGGTAGGGTTAGGGTTTGAGAGAATAAAAGTTACCTGCCCTTTTTTTAAACTAATAGTCTGTAGAATGTCTGTTAGAAGACCATCACAATAAAAAGCTAGCAGATATAAGGCAGACAGTCTACTAACACTCCAATGAGAGTTGGTGGCAAAGTTACTTATAGTCAATAGAATGTTCCAAAGGGACCATCAAGTGTTATTGAATAAAGCAATATTTTACTGAATAAAGCATGACTTTATTTTTTGCTGTGCCTTTAAGAAATGTACCTCTTGGCATGTCAAATGAGAAATAGCCTGTGAAAGTGCTCAGTGCTCTCTCACAAAGCAGTTTATCATGTTCGCTATACTTTGTCAAAATCTAGTCTTTTACAACAAGCAGAAATGTGCCATACAAACTGTTAAGATCAGACTTAAATGATCCTAAATAAACTTCAGGCTTTTTTTCTAACATATCTTTCAGAAGAATAATCAGAACGACAGTGCAAGATTCTCTTTTCCCCCTATCGTTTAGTCCTTGGTGACAGGAAAAATAGCGTCAAACTGGGGACAAGCTTATAATGACACCAGTCGGTCTCGTGTGTGACGTCATGACATCTACGAACTTGACCTACAGCAAAGATCCTTAAAGTCATCATGAAATTAGAGTTCACAATTTTTATAATTTTTATTGAACATTGCAGTATTTATTACAAATTATTTATCTTTGCACATTTTACTTTTTTTAATCATGTGCTCTTGTAATCGTTTATCAGAATAACTTCTGACATCTCTTCTCCGATGATGCATGTACTGACATGAGGGAGGGACTACCTGTCACTCAAATCACAATCACAATCACATTGCAATAGCACAGAAATCCAATCAATATTATTATTATTTTAATTTTTTTTTGCTTGAGAGGCCGTTTCACTCAGATATGCCAGAATAAGACAATTTACATTTCATGACGACAATTATGTTACCACTTCTGCACAAAACAATCTGTCACTCTGACTCACCTCATAACATTTTATCTACATAAGAATCTGACTTTACAGATTTTTGAGTCTTTTTCTTCTTCTTCTTTCGGCTTTTCCCTTCAGGGGTCGCCACAGCGAATCATCTGCCTTCATCCAGTCCTATCCTCTGTATCCTCTTCTCTCAGACCAACTACCTTAATGTCCTCCTTCACTACATTTATAAACCTCCTCTTTGGTCTTCCTCTTAACCTCCAGTCTGGCAGCTCTAACTTCAGCATCCTTTTACCAATGTATTTACTCTCCCTCCTCTGAACATGTCCAAACCATCTCAACCTGGCCTCTCTAACTTTGTCTCCAAAACATCTCACATGCGCTGTCCCTCTGATGTACTCATTCCTGATCCTATCCATCCTTGTCACTCCCAAAGAGAACCTATATTCTTGAGTAATGTACATTAGTATTACACATAAGTATATTAGCATAAACACTAACATTTATAAAAACACATCCAACCTGCAGTTGTGTCTCGGATTCAAACTACTAAAAAGTAGGTGTAAGTGAAACCGCATGAAATTAAGCTCTGGTGTTACTGGATAATGGAAAGGTTTCAGTTTATAATAATTTTAAAATAATCAATTTAATCCAATCAGAACCAATTGTGATCAAAATTTACTTTGAAAGGTTGAAAAAGCGAGTTTCTATACTATTTAAAAGTGCAGGGTAGATTTCATGCATGTTTTACGTGACTGATGGAGTAGGTCTACATGACCAGAGCGGTTTTATTTAATATAGTGGGCAAACACAAAGCCTGACTTTGGAATAATTAGGATAAGTGACAGACATTATAAGACAATAGAATTCAAGCATTGCTGTATTTTGTAGTTTCCCACCGGTTACAGTTAACAGAAATATATATTTCTTAATATATAAATATATTAAGAAAATTAAGTTATATTAATAAAAGTAATAATAATACAGCATAAGAATAATAATAGATGACAGGAATAATACATCATCATGCAGAGACTATTTGAATCTAAAGGCGGTTAATAAGCAGCTTCAGGTTCACATTTGAAACAAACGATACCATTTGATAGTCATACAAAGATTAATGAAATTGACATTACCTGCTAATGGGATGTGTTCTACACGCGAAAAAGACCTTCACGTTTGTATTTGAACCATGCGCGCTGCCATATTGCCTTTACTGTCACTTCAAATGGTTTGATGAGAGCAGTTCGACTGCCCCATATGGACAGGAGGGGGACTCATTTATGTTGGTGGAATCTTGATTCATCATCATTGACCACTACATAACATATTGTAATATATAGTTAAGTAAATGAGGGGGGATTATTATTTCCTGAACAATAGATATTTCAAGAGGTTTGATTTAGTTAAAGGGGCGAAAATAAAAAAACCGAATAGTATTGCGCTTCATTTCAACACTAGATGGCGAAGTGAAACTGTCAGAACACCCACATGAAAAACATTGCGTCATTTCCCCTGCGCCCCAGAGTGCATGGTCCGTGTGCTGCAGACTGCTTTTGTTGAAAGATATCTTTTTTTGTTATCAGTTATCCAGATAAAAAGTGATCCGAAATTACAATAACTGGTGTGATGGCGGAAGTTATTCAGAAGAAATTACAGTCTGAGTTGGAGAAGTATCAACATCTGCAAAAAGGTATGTATCACAACGCTAGCTATCCATGTTAGCAATCATTTTAACACTCTGTATGTGTATACTATCAACATTCACTTTCATAAAGTTATATACATGTAATATATGTTTCACTAGCCACTCAGACATGTGTATATGTCACATTTACTTTCTCAAATTGGACTTAATTTAGCTAGTCAGCACCTGTCCAGATGATATGTTTAGAATATTAGTGTGTGTGGACATGTATAAACGTATTACATTTAAGTAGTGCAAGGTTTAAATGTGTTTGGGTTCTTTTTTTTGCAGTCAAAAAATATTTTCTTTAATATCTTTGTTGTAAATATAGAGACTTTTAACTCTATTTTCGCAGATGTCAGCAAAAGTATGTCAGCACGACAGAAACTGGAGGCACAGTTGACTGAAAATAACATTGTTAAGGAGGTAAGGATACATATCTTCTACATGTGCATGTTAATTTACAACATATGTTTTACTACTATATATTTATTTGTTTATTTACGGTATGTTTGGCATGTTTTACCACATATTTCTCATCCCTCTTTAGGAACTTGCCTTGTTGGATAGCCAAAATACAGTTTACAAACTAATTGGACCAGTTCTGGTCAAACAAGATCTAGATGAAGCCAAAGCAACAGTGGGCAAGAGATTGGAATACATCAATGGCGAAATGTATGTATGAATAGTGACAACTCTTATTGATTCTGTTTTCAGCAATTGGCAAACTCTAACTGATCTCTTTTTCATATCAGTCAGCGCTATGAAACTTTACTGAAGGAGATGGAGAAGAAGTCGGAGCAGCATCGGGAAGTTCTGTCCAGCTTACAGCAGGAGTACCAGCGGGCTCAGGGTCAAGCTGTTGGGAAAGCCTAAATGGATTATAATTCAAGGCCAGGACTCTAGTCTTATCCAGTAGAACTCAGAGACTCAGTGTACCTACTAATAACACATGCTTGCTCACATGTCTATTAACAGAATTCTGTAGGTTTTTTGTTTTTGTTTGATGCTATTAGGCTATCAATAAATTTTGTTTATTTATGTTCAGACTCCTCTTATTAACATCAGTGTCTCTATTAGATTCTATTCTATTACTTGGAGATAATTTGCTATGTCGATTTGAGTTTTGATCAATCTGTTTACTGAAATTTTTTAAAGTAGGACATTTTGAGCTTGGGGTGATACAGGGCTAAGCTGAATACATGAAATCATTTCCTTAGCTTTTGATTAAGATTACAATTCACACTATATTCAATAATGTGAATTGATGACATGAAAACAGGATTGCACAAACTAAATGACACCACTGCAAACTGTATACTACAAACTTTTATGATAAAATAAAAACACTTCAAAAATACATGGTCTTTTATTACATTTTATACGTTAAACATAAAATTATGACTTAGAAAATAGGAATACAAGTGACTAAGCATAAGGAGGTGAAAATGAAAAGTGCTAACGATACAAAGTTTCAAACATTGGTCAGACTAGTACAAGCTCGAACGGGGGAGGGGATTAAGAAATGGTGAAAGCATAATGAGATTTTTTTTTCCCTGAAGGATGCTGTTAAGTGCTCATAGAAGAGAGGAGTTTTGATGCTTTTGGGGAAAAAATGGCAAGATTACATGTAAATAAACAATATAGGGTCTCTGTAAACCAAGATGAGTGAACAAAAAAAGTTGAGTACGTTTTTAACTCTTAATGTAAAATAATGGGGTAAACAGTTACAAAATGGTACAATCACATTTATTCTCACTCTATTTTGTGTATTATTCTAGGTAGGCCTGGATAATATTGCTTGTTTCTTGCCAATGATATAACTAGCATGGGAACATGATGGATATTGGTAGGTCTGGTAGATCTTATGTCTATATAGACATGATATAGACAAACCAGCTCAGTTTAAAGCATAGTTTCCCTTATACCTTCCATGACAGGGTCATCTATACAGCAGCACAGATGTGATTCAAAATAAATAAATAAATAAATAAATAACACGTTCAGGATGTGATAAAACATGCTAGTGTGTTCTACATAAGCATGCAGTAAAAAGTTCTAGATACAAGTGCTTGTATTTAGATTTACCAGCTTGAATGAAAATATTTAACTAAAACAATTTGTGGACACCAGAACTAAAAAATAAAATGACATGTATAGCCAAAAAACAATGGGATAAAAAAATGTTTTAATTCACCAATCAATTTTTAGGTTTCAGTATATTTTTTTAAATAAAACTTTCTTTAAAGATGAATCTCATTTATGTTATGAAAGATATAATGGGATTATTTGATATACCATTTTACTTCGTATGCAATATGTTGGGTTTTCCCATTCAATGCAATGTATATGCTGGATCTAATTAGCATATTAATGCGTTCTTGGAGCAACATGTAATGAAAAACGAAATTTAATAACGGGAGTAATAGTTGGCAACATATTCATAATAATATCTAATATTTTATAAGGAAATTGATATGTAATTTCTTTCACTATTCTCTTGTTGTGTCTCCCAAAATACCTGATAAACACAATTTAAGTCCTGGTGTCCTTTACATTGGACATGTATGAAATCAATGCCCTGCTTTGTAACAGAAAATCAAATTTTGATTAGAAACCCCAGAACATTTTCCTGAGATGTTGATTTATAACAAACTATTTGAAAAGTTGACAGATTTAAATGATATTTAGAATATTTCCTGAAGAGTTCAAAATTTGATAATTCAGCCAATCATTAAAGACCAAGGAGAAGTAGTTGTCTTGGTGAAACAAGTGGTATCTCTGAACATCCCCGAATGTGCTCTTAACAGGACATATAGACTATTAAAACTGTGACATGGTGCCAGAGAAATTCACTAAAATATACACCCAGGAGGTTAAAGCCTATAAAAAGTAAAACGGTATGACATATCCCCCTAACTTCCACATTTCCAAAAGCACAATACCTTGTCCTTGGTCAGGTAATACCTCACAGTGTCTGCGCATCACTATTTATCAAGGCCTTGAGAGTTGACCAGTGAGGCGACTCGTTTTCTAATTAAAGGGGCAGGCGAGTGGTGCATACGGCCAGATGTTGCTCAGGGTAATGTCATTGAAGCGCTCGGTCAACAGGGTGAGTATCCGCCCCCGCGCAACAGGCGATCCAACGCGCAATGGAGAAGCGCTGAAGCACAGACGTCCTCATTGTGGATGCTTACCTCCAATTAATATCCCGTAGAGGGGGACCTGTCCCCCTTCATTTCCCACCCGCCGGGGATTAGCGCACATGAATAAAGGGCATTAAAAGGACGGTGCTACTTGTAAGGGAGCTGTATGCGCTTTAAAAGCAGGTTGCCAACACACCCGCATTAAGTCTAAATCGTAAACTGTGGCGAAACGCTTCTAAAGGGATTAGCTATTTATTGAAGAAATTATATGCAAAGCTAATTAAACAGAGAGACTTTGAGGTATTATTCTTCCTTTTGAAGTAGACTTTTCTGGACTGGGTAGGGTAAATTATGCAAATTTGGGAAGGTTTGGGGTAGATGGAGTTCTGGAGATTTTTTAAATGCCATGGTCTGTAATATAAAAATCAGTAATCTAATTTATATGTGATAGACTATTGAATACCTTTATACGTTGATTTTCACTTGAACTGTTGTTGAGTGACGTTATTTTACAGCAAATAGTCCTATTGGTGCGCGCTTCAACCGTCACCTGAACACGCTCCAGGTTGCGCTTGCTTGCTTTGTTTTTATAACCAGGTCAGGACACGTGTCAGCTTTTGACAATTTTACAGTTTTTGACAAATGGCCAGAAAGACCTCATGTTGTACTAGCGAAGTGAGCTGATGGCGTTGCTATAAAAATGGGTTGTTCCCACGAGTGAGGTGGCAGTCTGAATGTCAGCACCTCGCGCTCGTGCGTATTTGGCAACAGCTGTCGACAACGAGACCTGTCACAATATGGGGCAAAAATTAACCACACAGGCTTATTATTTTGAATAGGACATTGACCAGATTTACAGACACATCTCAGAAGAGTGTGGTAGATTTTTTTTTTTAACATTCCACCACGAGCAAGTTAGTGAAATGTCTAGCATGGGGGTAAGAAGAAGTTAGTCCTTCTGAAAGCAAACCGACGCGTGTTCGCCACACTCCTTCTGAGAAAACAATAATATGACACTTACAAAGGTGTAAAATACAGAAACTTTATTCTTAACTAGCCTGTTTGGACACTACAAAAATCTTAATTTTCAAATCAGATATGGTTAATAAAATGTATTAAAATAAAAGTAAGTTTCGACATATATTTAATTTAAATAGTCTGTAGGCCTATTGAAAAGTATAAGATATTTAGATTAAATCAATAAGTAGCCTACCAAACAGAAGTACAAACTATATCCTTTCTCATGCTCTCATTCTCATTTTTTTTCTTCTTTCTTCTTCTAAAGTTCTTTGTAAATGTCTAGGAAATATTTGGTTGTTAAACAAATAAACTGCATGGTTAAGTAAAATACGAGTGAAATAGACGCGAGCATCTTTCTTTAAGGCCTGTAGAATATACTTTGGAGGTCTAAATGAATTTGTATGGATTTTCTATTTAAAATATTTTGCATGGAAAATAAAATTAAATAAGAGTGCACGCATTTTGGTTTCAATAGATATAGCTACTCACGTTAAGTGAAAAATAATGTTCGTTTTGTAATGAAGTATAATGAATTACTATTATTATTATTAATAATAATATTATTAATATGCCTGTTATGTTTAAATGTCTATTTTTGTATATCATATATTAATAAACGGGTAACAAAATTAAGTAGATCAATACAATATAACCTAATAAGAACTAATGGTATCAGGACATGGAATAGTCATAAAAAAGTAGCCTATATATAAAAGTTACTTCACATCTACATTTTATAATTGTTGCAACTTGCGATGTCTGCGTGCATTGCTCTTTGTAGATCAGAACAGACAAAAGCACACATCCGGTCTGGATAATCTATTTACACCTTTTGTGTTGAGTGGCATTTGGGAGACTTATCTGTCTGTAATAACCGGTTCAGGCATCCGTCGGTGCATGGCATCTCTCACAGCTCTAATCTCATTTCAGCTCAAACTCGTTTATCTAAGAGCTTATCCGGAGCGACAAAGCGAAACAAAGCTGCACATGAAGGTTGATTTAAGAAATGGTATAAGCGTTAAGTAGAACTAAGCCATTCTATCTAGTGGTAAATCTACTTGCAGGTCATATTGTTTTATGACAATTTTTAGTCTCCAAATATTTGTAGGATTTCAGTTTGATTATGTATTTGACTTAATTTAACTTTTACCATGGCAAAGTAACCTACTATAAAGTAATTGTATCGAACATTTATTTCGTGACGCAGTCAAAGTTCCTTAAACATTTGCGCGCGTATATTCATCATCACAATACCTATTGTTCCACCCCCAAAAAACTGTTCTTAGGACAAATTAGAATACACTTTTTGTTTTTATTCGTTTATTCGGAAAATTCTTACGTCAAAGAGACGTATTTAAATGCGTAACAACATAGTGAAAATACAAAGGTTCTGCTGTTGGGGTTATTTCGGGTAAATTCGGGTTATTGTGACACGTTCCCAAGTTATCTCAATGACAAAAAGTGCCCCAGTCACCCTGAATTCACCCCTATTTCATCTATCATAAATAAAATAAACAATAGCTTGAAGTAACTTATTTTCAAACTCATTAGGCCTACGTATTTCTTTAAATATGCGAATGCGTGTCCAACGTTGCTAAAACTTGAACTTTCTGTTGTCGTTATACCATTTTGCATTACGTCTAACTTGCTATAGATTTTTTTACGGGGTCACATCCATAATTAGACAAAGTAGCCTATTAAATTCCAAAAGGCCGCGTAAAGACCACACATGCGTTCACAGAACTCCTAGCAGAAGAGCGGTTGAGCAATCTCCACCTCAATACTTTATATCTTCCACAGATTAAGTGCGACATCATTGAGATGACCAAATGATTGCCCAATGAAAATCTGCAAATGCCAGGCCTGTTATCAAGTTGTCAACTGCTATCACGTTGGAAAGCTGAACATTCACACCGAAGAACAATGCTATCCGTTCTGAATATCAGGAAACGAATTACATGCAAATATTAGGAACGGGAGCAGACCAAAGATAAAAGAATAGAGAGGTTTAATTCTTTGTTCAAAGTAAAAACTTTACTAACGCCATTTCACATTCTAGAGCAATTCAAGAAAAGACAGAATCTCTTACCTACTCAAGAAATGAAAATTTGAACGGTTCACATAAGAACACCAAATATTTGGCAATTATCACAAAATAAAAAATAAAAATAAAAACGACTTTAACTTGTGCTCTAAAAAGTTTCCACAAGTTTACAACAGTTTCTTGGTTCTAAAGTTCACAAAAAGAACAAAACTCTTGAAACATTAAGTACACAATTCCTCCATCAAAAATGGATTTCATAAAAGTTTTGAAAGCAAAAATTCAGTTGATATAAAAGTATTAAAAGGCATCAACGTTTCAACTAAAAAATATATACATCTCAACACAAGTGTGTATCTTGTTTGCTTGGCTGTAAGATCACCCAACACACTATACAGGCACAGATCTGTCAATGCCTTTTATAACAAAATAAATCTTTGGCATCTACTGTACAAAATCCACATATTTACACATGCTGAAAATTTACACAATTCAGCTCCCGAGTTGTTCCTCACTGCTGAATCATTAGAGATCAATCGCTCTAGACAGAGCTGGTCTTTCCAGTCTTTAGGGAGCTATGCAGGGACCTAGGCCATGATCTTCTACCAAGGTCTCCAGACAGCTTCACAGAGCACGACAGGTTGCTTAGGACTTGAAGTCGTGGTGGGAGCAGGCAGGACAGTTCTCTGTGCAAGCTTTGCACAGCCAGATGATGTACAAGAATCGCCCAGTTGCAGATGTTGCTGTGCTTGCTCCTCATAGAGATGCACCTGAGTTTCTCTGTGAGGTGGTGCAGAAAGTAGCACTGGATGTGATTTGTGAAGGTTTCCACATGTTTTTTCCACTCCCTGTCCATACTCATGGCTCTTGCTAGCAATAAAATGGCTGACTCGTAAGAGACATGTCCTCATTCCATCTCTGTAGCTCTGACGTTTGCGAGGTGAGCTCAGATTCTCATCACACTCCTCTGTGCGGGCCCTTTTCCCTCTAGGGATTTGAAAAGAGTCATTCTCTGATCCTTGTTCGGCTCTTAGGAAGTGCACGACACTTTCCAGGATTTCAGCCTTTTCCACTTTAGGGTTTTTTAGTTTCTTTTAAAAAGAGGAGGAAGCATGGTCAGATAAAGACATGATGCAGGCTACATTAAAAAGAGTCTTTAAAAACACAAAATAACTTACCTCATTGTGTGTATTCTCAAGTAATAGCATTCTCAGAGTTTCTAGGCTTTGATTAATACGATCTCTCCTTCTTTTCTCCATGAGAGGTTTTGGGACCTGTAACATTAAAAGAAGTATAAATATTATGGTAAAAGGTCATTCTATTTTCTTTAAAATAATTATATTAATTCTCTTAACTTGAACAAGTCATATCAAACAATCTATTTTGTCATATTGCACACAAAACAGAAACACAGAATGGCTCAATAGTGGATGTAAGGCATATCTATGTGAATTATTATATTTCAGAGGTCTAAAAACTATGCTACCTGCTAAAACAAACAGGCCTAAATAACTTTTTACCCGTCTCGAGGCTCTTTGTTCCGGTATGTCAACAGCTTCTTTGCTCATTTTCCAAATTCCCTCTAAACTGAGATTATGAGCATCATTTTGGACTCAACGTCACTTATGGCACAATGCTCCACGCCTACTCTCCTCATAATGAATAACAAAAGAAGACGGACCAATCGCGTGCGTCTTTGAGCAAGCCCCCATTAATATTCGCATACCTACTGGATGAAAGAGACAATGCCCGTATAATGCCGATTGTGAAGTAAGAGCCAATAATGACCCATTTAGCCCCCCATTGGGATGTTTAAAAGGTGGCTATTAAGTTAAGGTATTGCCAATGTTTGAACCATTCATATGCGTTATATTTAAAAGAACCACTGAAAGACGATTATTACCTGTTGGAATTTCAAGTAGCCTAGTATCGATAAAAAGTGCACCATTTAGCCTTTGGGAAAAGTTGGCCTTTAATACTCCACATTTTACTGTCTCTTCGGCTTTGCATGCTATACTTTTAAGGGATGTGCTATTGTACGTTTAAGCATCACAAAGTAAAAGTTAAAGGCCTATTAATTAGCCTATACCTATAGCTGTGATGTTTTTTTAGGCTGCTTTTTTATTGGTGTATCGGAAATACTTTTTACAGCAATAATTCTTTATCTCAAATAAAGTAAGCTGATATATAGCCTAGCATATAAAAGTTTTACCCATAGGTTTTACTCTAAGAAACGTAATACAAAAGTTTAGAGCTGAAAGCATGCTCTTTTTGATTGAACAATATACAGGTAACATATTTTGACTCGGACCACACGAAAGGAATATCTGTTTTGTCATTAATTGTTACTTTTTTTGTCTTTTATTTTCAAAAACTTTAAATGTGATCTCAGTTTCTGCTATAGGCTACGAAAGATAGGCCTATGAAGTCGGCGAGGGTTTGCTCTGCTTTTGGGATCATGTGGTCATTTTAATGCGATTTGCACTCTGATATATTTATTATTATTTTTAATGTCTGCTATTGGCACTTAGCCTCAACGCGAGTCATTGTATTTTTCTGTATGTTTTCGTTCTCAGCAACAGGAAAATTCACCGATCTTGCTACGTCGATAACAAAGGAAGAAGTTTTGGCTTGACTGAGTTCTTTTGATGCGTGTGAGGTCTTCTCGTGTGTGCTCAAATGATTTATCTGCTTAACAAATGAAAGCTAATTTAATTTAAAGCCACTGTTACCAAATAAAAGGGTTGACTATACTGTTATAGTTAGTATAGGCTAACTGTTGTTGTAGACGTCAAAAAAGCCAACAAACCAAAACTACAACAACAAAATAGCTATTGTATTCTCTGACCGTTATATAAATCTCAGAACGTTTCAAAACCAACCCCTAATGTAGGTTTGCTTTACGCAATTGGTGATCCACCATTCCAAAGAAATTGAGCGTGGGACAATAATGGTTAGCCTAATCGCTCACACTTCTATCAAAACACTCCAATGCAACACTTAACAGATTTGCTCTAAAAGCATGACCTCACACCTCTTCACATCCCCCAATTCAACGTGAAGCAGGTTGCAGGATGCGCGTGTAGGCTACTTTTCACTGATGGTCACGAGCTAATCTCGCTTTTGGCGCGCGACTCCAAAAAGCAATCATATTTTCTTATTTTTGAGAATTTTTCACATCAAAACGGGATTTTTGAAAGCGGAGAAACCTCACGATAAAAAAAATTGGTTCAATTAGGTTATATGCCTACTTTGAATATTTTCTTCCAGTCAATTTGTCAACAATTATGTCATTTTTTGTAGGCCTAATTCAGAGATTCAACTAATTGTCTTCGTGATTAATAAAAATAATTACTGATTGAAAAAATCTGTTTAAATAAGTGCTCTTTTCACTGCAGGTTGTCCCCTGTTGGTTTTGCATCAATTAGATTTTGCCTAGCCTATAGATTCACCTGAAGTTTTCAATGGAATGGCTACTGAACAATCTTTTTATGCTTTAATCACCAAAATTTCAGGAGACGTCTAAGACAGATGCCATTTGTCAAATTGTTTTATCCTTTAGCAGTTCATCTCAAGCATTGACCTTACAAACTTATTCAAAACCATTTGCTGATATTTGCATATTCCAGCAGAAAATGGAATGGAAAAAACGTATTTTTTACCACAACATATTAAGCCATCAAATGTGGAGATTTTGAAGTTTTTTAAATATCCTTCATTATAAATCTTCAATTTATTTATTAATGACTTTTAAAAAATATATACTAAAACTATATTTAGATGCATTTAATTGAGTTTTGCAGCTTTGCCATATAACACCTCTATTTACTGATTGTTTGGATAAGGCCAGGCAGAATGGTGGGTGGAAAGTTCACGCGGCCTACGTCACGGCCCTCTCTCTACCAATCAAATGCCATTCCATTGGCTTAAAATTCCCGTTTGGTTAGATATCAGCAGCAGTTTCCCCCATCCACGTATTAGCGTGAACAACAGACGATTTAACCTACAACATGGCGAAGATAGAAGGCATCAAAAGAGTAAGATCTTTAAAACCAGCCCTTTCTTTCCCAGAACATTTATTTTTCAAAACCTTTTCATTTGATCTGCTTTAATCCGCACATTTTTTATGTTTAATGACAGCAAAGGAAAAACATATTAATGATTTTCTTTCTTTTTTAACTTTTAAGACGTTAAAACCTGTAATAGAAAAGAAGAGAAGAGATCGAATCAACCATAATCTGGAGGCGTTAAGAGATCTGCTTTTCAAGAACACTGCAGACACGGTGAGTAGACTACTAGGCTACCTCAAGTTTATGATGAATTGCCTCACATTATTACATTGACAAAACTCTAAAATGCCTCTCGACTTTACGTTGTCCTCACATTTCATCCCTCCACAGCGTTTACAAAATCCTAAACTGGAAAAAGCAGAGATTTTAGACCTGGCAGTTCAATACATCAAAAAGACTACACGAAAGTCTGAGAGAAAAGGTACGTTTTTACTTCACCCCTCTGAATTTACTATTAAAGGTGCAATATGTAACATTTCTTGTTCAAAATGAACACAATTAATTCACGATCCTTGTTTTACCCTGGTTCACTATGGTAAGACCATTATAAATGTTTTAGAGCTGGCCTCTCAAACTTGTCCTGGAGTCCCGGTACAAATTTTGGATGTCTTCCTAATCGAACACACATTTCAGACTGCAAGACCTGAATTGGCTGACTTGTGAGGGGAGACAAAGACAAAAATGCGGGTGTGGGTGGGGTTTCTCAAGAAATGTTTTATGAGGAGTTGGATAATCTTTAAAAAACCAATGTTCTTATGCAAAATGCATGCAGTTTTGTTTTTTAATCATATAGTGTACCTTTTAATATTTATAATTTATTGTAGTAATATTTTGCCTAATTTGTGGTTTTTCTTCTCTTTTTCTGCAGTGACATCTAAACAAATGGATTATAAGGCCACTCAGAATCCATCTGATAGGCCTATATATGTTTCTGCAGACCCCATCCATCCCACTGACTATTACGGGAGGTTTAAATCATCTAATCAGACGGAGGTTCTTCTGAAACTGGGCATCAGTCTTGATGATAACCTAACTGGTGCTTCTAAAGCAGGAAATGAACCAGTGGCCCAGACAGGCTTCCTTCCATCACCATCAGGCCAGAACTACCTCCAGGAACTTCTTTTACACCCTGAACCGTCTTTGCATGGCTCTAAACTTTTGTGTCTGTCAACTTCTCCTTCAAGTTCTTCATCACAATATAGTTCCCCACCATCATCTCCCACTTTTACCACAGTTAATCCTTTATCCTCCTCTCCCAAAAATCCCCCTGCAGATCCTTTCACATCTTGTTCTCTGCCTCCTCCTCCTGACCCATTGTCTCCTCTTATAACCCCACTTTCACTCCATAGGCCTGTTATTGTGCCTCAGCCTATTCTGCCTCACATGGCTAGAGATTTTACCCCACCGCAGTCACCTGTCCTGCCTTTTCCAACCCAGTGCGCATGGAGACCATGGAGCTGAACTCTTACCACTTTGGGGGTTTTCCCTTTATTTAGGCACTGCTCCAATGGAGAATTGATCAGCTCGGAGGGACATAATGGACATATGGTGCGGCTTGTGCACTGGGTTGTCTGTTGTCACAAGCCTCGTTTCTTTTGTCATGTTTTAAATGACATGTACTTTGACTTGACTATTTATTGTTTTATCCAATGTTTGTCTTAATTTGGTACCTGTAGTTCTAGCAGTGAAATAAATCAATTTCATCAGTTCTTGTTGTATTATGATTTATTTAAATACAAAATTTCTAAATGTTTATAGTAACTAAAGTCAACAACATGACACTATCTGTTTTTGGACCATATGGTTTAAGAGGAGCTACTGCAGCCAAACCATTTGGGTCCTAAATGAAGATGCAGCGTCAGTACTATAATAGTAACCCATGATTTAGAAAGCGATAAAATGAATATGTTATTTTAAACCGTAAACAGCTTGCACCACAAGATAGGCTACATACACTAGTCTCGTGTAGGAGGGATAGGAAAGCATGTTTTCACCCTATAGTTAATTCTGTAATCAGGTAAGTATGTGAGTCACATTACCTGGTTAATTTGTTGTGCTCCTTTTGTCAGCCTGACCTAAATCCAACATATTGCTCATGGTGCTGAACATATCAGAAAAGGGCTGAAAAGTCTTTGTATATTAATCTTACCTTTCTTCTGTAAAAATAAAATAAAAAAAATAAAGCTATACAACTGCTAATATTAATTGTGAACATTGCCTAGCAGAAGAAACCAGTAGTGAAAAATGAAGACCAAGGGTCAGGAAAAAAATGTACTGAAGAATAGTTTGCATTTTCATTAGCAGAAGCCAGCTTCAAGTCTCATGGAGTTCGTAGGCCACACTCCCTCTCACCATTTCGTCATACCGTAGGGGGAGACTTTTAAGCCAGTGTGTTCAAAATGTGATGCAAACAAGTTACACGTGTCTGCTATTAAATTAGGTATAGATATATATTGTCTTTGCAACACAAACAGAAAATGCTTGGTTTAGTTTCAAAATGAGGAGTGAAATGTTACAATTCACCCCATAGTCTGGGTTAGTTGTAACATATCCCTTGAAGATGAGACAGTTAGGGTAAAAACACAAATGTATATGCCTCAATTTTAGGACACATAGGCATGTCACATGCTGTATATTTTGCATATTACATTTTGTTTGCATCACAAAACAGAAATATTGATGAAAGCTCACCAAATGAAAATTGTATCATTTACTCACCCTCATGTTTGTCCAAACCTTTATGATTTTCATTCTTCTGCTGAACACAAAATAATATTTTTTAAAGAATGCCGATTACCAAACAGTTGATATGCCACATTGAATTCCACAGTATAAACAAAATAAGTATGGAAATCAATGGGGCATATTAACTGTTACCGGAATTGTTTTGGTAACAAAAGAAAATCATACAAGTTTTGAACAACTTGAGGGTGAGTAAAAGACATAATTTTAATTTTTTGAGTGAACTATTACTTTAATATGGAAATCCTTGGGAGATACAACTAATAAAACCCAAATAAAAATTCCTTTATATGTTTTACTTAATAGATTATATAAAATTTTACATAAAATTATTTTTGCTGACCATATGCTCACCTTTTTGTGCAGCTGAACCAGATTAACACATTGTAACAAATAAAATAGGGATTAAGTTTTTAGAATAGGCCTTTACACCATATTTTCAGAGGTCATATTGCCAAATAGGGTTCCTGCTGATCATCTGGCACAGTTAGGGGCCATTCACACAGAAAGCGGAACCGCAAGCTAAAAGCATATGTAACACACCAGTACGCCGTGTTTATAGAAAACAAGAGAAAAGCATGCTCCGTATTATAATACACGCAAGACATTCATTGGAATGAGCCACATGAAGGATCACCTAGAAAGGTAAAAGTTTCCAGAATTTTTGACATACTTACAGTATATTGATAGCCTGGCTGGCTAGCGTGGCTGGTACCATCGTCAACTACTTTGCCCAAAACTTATGGAACCGTTCGGTTATGAGGAACCATACATCCGTAGGCTAAAGAGCCAAAATAAAAACAATGGTCTTTTGCAAAAATGCATGAAGTTTTGTTTTGGCTTATTTGAACATGTAAACTTTACATCAGTCAGTAAGCACAAATCTCTATAGTCACAGGCAGTTTAAGTTAGCCTACATCACAACACTATAGAAAATAATAAAAGCGCCATTGAAAATTGTTGTTTTTCTGTAGCCTACAAACACTTACACAAGTTTTAAGTACTCTGCTGCCATCTCGTGGTGTTGTCAATGACTGCAAGAATATATTACATTGGTTGTCAGCACAAAAATACTGCATTTTTATATGGCATTGAAAGGTTTCTGTTTGTTACATTTAATGGTTACATTAATGTTGATATATACACATATAACCACTATTAGATGATTCATGTCAATGTCTTGCCAAGCATTAATTGTGTTGAATTTCCATAGCTCCTTTTATAATAGTGTCCATGTTGAGACATATGTGACATAAACCCAATACCAACAAAATATTAGGTGGTTTTACATGGGCAACTATTGTCTCCAAAGTTTTGCAGAGAGTTGCACTGATTCAGCCTAATGGTCAGCAGAGGGCAACATAAGATAGTGCTACCAGATTCAGTCCATATTTGAGCTCTGCCTTGTAGACACAGAGAGCCTGGTGTTGTTACCGGTGTTCCTGGGCGGTAAGCCGAGGATGCATGACTTCTCTCTCTCATAAATGTCAGAATTTTTCTCTCACTCCTTCAGTCTTGGATAAATCCATAACCTCTTCCCTATCTGCCGTTCACATCTCTATTACAAAGCCTGAATATTTTCTGAGCAAGGCACCAAGGGATTTGGCTGGAGAAAACAGAGTTTCTGACATGATAGAACATGTCTTTGGATAATGGTTATTTTTTTCTCTCTCTCTGCGTCTGTTGTCTTTATGTTCAGAAGCTTCTCTCTGTACCAGTGCCATTACCTGGTCCTCTGAGATGGCCATTGTTCATTGTGAGGTGAAAGAAGCTAGCACATAATGGCCCGTTGGTGCCTTTCTACGCGTTTTGATCATTACGGCCACCGGCAGTAAAGGACTGAAGTGCAAATTAAAGAGGATGTTCTACCTGGATGGAGGAATGCTGCCTCAATATTCATAATTGAATGTGGTTTGGAAGAAATCACCTCGCAAATAACAGGACAAAAGCCTGAAATCCCCTCACAAGCTCTCTCAGGTCACACTGATTAGAGCTGATCCTGTTACATGTGTAGTCTCTTGTTAATAGTGAATGCAACACATGCATTCCTGATCTGACACAAAGCGGGGAGGGAGAAAGAAAACACTGACAAGGATCCAGCACAGAGATGTCACTGCTCTTGCCACGGTTTATTGGACTCAGAGTTAAATACATTTGTGTTGGCACACCTCAAAAGCAATTTGTTGAGGCAGGGCTGCTGTCAAACACTTCCATCACACGTGCACACACTTGCACATGCCCCGTCCTTCAAAGCACAGGCATCCTCATCGGCACGCACACACACACAAATGCTGTGGTTTCATTGAAAACGGATCCCTACTTTTGTGCAAAATGTCTCTGTATAAGTCTTTGTGTTAGTGATATCAAGTGAGTGACGTCCCATGAGTGTTATTTTAGTCAGAATCCACTGCTCTAAATTGGAAATTGGAGATTATTTCATTTCTAAACCCTTACGTCAGCGTCTGCATCTGTTCAATCTTAATGTTTAGCTGTAAGGTCAATGAGACTTCATTAATGATTTCAACTTCCTTGTAATGTTGACAGATCTGGTTAATAGGGCAAAAGGGTCTATTTCATTTCCTCATTCCACAGATCAAGAAAAAACTTTTGTTAGATTATGTCAGAGCTGAGGGGAATTATGTTTATAATGTCTTGCGTTGTTAGAGAAGCGACTTAAAAGATTAACAAAAAAGAAGTCAATTGTGTACATGATCATAGCCCTAAAAGCATTTAAGTGGACAGTTGAGTAGAGATTTAAACATGTTAATATTGATATTAATAGTTGCAAAAAAGTTTTATAAAAGAACAATTGTGGAGTTTAACAATGAAGTTAACAACTTCCCTAATATAAGGCCTGGTTTCACAGACAGGGTTTAGATTAAGCCAGGATTATGCCTTAGTTCAATTAGGACATTTAAGTAGCTTTTATAGACAGGCCTTAGAAAAAAACATAACATTACTACACTGTAAAAATTATTTAAAAAATAAGTTACCTGGTTGCCTTAACATTTTTAATTCATTGAAATTAAATGTTTTAGTTAATATAATGAACATTTTTGAGAATCAACAACCTTTATTCAAATATTATTAAAATATTTTGTAAGCATAGGTAATTGTGTGTGTTTAATTTGTGAAGACTCAGTGAAACTGAGCTTCAACTGCTATTTTCATGATTTATCAAAAAAATGTATGTGGTTCAGATACAATAATATTTTAAGTTTCTATTTATTACAACAGTTTCCTTTACAGTATTGTATTAACTTTTTGATTTCAATAAACTCAAAATTTTAAGGCAACCAGGTTACTTACTTTTTAAAGTTAAACCAACAATATTTTTCTACAGTGTGCATCTTGAGACAAAACAATGGCACAGAAATATTTTAAGATATGTTAATGCAAGTTGACACAGTTAAAACAGCTCAAACATGTATTAGTCTGGGACTAGACCTAAACAACGGCTGTGAAACCGGGGGAAAATGTTGTGATTTGTCCAGTGATTTATTTTTTGGGTCAATGGTAACCCATGAAAAAGAAATGTAATGTGGTGGAATGTCAAGGCAGAAATAATATCAATTTCTTACACGTTTTGTACGCACCTTAATCATAATTTTTATTTAGTAGAAACACAAATTATTCTCCAGATAATTGGTTGCAGAAAACAAAATGGAAAAAAGAAATTCATTAATAATTAAGTTATAAATAAGATTTATGAATTACGTAATTTATAAATGTTGTTACGTTTTTTCAGGAGTTTGCACCACAATGCATTTAATAACCTGAAAAAACATAACCACATGATATCTTTATTGTTATCTTGCATTTTTTTATATTGTTATCTTCAATTTAACACGTCAACTCCACAATTAAATCAATTTACCATTAAATAAAAATGGTATTGTTTTAATTCTTCTCTTCTCTTCTCTTCTCTTCTCTTCTCTTCTCTTCTCTTCTCTTCTCTTCTCTTCTCTTCTCTTCTCTTCTCTTCTCTTCTCTTCTCTTCTCTTCTTCTCTTCTCTTCTCTTCTCTTCTCTTCTCTTCTCTTCTCTTCTCTTCTCTTCTCTTTTCTTCTCTTGCGAGCATGCATATGCCCTCTCCCTTCGAAGGGCAGAGTTCTTGAAGTAGGGACTTAGGAGGGAACAGGGCATAATGTAGCTGTATATCTACTATTTGACACATTTCTAACTCATGAAATGTATTTGAACTTCATATAAAAAGTATGGAAAACGTGTGTAATATCACAAACAAAATATGTTTATGTTTAGTCAAGCTTGTGCCTTCCAGCTTTAAAATGAATCATGAGGATTCGGTCACATGACCACACAATAAAATGACTTCCTCAAAGTGATCATTGCATGTCTACCCTTTGCTAACGGACTTGTTGAAGATATTCAGTTATTCACTTTTGTTTGGAACACCCCTAAAAAATTGTTTAAAAATTCAGTTTAGAATGCACCCATAGACCTGTTCATCTGCTTGTTAAAGCAAATATATAATCCGCCAATCACATGGCAGCAACAGCTTAATGAATTTAGGCATGTCAACATGGTCAAGACAATCTGCTGAAATTCAAACTGAGCATCATAATGAGGAACAATTGTGAATTGAGCGACTATGAATGTGGCATGGTTGTTGGTGCCAGACTGGCTGGTCTGAGAAATTGATGATATACTGGGACTTTCTCTAGGGTTTACAGAGAATGGTTCCGAAAAAGTACAAGCAGAAGACACACTGGGTGCCACTCCTGTCAGCTAAGATCAGGAAACGGATGCTACAATTCGCACAGGCTCACCAAAAATAGACAATGGAAGATTGGAAAAACATTGCCTGGTCTGACGAGTCTCGATTTCTGCTGCAGCATTGTTGGGTCATCCTGCCTTGCTGGATTATGCTGCTGGTGGTGTAATAGTGTGGAAGATATTTTGTTGGCACAATACACCGTCCGAACATTGTTTAAACACCACATCCCTGATTGACCATGTCAATCCCTTTATGACCACAGTGTACCCATCTTCTGATGGCTATTTCCAGCAGGATAATGTGCTAAGTCACAAAGCTCAAATAATCTCAAACTGGTTTTCTTGAACACGAGTTCAATACGTTTTCTATTCTCAAATGGCCACCACAGTCACCAGATCTCATTCCAAAAGAGCGCCTTTGGGACGTGGTGGAATGGGAGATTCGCATTATGGATGTGCAGCCGACAAATCTCCAGCAACTGTGTGATGCTATCATGTCAATATGGACCAAAATCTCAGGAATGTTTCAAGCACCTTGTTGAATCTTGGCCAAGAAGAATAAAGGGTTAGTTCACCCAAAAATGAAAATTAGCCCATGATTTACTCACCCTCAAGTCATCATAGGTGTATATGCCATTCTTCTTTAGTACGAATAAAATCAGATTTATGTTAATAACGTCCTGGCTAATCCAACTGAATGGCTAATTTGTTTTTGAAGTACATAAAAGTGCACCTATTCACCATATAACTGCTCCACATGGCTCCAGGGGGTTAATAGAGTCCTTCTGAAGTGAAGTGACGCGTTTGTGTAAGAAAAATATCAATTTTTAAAACTTTATAGACTAAAATAACTTCCCATTAGACGCCATACACTGAAGCACAGAGGATAGAGCAAAACAAAACAGTTCTGAGGGCAAAAAGAGGTCCAACCTGGTAGTAGCAAGGTGTACCCAATAAAGTGGCCAGTAAAGACTATCACAATCTCCACTTCATGATCATTTTAAGGGATTTATTGACCATGCCACAGTCTGAAGGAGCCCTTGCTACGATACTTTC
Organism: Pseudorasbora parva; assembly: GCF_024679245.1. Classification (NCBI taxonomy): domain Eukaryota; kingdom Metazoa; phylum Chordata; class Actinopteri; order Cypriniformes; family Gobionidae; genus Pseudorasbora; species Pseudorasbora parva. The sequence continues at coordinate 27,945,747 of NC_090182.1, forward strand.
TGTTTTGTGCTTTTCTGCGTGTTGGTTGGACCACAAGACTTTAAATGTTAATAATCGTAATTTGTCTTGTTGAAATATTGTACATATTTTAAGAAATAATAATATAAGGTTTACGTTATAGAAACAATATTTTTTTTTCTTCCAAGAATGTAATTATTTAAATGTAGCATTTTATCTACATTTTTTTTATTTTACGTCCCCCAAAAATATCAAAAGTACATTTGAATAAAATGTTATTTATCATAGAAGAGCTGTATCAGTCATTGTATGTACACTGAAAAAAATGGCTCCAACTGAACATTTTCTAGTGACCGATCATATCTTAATTTTTCAGTTTGCCAAATTGAAATTCTGTGAATCGATGCAATTTAATTCACAGAAATTCAATTCGTCCAACTGAAATTTTTTGATGTGATCTGTCACTTTCATTTGGAGACCTGAATTTTATTACAATGAATGAATTACATCTTTAATGTATGTTCCAATTATTGAAATGGGATAAACATTTTTTTTTAAATGTATCGTGTCATTAACCATATAGGTTTGAGAAGAACCATATAGGTTTCAATCAGTTCTAAAGTTTGAAAGGGCATCACTAAGATTTGGCTTGGTGTACCTGGATGAAGAGTCCATCCCGGTCCTCAAGAATTCAATCTTTCGCTACTCACAACTAAATACGATTTTCCCCTCTTTCATTTGTCTGTTTTCCTTTCACAGGAGCTTTTGAAGTTACCAGAGAAAGGAGCACTGACTGTAGCAAATTACCTGGGCTGAAACATTTTTGACATAAGTCCTAAGATGCGAGTGAGCCACTTCTCCTGGAGGCCCCATCGGGAGCGTTTAATCTCGGGCCATGAGAGGCAGCATTGCTGACAGAGTGACAGGACAGCTGGACACTCTTCCAGTCATGGGCACGGCAGTCTTCGGAGCAGGGCCCGTGCATTACCATAAAGGTACGTACCGGACAGGGTGTGGAGGCCAAGACTAATGCAGCAGTGATCACACCAGATATGGTTCTGTTTCAGCATCTTGCAGTTAAAATTATGGTTTATGGTTTATATTTACTCAGTTTAGAAAGCTCTAGGTCATGGCAGCCTCCTAAAAACTTATACTTCAGTGCCGAATCCGTGCAACAGAGGCCTATTTAGCCATTGTTCATTATCATATGTCAGCCAGGAAGTCTTGCTGAATATTGTTCTTATCACAGATCCCAAGTCCTTAATAGCTGTTCTGTGGGCAAAAACTGTTTTTATAAGCCACTGTAGTGCAGAGCACCGCCCGATTCTGTAACAGAGAGTAAATAGATGCGATATACTCCTCTATTCCCAGATAGTCAAAACAAAAACGCGTTAACAATAGCTTTGGAGACTAGCAATTGTGCAGCTGAGACACTATTTGACATTTTCATTCTGCTGAATAATGTCTTTCATTGGGGAGCCATACAAATGCTCTATTAATTTAGAGAGTCAATTGTTGCCTCCCAATGCCTAAAAAATAAACTCTTTCACAATGTTCAGCACAATTAGTCCTTCGTACTGTATAAATAGCTCTTTTGAAACCAACAATGTGTAATTGTGTCCACTTTGAGCAATGAACTCACAAATATGGAGCTCTTTTCATGTTTATCGCTTCAAGCTGCATTGTTAAAGCATTTGGCATGAACAGAAGTTGCGGTAGACGTTGAGTGTATCGTGCCCTGAGGTTGTGTGTTAACTGAGGAGTCTCTCTGGTAGCTGGCTTCTCTGACCTGGCACCCCCTGCAGTGGGTGGGCCGTGACCCAGGTAGCCTAAAGCCATGCTGGGTTACAGCTTCTGCTCTGGAGCTCTTGTAATCCGTCAGGATGTACTTCAGCTCAATAAGGAGGGTAGCACTCTTCTACCTCTACTAACACCCTTTTTAAAAACCAGGAACAACTTAACAGTTCAAAGGTCAGCGCTGGAAAAAGCTGGCGGCAGTTAAAAATAGTGTGTCATTTCTATTTTGGCTAAAAATACTGAGAGAGATGGTTTTGATCATGCCTGAAAAAGCAATGTGAGGGGAAGTATATAAATTAATAACGGGATTTAAATAAGCTATTGTTTTTTTCCTTGTCATCTCCCAGTGTTCCAGCAGGAAAGGTTTTAATGTAAAAAATTACCACTTTTTTACAAAGTTAAATCACATTGTTATTATGCTGTGTGCAAACCTGTGTTTGTCATCCACGGGAAATGCGCAGGAGAAACTGGTGTTTAAAAACAATCAGTTAACACCTGGCATCTTTGCTGTGCAGCGTATACTTTGAGAAAACAACCTTTGGCCTGGATGCGGGGTTTCCCGAATCAGCACTAGTGAATCAAATCTGGAAAGTGCCATAGTTACATTTGGAAAGTACAGGCTGGCTTTGTGCCAAAATCAAATGCCTTTTATTGTATTGTAAGTGCATACAGCTCATCATAACCACATTACAACTTAAAACGTTTATACAAAGAATCAGCTACTATATGGGGAATGGTTGTAGAGGCATGTATTGTTTCTCTCTCTCTCTCTCTCTCTCTCTCTCTCTCTCTCTCTCTCTCTCTCTCTCTCTCTCTCTCTCTCTCTCTCTCTCTCTCTCTCTCTCTCTCTCTCTCTCTCTCTCTCTCTCTCTCTCTCTCTCTCTCTCAAAGAGGAGCAGTTCACCCAAAAATAAAAATGATGTCATCATTTACTCACTCATTCCAAATCTGTGTGACTTTCTTTCTTCTGAGATATTTTGAAGAATGTTGGTAAGCAAACTATTTTGATCATTGACTTCCTTTGTATGGACAAAAAAATAAATAAAAGACCAAAATATATATATATTTTTGTGGAAAAAAGACACCTTTCGATTTAGTTGTTTTCTTTCATTTTTTCTTTTATCACAAGCCTGATTTCAAATTGGGACACTGTACAAATTGTGAATAAAACAGGATGCAATGATGTGGAAGTTTCACATTTCTATATTTTATTCAGAATATAACAAAGATGACATATCAAATGTTTAAACTGAAAAAAGTATAATTTTAAGGGAAAAAAATAAGTTGATTTTAAATTTCATGGCATCAACACATCTCAAAAAAGTTGGGCAAGGCCATGTTTACCACTGTGTGACATCCCCTCTTGTTTTAATAACAGTCTGCAAACGTCTGGGGACTGAGGAGACAAGTTACTCAAATTTAGAAATAGGAATGTTGTCCCATTCTTGTCTAATACAGGCTTCTAGTTGCTCAACTGTCTTAGGTCTTCTTTGTCGCATCTTCCTCTTTATGATGTGGCAAATGTTTTCTATGGGTGAAAGATCTGGATTGCAAGCGGGCCATTTCAGTACCCGGATCCTTCTTCTACGCAGCCATGATGGTGTAACTGATGCAGTATGTGGTCTGCATGTTGGAAAATGCAGGGTCTTCCCTGAAAGAGAAGACATCTGGATGGGAGTATATATGTTGTTCTAGATCCTCGATATATCTTTCAGCATTGATGTTGCCTTTCCAGATGTGTAAGCTGCCCATGCCACAAGCACTCATGCAACCCCATACCATCAGAGATGCAGGCTTCAGAAGAGTTCAGTTCAGAAGAGAAGCAGGCTTCTGAACTGAGTGCTGATAACAACTGGGGTTGTCTTTGTCCTCTTTCGTCTGAAGTTTTCCAAAAAGGACTTCAAATTTTGATTCATCTGACCACAGAACAGTTTTCCACTTTGCCACTGTCCATTTTAAATGAGCCTTGGCCCAGAGAAAATGGCTGCACTTCTGGATCATGTTTAGACATGGCTTCTTTTTTGGCCTATAAAATTTTAGCCAAGTTGAATGGCACGGTAGATTGTGTTCACCGACAATGTTTTCTGGAAGTATTCCTGAGCCCATGTTGTGGTTGCCATTACAGTAGCATTCCTGTATGTGACACAGTACTGTCTAAGGGCCCTAAAGATCACGGGCATCCAGTATGGTTTTCCGGCCCTTACACAGAGATTGTTCCAGATTCTCTGAATCTTTGGATGATTTTATGCACTGTAGATGTTGATAACTAAGTTTATGAGATTTGTAAATTATTGCATTACATTTTTTATTCACAGTTTGTATAGTGTCCCAACTTTTTAGAATCAGGTTTGTATAGCAATAGAAAAAAAACCTTAAAACTTCTGATATGTTAAATTTCTTCAATTAATGAAGTATACATTTTAAGTAAAAACATGAAAAATGTCCAATAATAATAGGGATACACTTTTTTACTCCTGATCTTCAGAACATGGTCTATTTATTGTAATGTCAATCAGATGCAGGGAGATAATTCTTAGAAATTAATTATGTTATGAAAATGCAACATATATAAATGTTCAGAAATAATAATACAAAAAAAAGATAAAAGAGGATAGAAATTTACTTAGTTTAAATCTTAAGATTATTAAACAAAATAATATGAGAGTTATTTATTTAAAATTTTTGATGTTGTCATGGCTTCAGAATGCAGCGTGATTTCCCCCCCCCCCCCCCCCCCCAGCTTACACTCCATTTGAAGAGAGCTTTACATATGAACTTGAAACAGCACCTCCAGGCAGATCCACATTAAAACTGACAGGAAAGCACCTTCTAAGAGGGGCTTTTAAACTCATGGGGGGTTTTGTGATCCATCTCAACCCCAGTCACCTTCATCTTGCCCTCTGTGTTTACGATACACATCTTTTAACAGCCCGCAGAGATCAATGGTCAATGCAGGAGGATTGTGCTTCGGAGAAGGCTTTACAGACATGGATACATGTCCGTGAGTATGAGAGCCACAACGATTTTAAAGCCTGTTTAACAATATAAAATCATCCTCCAGGTGGTCCAGGTGGAACCCACTCAGATTGCTAGTCATCAGACTGAAGGTGCGGCTGGGTCTTAAGAGTGTGAATGGAGCTTCACTCGTCTTTTGAAACGGCTCATGCCCACTGTTTTTACGGTCCTGTCTCCTTTGATGTTTGAGGTTGAGATGTTACACCAAAGAAAAGCTTTGTGGGAAGTTTTCCATGTGCTGGTATGTCAGCTAAAATAATGGATGTTTTGACATGACTGGTGCAGAAACTTTAATCTTGGCATCATTCATGTGTCATTCACTGGAATGAAAAAAATGATGAAATTGCATTTCATGTCAATTCAATTTAATTCCAAAAAAAAAAAAAAGCACAGTTGTTCTACGCCCGCATTTCTGTGACACTGATGAAACATATGCCTTTATTGTCCAATCTTGAAACCAACACCACAATGTATCCATCAGCGATGTAAGAGTAGCGTGCAAGTGTGTGTGTCTCTGAAGATCTGCGGCAAGACTTTGTTCTATTTGTTAAACCCAGGTTAAAACCCCAAGATATCTCTTTGGGATAAAGACAAGCATCATCATGCGGCATTCAGGCTAGATGTGTGGACCACCAGGCAGAGATCCTCACATACAGGAATAATGGTAGTGTGATATGAGTCTAACTCCTTATGCTGAGAGTGATTACGCTCTGATTTGTGGTAGAGGGACTGGTGGTGCTTTGTCTGGCTCATCTAGATTTTAGATAGAATGCGGTGATAAGTGTCATGAAAGGAGCTTGTCATCAGTTTTTTGTGTTATTTGTTCCCCACAGCACCATGATGATGGCAGCAGGGGGCAGCTGAAAGGGCTTGGAGTTGGCAGAGATGCAGCATGGGCTGACAGGCAGGCACTCGCTGGTGACAGAGCACCGGAGCTTCTGTCTCTTTGAAGTGTGTTCTCTGTGAGTATTTCAATTCCCAACTCATGGCTTTTTTTGAAGTTACACTACCCTTCAAAAGGTTGGAGTCAGTATTTATTTTTATTCAGCAAAGATACATTGATTTGATCAAAAGTGACAGTGTAGACATTTGTAATGTAACAAAAGATTTATATTACAAATAAACATTGTTCTTTTGAACTTTCATCAAAGAATCCGGAAAATGGTTTCCTCAAAAATATTAAGTAGCGCAACTGTTTTGAACATTGACAATAATAAAAAAAAAAAATTTGAGCAGCAACTCATCATATTAGAATGATTTCTGAAGGATCATGTGACACTGAAGACTGGAGTAATGATGTTGAAAATACAGCTTTGCATCACTGCAATAAATTATATTTGGAATAAATATATTAAAATAGAAAGCATTTACTTTATATTAGGTGACCTTAACTACAATGTAGCCTACTTGCATCAAAAAATAAATACAATGTGATTTTATTGTGTTATTATATCGCAAATCACTTTTGCTGATATTGATGTGGGAAACAGGTAAAGTTAGAGACAGGATCTGGTGAAGGATCTTACTTTGACATTAAAAACAAAACTGAACAAATTGAATGGCTGCAACAATGTTTAATAGGTAGTTTTGGGAGTAACGCTGCTTATAATAAAACCCATAGATATCAAACACTTCAAGCATCACACAATGTTAGTTTAAATGTTTAGCCTACCATCGCGACCACCGCAGTAAAAGTATATTTTTGATAAGTTGACGGAGTTCATGTCAACGAAAGCAACAGATATGAGCTGCATTTTATTAGTCAGCTCATTTCAAGATCAAAGGCCGCAAAATGAGAAAGAGTGTCATAAGATCATTTAGTCTCATTAGTGTTAATGAAAATGATGGTTTTTGAGCTTCTAAGACTTAGTTTCACTTTCACTTGCGGCAGTTTGCATGTTGACTTGCTTTGCAGTTGCGGTGATGCATGTTACAGTAGCCAGTATATGTGTCTACAACATATATAGCCTTTAACGCTCACACATTTATTTTTTAACAATTTCCCAGAAGTAAGATTTACATGTGGTTTAAACTACCAGATGCATTTACACTTGTTCAGTTTCGCTTGAAATGTGTCCCTCCCAGACCACCTTCTGAATTGGTTTGTTTGAGTGATCAGATTTAAATTAGTCTCAAAAGAATTTCAGAAGGCATTTAGCCTACTTTTGGTCTTTTCACAATCAGATAGATATCTTGTCAGAGAAAACCAATGAAGTGACCAGGTGTGAAAAGGCTAAACCGAAGGAACACTTGCTGCTGCTGGACACTAAACACTGCAGGCTATTACTGCTGGATTGCCCTGTTAATTGCAATGAAGAGGTCTAAAAATTATATTTATTGTGTTTGACTGTTTAGTACTGCTCAATTTTACATTTATAAAGCAGACATAAAAGTTACTTAAAAATTACTTTTCCTAGTAACTTATTACTTTTGATATACAGTAATTGGTAACTCAATTACTTTTAAAAGAAGTAACTACTAACTAACTAACTAATTACTAATTTTCAGGAACTTGCTCAACACTGATAACAGGGCGGATCTTGCGCTTCTTTCTGCAAGCGTTCATTTTTCACAAAAGAGTGTAACACGAGTAAACTCATTTAAATTTCAGTAATTGTAATTGCGTTATTTAATTTTAAAAATATATTTAGTAACATGCGCATTACCGTTAAAAGTGGTGAAATTACAGTAACGCGTTACTTTGTAACGCATTAATCACAATACTGAATACGGGTAAAGTTACGGACAGGATCTGGTGAAGAAGCTTTCAGTGATCAAAACATGTATTTAGAAGATGATACTTTTGAAAATATGCTTGAGATGGCAAATATGGGCCAGATGCTGAATGACCTCGGTAAAGAGCTCAGACGAGGACAGTGATGATAGTATAAAACATCTGCTCAAACTGAACCCTTCCAAGCTCCAAAAGGTAACAAAATATGCTTTATTTTATTATTCTGTAATTCTTACTCTAATACCAGGAGATCTTTATATTATCGTTGCAGGTAGAGATCCATTGGGGTTGCTAAAGATCATGTAATAATGATTGACGAAGCATCCATGCATTTAAGGGTTCATTTTATATAATTTTAAGTTTCTTTAGATTATTAAAAGATTTTTCGCAGTAAAAATGGTAAAAACTGTTCACTGAAAGGTTTTGTGGAAACCCCTGCACCCACAGAACCTTTATTTTTAAGAGTGTATTCAGGTCCCCTTTAATGGTCTAAACTAAAGTAACCAATTGGAGTGTACACTTTCACAAAATAAGATGTTTGCTGGTCTTCTTCTTATCTATGCTGCATAGCACAGCATTAATGCCATCTAATGTTTCCCCCATATATCCCACAACACACACTAACCCTATGTTATCAGTTCTGCATGTCAATGTCAAGCTTAAAAAGGCTATTTCCTCTTACCTAGAATGTTACCTGTATGTACTGAGGCCAATATTATAGCTGTCATCTCTGCCCAGTGCTCCCTGCATAAAAGAATCTTTTGTTCCAGTTGTAATTTAGACATTATTCAGCTCTCAGGTGCACACAGCAGACTGCAGGGTGGAACACTATATCTGCTCTTGAACATGGTGTAACTGTTTCTTGTTGACAGAGTGGGATTTCTCAGCAAGACATCACTACATGTTTAATTCCATGCTTGTTTTTCTTGTAAACCCTTCATGGTCACATACACGGAACTGCACATACATGACTAATGCTGGTAGGGAATGTATCCCCATGATCACCAATGCTTTCAGAGAACATTTACAACGAGTAGAAATTCTCACTGCTTTCTTTTTTGACAAGTGCTCAAGAATGTAAGCAGAAACACCGAGAAGAAAAACATATGATGTCTTGAAAGTGACAACATAAACCTTACTGTTTCTTTCCTCAGGCAATGGATTGTGTTAACTGTTGTGATTGGTCACCATGGCTGAAGCTCATCTTGGAGCTCACACCCCTTTCTCAAGGGCGAGAGATGCTTTTGTTTGATGGTGACAGGGGGAATGTCTTCAAAACCTCTGAAAAGCCTTAATGTGCACACAGATCTACTTTGATCTGCTGATTCTTACACATCTGCAACAAGCTTGGAATACATCTGAAGAGCTGCCACTCTTCTTCATGTTAGTGTGGCCCATGTGAAGTCAGAGCCCTAGATTTTCTGGAATTATTAGCTGTGAGATAGAACATTCCTGCAGTCTAGCTGCTTTTTGGGCCGATTTTCTTTGAGACGACTCAAAATCAGAGTTGTTTCGTACTATTTATGGCACCGAGCAATCTCTCGGGACTAGTGCTGGCAGAATACAAGCATATATTTTTGTTGTTGTTGTTGATCCTACACAAATGATCAGCTTTTTTAATGTAAAGTATGGTGTCGTATTTGAAGTCACTCATTCCCTGGATCTAATTTTAGGAATGTAGTTGTCTGACCTTTATTTATGTTTTATTCCAAGCAAAGATTGTTCTGTATATCATGCTAAAACATTTGTATTACAGACTTGTGACTGGAATAATGCCTGCATTAAAATTCATTTTATTTTCACACACCTCTGAGATGAAAATACATGTGAATTAATTAAAAAAACATAGCTATAAAAAGATATTTTAGAGAGATTGGATTAATCATTTGCCTTTTTTCTACATTCACGCACAAAGGTGTTTTTTTTTGTTGACAGGGAATGGCAGGGCAGAGGGCAGAGGGGGTGTGCATATATTACTGTGGGATAATTAACATCTAAAGCACTGGGTCATTCTAAGCCCTGCTGTGTAAGGAATCGCTGGCACATGCATTCTTCAGCTGCTCACTCGTCTTTAATCAATCGTGATATCTCCACTAAATCTATATAGGAAGGGTATTAAAAGATTAACTGAAACTTTACCAGTATAATGACTTTTGATTTAAAATCTCTATTTGGAGGAAGAGGATGTCATTTTATCGCTTATCTATTACACGGGACCACTGGTGGGAACTCCATCTATACCTGTCTGCCTAACAATTTCGCCTCCAGATAATTACGCCTGGGGTCAGATTGGTCTCAGGAGCCAAACTTCAATTTAGATGACAGGAAGTTTTTCTAAGCACTTCACAGAAATAACATTTTAACCCCCAATTAAAGCAATCCAGTTCAAAGGAAGAAAAACACAACAAATCTAAATAATCTTTTTTTGAATAACTGGTTAAAAGTCTACCTATTTATTTTATTGCTAGTGTTAGTGTCTAAAATATAGGAAAAAAGCTATTTAGAGCTGCCTACCACATTATGCACTACTGCTCAAAAGTTTGGGGTCTGTAAGAATTTTTTTTAAAGGTTTTTGATAGATGTCACATATGCTTACCCATGCATTTGCATTAATTTGATCAAAATACTGTAATATTGTCAAGTAGTATTACATTTTAAAATGACTGCTTTCTATTTTAATGTATTTAAAATGTAATGTAGTCCTCTGATGGGAAAAGCTGTTTTCAGCATCATCACTTCAGTCTTCAGTGTCACATGATCCTTCAGAAATCATTCTAATATGATGATTTGATGCTCAAGAAACATTTAATATTATTATCAATGCTCAAAACTGAGGCTTGTTTCTGCCACAGAATAAAAGGTTTTGAAAGATAATTGTGACTTTTTAATCTCACCATTGTGCTTACGTCTACATCTTTATATTTACATAAAGTCAGAGTTGTGAGATATAAAGTCAGAAATGCGAGATATAAAGTCAGAAATGCGAGATATGAAGTCAGAAATGCGAGATATAAAGTCAGAATTGTGAGATATTAAGTCAGAATTGTGAGATATTAAGTCAGAATTGTGAGATATTAAGTCAGAATTGTGAGATATTAAGTCAGAATTGTGAGATATAAAGTCAGAAATGCGAGATATAAAGTCAGAATTGTGAGATAAAGTCAGATTTGTGAGAATTTATACTGTATCTCACAAAAAAAGTCAGAATTGTTTTATGGAAAGCGTGATGCATTCTTTTCAGGAATCTTTGGCTATGTCTGCTAGCCTAGAAATCGTCTCGGTTACGTATGTAACCCTAGTTCCCTGAGGGAACGAGACGCTGCGTCGAAACGCTGTGAGAACGCCTCTGTTCAAATGCGTCGTGAAGCGCCTGTAGAACCATTCCATCGGAAAAAAGATCGATCGTCGGCGTGATGACGTCATCGACCGGAAGCTATAAAACGTCCGTGAAAACAAACAGGAACTAACTTCTGATAAAGCCTGAAGTAAGTGATCACGGACACGCCGGGAGTATGGCAAAGCGACGCAGCGTCTCGTTCCCTCAGGGAACTAGGGTTACATACGTAACCGAGACGTTCCCTTTCGGGGAACTCGAGCTGCGTCGAAACGCTGTGAGAACGCTTATACCCACATCGCCATAGGACCAAGTGTCTCGTATGTGTGAAGCCGAAGCGCACACGGTTACGAGAGTACCTGTGCCCCTACAGTAGATGCCAGGTCTAATTCGTAGAACCTGACAAAGGTAGAAGGAGACGACCAACCGGCCGCATTACAGATATCATGGAGGGAAGCCCCCGACAAAAGTGCTTTAGAAGCAGCCATACCCCTGGTTGAGTGCGCCCGGACAGCCAGTGGAGACGGCTGCCCGGTAGCTTCATAAGCAAGTGAGATGGCCTCGACCACCCACTTGCTCATCCTCTGCTTGGACACTGGGGCCCCCTTCTTAGGGGGTCCAAAGCAAACAAACAATTGTTCAGTTTTTCTCCACAGGGCAGCTCTGTGGACATAAGTATCCAGTGCCCTCACCGGACACAGCAGATTTAATCTTTCCTGGTCTGACGTCATAAATGGAGGAGGACAGAAGGCTTGTAGAGTGATGGGGCCCCGTGGGCTCGTAGGAACCTTGGGGACATAACCCGGCCTGGGATGCAGAAATGCTTTCACCATCCCTGGCGCAAACTCTAGACATGAGGGCTCTACCGACAGAGACTGAATATCTCCTATCCTTTTAAGAGACGAAATGGCCAAAAGGAAGATGGTTTTTAGAGTGAGGAACTTATCCGAAACCTCCTCCAGAGGTTCGAACGGAGGTCCGGACAAGCCCCTCAAAACAATGGCCAAGTCCCATGCCGGGACCCTCGAGTGCATAACTGGCCTCAACCTTAATGTGCCACGAAGGAAGCGTGTAATTAGAGGGTGTCTTCCCAAAGACACTCCACTGCAAGGGACGTGGACAGCACCCAAGGCCGCCACGTACACCTTAAGTGTGGAGGGGGTCAACCCTGCAGAGAACCTCTCCTGCAGGAACTCCAGCACTGTACCAACCGGGCAGTTAACTGGATCCCACTGGCGTTCTCTGCACCATGCTGAGAAAAGTCTCCATTTCAAAGCGTACAGCTTCCTTGTGGACGGAGCTCTGGAGTGTAGGATGGTCTCTACGACCTCGGCCGAGAGACCCTCCTCTATGAGCCTGGCCCCCTCAGAGGCCAGGCCCACAGTTTCCACATCTCTGGGCGTGGGTGCAGGAATCTCCCGCCCGCCTGAGAGAGTAGATCCCTCCTGGTCGGAATCTCCATCGGAGAGCCTTCCAGGAGAGATATCAGGTCCGCAAACCACACTCGGGTCGGCCAGTTCGGAGCCACTAGAAGTACCTGGGCCCCGTCCCGGCGTACCCTCTCCAGAACTCCTGGAAGCAGGACAATCGGGGGGAAGGCGTACAGAGGCAGCCTCGGCCACTCCTGTACCATGGCATCCAGCCCCAGCGGGGCCGGATGGGTCAGAGAAAACCACTGCGGGCAGTGAGAATTCTCCGCCGAAGCGAACAGGTCTATCTCTGCCTTCCCATAAACCTTCCAAAGGAGCTCCACCACCTCTGGATGGAGTCTCCATTCCCCGGGCCTCGGCCCCTGTCTCGACAGGCTGTCTGCTTCCTGATTCAGGGCCCCCGGGATATACACTGCCCTGACTGACAGCAATTTCCCTTGGGCCCACAGGAGGATCCGATGTGCCAATTTGTCCAACGGACGAGACTTCAGACCCCCCTGGTGGTTTATGTAGGCCACCACGGACGTGTTGTCTGTTCTGACTAGTACATGGTGGCCCCTGAGGTCGGGCAGGAACTGTTTCAATGCCAGAAACACTGCGAGCATCTCTAGCCGATTTATGTGCCAGTGCCGCTGATGCTCCTGCCATAGACCCTGGGACGAGCGACCACTCATGGTCGCCCCCCAGCCCGTGAGAGAGGCGTCTGTCGTTAGCGTTACGCGACGAACAAGAGCCCCCAACACGGGACCCTGAGATAAAAACCCCGGGTTTTTCCACATGACCAGAGCACGTAGGCATCGCCGCGTGACTTTGATCGTGCGGAGCGGATTTCCCCTCGGGGAGAACCCTTTTGTCTTGAGCCACCACTGCAGTGGCCTCATGTACAGTAGGCCAAAAGGTATCACGTTGGACGCTGCTGCCATGAGACCTAACAGTTTCTGGAACTGTTTCACAGTGACGGCTTGGCCTAGCCTCTGTTCTTTGGCGGCTGCCAGGATCGATGCTATGCGTGTTGGCGATAATTGCGCCCGCATAATTACCGAGTCCCAGTTCACACCCAGAAAAGTGGTTCTCTGAGCCGGAGAAAGCACACTCTTCTTGGCGTTCAGCCTCAACCCCAGCTTCGACATATGGGCGAGAACAGCATCTCGATGCTGAACCGCCATCTGCTCTGTATTCGCTAGAATCAGCCAGTCGTCGATATAGTTCAATATGCGGATGCCCTGAAGACGCAGCGGCGCCAGAGCTGCATCCACACACTTGGTGAACGTGCGGGGTGACAGTGCTAGACCGAAGGGAAATACACGATATTGGTATGCCTCTCCCCCGAAGGCAAACCTCAGGAACTTCCTGTGATGTGGAAAGATGGAGACATGAAAATACGCATCTTTGAGGTCTATGGTGACAAACCAATCCTCCGATTTGACCTGCGCTACAATCTGTCTGAGTGTAAGCATCTTGAATTTGAGCTTGGCCACCGAGCGATTCAATAGCCGCAGATCTAATATCGGGCGTAAGCCCCCATCCTTCTTCGGCACGATGAAGTAACGGCTGTAAAAGCCAGACTCCCTGCTGGGAGGGGGAACCCTCTCTATAGCCCCTTTTTGCAGGAGTGTCTCTACTTCCTGTGCCATTACCAGAGCCTGCTCCGGGCCCACCTCTGTAGGCAGGACACCGGAGAAAGGAGGTGGACGACTTCCGAATTGAATGGCGTACCCCCTTTCTATTATCTGCAGGACCCAACGAGATATATTTGGTAGACGTTTCCACTCGTCTAGAAAATCTACTAAGGGAACCAGCCTCTCGAGGCTGGCCTCTGGTGTATTTTGAGCAACAAGCACAGTGCCCTGAAGCGGCGGACCGGCAGGGAACAACTGACTTGACTGCTCGGGGACCCCCCGAAGGGGGTGCGGACCACCCTCGGGTGGCCCGCGGAGACCGACTGCGCCCCGGCATTGCGGCAGGGTTGGCAGCGCGGCCCCCCGAGGGTGCCGTAGGGAAACGGGTACCGTAGGCAGGGGTAAGCACCGTTTCCCTACGGGGGGAACCACCCTCAGCGTCCTGACGCTTCTGGCGTCAGGAACGCTTCGACGAGGCCTTCTTGGCGATCAGGACTGTCCGCAGATCAGCCCTGCCCCTCGAAGGCCTCGTCTGAGAGCGCCGCCCCTCGTCCCCACGCTGAGGGGGAGCTCGGGCAGCGACGCTCTGTTTCTGCTGAGCCCTGTAGGAGGAGCTCGTACTCGGCTTGGGCTGCTTGGTGGTATCAGCAGCAGCCCCAGGGACCTGGACCCGGAGAGGGAGGAACTGCTTGAGCGCCGCAGCTTGCTTTTTCGACTCCTGGAACCTCTCGGTGACAGTGTGAACTGCGTCACCGAAGAGGCCTCCAGGAGAAAGCGGCGCATCTAGCAGAAAGGCTTTCTCCCTCTCCTTGATGTCTGTGGGGTTTAGCCATAGATGCCTCTCCGTAGCCACCAATGCTGCCATGGAGCGGCCAACACATCTGGCCGTCTCCTTGGTGGCCCGGAGAGCTAGATCGGCTGACGATCTTAATTCAGCGATAATATCACCCCCCACAGCATCACTACCGTCCAAATCCCTCAGCAGGTCAGCCTGGTATGCCTGCACGATAGCCATCGTGTGCAGGCATGCAGCCGCTTGACCCGCCGCCGAGTACGCTTTACCCACCATAGCCGACGTTGTTTTTAGAGGTCTGGTGGGTAAAGTCGGGGCCTTCAGGGACGATGCCGAGGAAGGCGAGAGATGGCTCGCAAGCGTCTCTTCAACCTTTGGCATCGCCCCATAACCATACTGTCTCAGCCCGCAAATGTTGCTGTAGACCGAAGTCTGCGGGCTGAAGACACGATATGAAGCCGGTCTCTTCCACGATCTTGCCACCTCGGTGTGCAAATCGTGGAAGAACGGCAGGCCCCGTCGCTGAGGTTCTGAGGCGCGAGACGGCAGGAAGCGTTCGTCTAGCTTACTATGACGTTTTCTTCCTGCCTCAGATCTTTCAGTGGGCCAGTCGATGTTTAACCTGGCCACTGCTCGCGTCAAAACCTCAACTAGCTCCTCACTAGCAGGGGACTGAAGTGGCGAATCTTCAGTATCGATACTTTCAACGTCCACCTCCTCAGAGCTGGACAGATGAAGTACCGGCGGCTCTCTCGGGGGGGAAGAAACCGCCATGCGTGCTTCCATACCCCGAGAAGAACCGCTGGATGGAGCAGGTGAGGGCAGAGATAAGGCAGCGCCCGTCTCTAACCCCTCTGCAACATCCAATTGTGATCCCCACGACTGCAGCCTCCGCTCCGCCTCGGCGGCAGCGGGACCAGAGCCGCGGGGAACACGAGCCGAGGCACCCTCCTCGAAGAGTGCCCGGCGGGAGCGCAGCGTTCTCAGTGGCATACGCTCACAGTGCTCGCAAGCAGCCCCCTCGAGGGCTGCCTGGGCATGCTGCGCTCCCAAGCATGCAACACAGAGAAGATGTGTGTCCCCGCCCGTGATGTAGCGTGGGCAGGGAGGAACACACTTTCTGAAATTGCTGCTTTCACTCGCCATTCTATCTATCTTATTTTCTCTTTTTTCTGTTAATATATTGAATATTTAACAAAAAGGGTGGAAAATCTCTGCTTTCTAGTATAATAGACAGACAAAAACACCAAATAGACAGACAGGTTCACACAGATCGCTTGCTGAAGGCTCAGAAGCTAGTTCCTGTTTGTTTTCACGGACGTTTTATAGCTTCCGGTCGATGACGTCATCACGCCGACGATCGATCTTTTTTCCGATGGAATGGTTCTACAGGCGCTTCACGACGCATTTGAACAGAGGCGTTCTCACAGCGTTTCGACGCAGCTCGAGTTCCCCGAAAGGGAACTAGACTTACCCTAGCGGCAGCAAATCTAATCTGCCCGTGAGTGCCGTCTAGCAACTCTCAATACACTTCTGAGCTGTAAAAAACAAACTCTGGTCGGGCCAATCACATAGAGTCGGTGTAAGATTCATTTTGCATGCATGTAAGAGTTTCTGTGATGAAAGCATTGTTGATTAGTAGTAGCTAAAGCTAATTTAGTTCTAAAAAAAGTTCCTGGATGCGGTGTACTAGCTTTTACACATGCATTTTGTTATCTAAAGTTAAATTTTGTAAAATTCAACACAACAGCGATCAACTTGAGCTAAACATATTGAGTATTTATCATCACTACTGGCTCGCTATGTGTATAACATTGTAACTTTATGCCAAGTAATGTTATGTTAGCTATATTAGGCAGCTTCATGTGCTAGTGATACATGCTTCATGAAAACATGAACCAAAAAAATGTATAATCAAAATGAAAGATTACCTGAATAAAGATTACCTTGTCTTGAACTCCTCAAATCAAACGGGTGCGCAAGTGGGCAGATCCTGTAGCAAAAGTGGTGGTAGCTAGCCATGGTAGTGAGAAAAGGTGACAGTCGCCCAAGCCAATCCCTTGTTTCGTCCCGAACGAAAATAACGAGCAGTGTTTTTTGCAGATTAAAAAGTCTAGAGTCACCGATTTTTTTACTCCCTTTTTCAGAGTATTTACACATTAATTATGCATTGACATATAAAGAATGTTCAAACAAATTTGGACAAAAGTGTTTTAGAGAATTCTTACCTACCCTACCTATCTGAATGCAAAACTTATGCAAAAAAGTACATTTTCTGTCATCCTTTCAGGACTGTGATATTAAGTGCGCAAAGTAATGTATTTTAGTGTGCAAAAGTGAATAGCACATAATTGGCACCATAGCGGATTAAAGATACATCTATTGGTTCAATATGTGTCCCATGACTAAACATGAGTCATCGTTTTTAAATACCGATTTTATTAATGTTTTCGTTGACTTAAAATGCCATCTCTGTGTGGATGGGAGGCCAAAATGGAGAGAAAAAGATGCATTTTCAACGTATGCAACGTATTAGTGTGGACATGGCCTTTGATGAAAGTTCAAAAGAACAGCATTTATTTGAAATATAAATCTTTGTAATGTTGTAATTTGTATCTTTATAAATGTCTTTACTGTCACGTTTGATTAATTAAATGCATCTTTGCTGAATAAAATATGACTTTGTTTTAAAAAAGTATTTTTAATTTACTTAATAAAACACATAAGTTATTATTATTTTAATTACTTGAAATTCAACCCTCAAATGTAGATATTAGACTGGGAAATACCCGTAGAGAGACCTGAACTCATATCTAATGAGTGACCTTTCCATATCAGAATCTCACATTTCTAATTCACTTCAGAATTTTTTCTGCATGTCAGATGGTATACATCTTATCACCTTGTGCAGCATCTTGTTGTGGTACCTTGTGTTGCCTTTGATATCGGAGAGCATGGAGGTTTCACCAAAATAAAGGCCTCCTTTGTACTCTGCTGATTAACTTCTGTACCTGAGCTCTCTGATAAGGCCCGAAAAAAAATCCATCCTCAAGAAGCCGACAACCGTGAATCCTCTAGGTTTTATTTATTGAGTTTTCTGTAACAGATTTGGATTTTGTTCATTGCATGAAAATACCACACTGTGTTAGGGCACTATTGACAGCAGTTATCTTTGCCATATAATGAACTCGCATAACTGTTTTTTTCTCATTGGAAAAACATTTATGCATCCTTCAGCCGATGTTAAATCTTGTTATTTTCTTCTTAAGTATGCATGCAGTCTTCTGAGCTCCAAGAGACTTTAATGTGTGTTATGAACTGCATTAAACAGATAAAAAGTACAAAGCACAAGTAAAAAGAGCTCCTTTGATAACCTGCTTGTGCACATTTGATCTCAAGCCATTTGAATTTGTCTGTGTTAGTCGTTCCAGTGAAGTTTACAGGCCTGAGGGCATGTACTCCAGCAGCACAGCACAGAAGGGAAATCACATCAAATTTATTTTGATGTTGGTTTGTCAAAAAAAAAAAAAAAAAAAAAAGCCAGTGATTTAGTTTGGGTCGTTTTTTGTTTTTGGCTCTCTCGTTTCTTCTGTTTTATAAATAATGTGTCTTGACAAAATGAGTATAAATATGGATGTCAGCGACGTCAAATTGGTCATCATCTTCTTCGCAGTATAGTGTGACTGCACAAGCCATTTTTGTTAGACTGGCTAAACCCAGCCTGATCTGCCAGTGATTTGATTTCACCCGGAAACTCAGTCTGGAAAACTGTACATTAATTTCTACTGCTTCTGTTACACTTTTGCGGGAACCAATCACAGACTGGCTTATCCACCTGCAGCGCTATTGGCGGGTTTAACATGATGACGGATAGAGAAGTGATGGGTCCTTGCTCGTTGATCACGCCTCTTGTGGTCTGATTGGTTGGAGGACTATCCAATTGCATACATTTCTGTCATTTGAATAATGCCCGTTGATCACACCTTTTATGGTCTGACTATTTAATTGCCTACAGAGTCATTTGAATAATGCTCTTTTATCATGCCTCTTGTGCAGTAGAAAATACAGAGCAGACTCCCCAGACTAATGTTCAATCTTAAATTAAGCTTGGTTTGGTGATGGTCAGACACCATTTTTACATTATTTTACAGTCACTGTAAAATATAAATTGAGAGACTTTCCTTTCCTCCAAAAGCCTCCAGATTAACGTGCAGTGTATTTTTAAAGTCCCTTACAACATCAGGTACAGCTTTAACTCCAACAGGTCACAATGACCATAGCTGAATATGTCCTGGACATTCGAGTCCTATATATTAGCTTTCTTTCAGATCTTTGTTGGTGAGGTGAGGGATGCTGGCATGACATTTTGAAATAATTGTTGTTTCTCCAGTCATTTAAAATAACCCCTTCTATTATATTTTTAACTACAGCTCAGTTTCAGCTCACACTGTACTTTTACCAGGGATCACTGCATTTACATGCATTTATATTCATTTGTCAGACACTTGTATTCAAAGCAAAAAGTATTTGAAATGGCATCATAGATGTTCGTCCATCTGTCTGTTAAAGGGTTACTTCAGCGATTTAGCATATGGTTTTGTATAAATACAAACGCTGGATTATATTCAAATGATCGTGCTTCCATGTAAACAGAGCAGCGGTCAGCGGAGCAGTGAGTGTTTCAACTTTTCAAATGAATTCCTATGAAAGTTACGCTTCCAAAGCCATGAACTGAAAACGCGCCAGACTAAACACGCACTGAGAATGACCATCGCGCTCGCGCTTACCTCAGCTCTAGTGATGAATGTAATCTGACTCCTGCTGCGTTTGTGCTGTGACACTTGCTCAGCTCACTGACACTATATTGAACAGACACGTTCAGTTTTTAATTGTAATGTCTGTTCTCTAACTGAACTGATTTTATGAAAATGAACGTGGTGGGAAAGTGATCCAGTAATCCAGTAGTGCTGGCTTGGGCGTGGCCTCATAAAACAGTGAAGTAATGCATTCTGGTAGTTGTTGTCTTTCATCCCCATGAGACAAAAATACATTTTCTGTCTTTTCTCAGTCTAGAAGACACCAAATTCAAAAAATTATTTCACATTTCTACTACATTAATGACCAAGTTTAAATATGACCAAGCTTAATGCTAAATCACTGCACTGTAAATTCTAACAAGTTCAGTTTACTTTAAAAAAAAGTTTGGAAACTGATTGCCTTATTTTTGCAAAGCAAACTTAAATGTAAAACTCAAGTTAATTTAATATTCAGCTAAAAGTAAACAAAGCTTATACCTCCCAAGTGAATTAAGCAATACATGTCAAGTTAGTTTAATGCCAATTCTAGTTAATCTTACTTAAGGTTTCATCGTAAGAATACTTGAGTAGTTCCATTTATCTAACAGTGTTATATTATGTTATGCAAACATCTTAAATACTATTATACTCAACATAGTTATAATCTGTCATTTTCAGCTATGGTGACTTAAAAAATGACGTGCAATTGGTTTCCATGTTTTCTTCAAGTAAAGTGAACATATTTTTAGTAGTTCACCTAGCATGAATGCACTTAACACTCAATTGAGTAAACTTAATTGCATCAAGTTGTGTCGACATTATTCTATCTGTGAGCTGAGGAAGTGTACTCCCAGAATGCATTGCAGAACAATGGTTGTTGGTGCCAGACAGGCTGGTCTGAGTATTTCACAATCTGCTCAGTTACTGGGATTTTCACACACAACCATTTCTAGGGTTTACAAAGAATGGTGTGAGAAGGGAAACACATCCAGTATGCAGCAGTCCTGTGGGCGAAAATGCCTTGTTGATGCTAGAGGTCAGAGGAGAATGGGCCGACTGATTCAAGCAGATAGAATTCAAGCTGATTCAAGCTGAGCAACTTTGACTGAAATAACCACTCGTTACAACCGAGGTATGCAGCAAAGCATTTGTGAAGCCACAACACGCACAACCTTGAGGAGGATTGGCTACAAAAGCAGAAGACCCCACTGGGTACCACTCATCTCCACTACAAATAGGAAAAAGAGGCTACAATTTGCTCCACCAAAATGGGACTGTTGAAGACTGGAAAAATGTTGCCTGCTCTGATGAGTCTCGATTTCTGTTGAGACATTCAGATGGTAGAGCCAGAATTTGGCGTAAACAGAATGAGAACATGGATCCATCATGCCTTTACCACTGTGCAGGCTGGTGGTGGTGGTGTAATGGTGTGAGGGATGTTTTCTTGGCACACTTTAGGCTCCTTAGTGCCAATTGGGCATCGTTTAAATGGCACGGCTACCTGATCATTGTTTCTGACTATGCCCATCCCTTTATGACCACCATGTGCCCATCCTCTGATGGCTACTTCCAGCAGGATAATGCACCATGTCACAAAGCTCAAATAATTTCAAATTGGTTTCTTGAACATGACAATGAGTTCACTGTACTAAAATGGCCCCCACAGTCACCATATATACTTATTACCTCCCTTCCATTGAAATTATATAACTGTGATTTTTTTTTTTTGCAATGTGAAGAGATTTATAGTAATATAAATTAAGTTCCAAGTGCCCAACCAAAGGGAACACTGATCACCAATGGTGAGAAATTTTAGGAAATCAACATACATTTATGAAGTCAGCTTATGTGACGCTTTCCCGAAGTATTTAGTTGTATTGTCAATAACATTCAAGATGACTGGAAAATGAGTGAATGCAACTTAGAAGAACGATGACTGCAGAAGTGGAGAAAATTTCCCCGACTCAACCTTTTGCCCGCCCACCTTTTTTTGTTTTTTGCTTTTGCAAAATGTTACTCAAACCATTCAAGTAATGTTTACTTGGGTTTTCTGAGTAACAAATGCATTAGCATGCAAATATTTCAGATTACATTTTTTTAAAGTAAGTTCAACAAATTATTGCACATTAAGTAAAGTTAATGAAAAAGTCTACGTAAGAACAACTATTGGCTTTTAAAGTGTGAAGTAGCCCTTGCTTTAATTATAATTATTTTCAAATATTGAATCGTTAAAGGTCCCATTCTTTGCGATTCCATCTTTCAAACTTTAGCTATTGTGTAATATTGCTGTTAGAGCATAAATAATTCCTGTAAAATTATGAAGCTCAAAGTTCAATGCCAAGCGAGATATTTAATTTAACAGAAGTTCCCTTTCAAAGCCTACAGCGAACGGCCGGTTTGGACTACAGCCCTGCACTTCCCGCTTTAATGACGCAATTAAAACGAGTTGTTGACGAACCTTCCGCCCACAAGAACACGCAAATTCGGGGGCGTTGTCCTTTTGCTCTCGCAGGTCGAGAATAGGAAGTGTTGTTTTTGTAGAGTGTGTTTGTCGCCATGCCATTGAAACGCTGTTATTTTCATCCCGGAGTCAAATCCCCTTTGTTTGGCCTTTCCACGGACGCTGTACGTAGAGATCAATGGCTACAGTTTATGGTTAACTCGGTTCTGGAAAATTATAATCACAATTTAAAACTATGTGCAGCACATTTTTCTGAAGACTGCTTCCTCAATCTCAATCAGTTTAATGCCGGATTTGCAGAAAGATTATTCTTGTGACGCAGTTCCCTCTTTGTCTGGAGAAGGCGTTGTTTATATGGACCACAACCGGTAAGTGTATTTTATTATTTAAGTTGGTCCGTTTAACAGTTTATGTAACTCATGACACAAAGTGCATTTTAGGACAGAGGAAACACCGGTATACAGATAAGTAAATTGTGTGAAAAATACTGTTTTTTTTTACACGCGAAACATGAACTCGTGTTATATTGCACACTGTAAACATAATCAAAGCTTCGAAAACACGCGAAGAATGGGACATTTAAAATATTCAACAAGGCACCGATTCAACTAGTGTAAGGGCTTAAACAGGGACAATATCATCAGGATGTTATAATTTAACCTCTGACCCCATCAGCCATCTTCCCATGCTGCCTCTGATAGTGTTTCCATACACCTCTGATGTCTTGTCAGAACCTGCAGTGCTCAGCCCTATGATTTATAAAGTGTCTTGATGGGAGCGTTTTAATTGCATATGTACACATTGACAGGTGGCCGCTCTTTTTGATATTTACACTTTGATCTCTGTATATATGATCACTGCAGGCCATGTCAAAGAATCCCAGACTGCGCACATGGGATTTCACCAAGTAAAAACATCCTTTGGATTTCAGGTGCCACTACAGCCGATGATGATGTAGATGGAAAAGACAGCAACATAACGTCTTGTGTTTTGGTTTAATTAAATTGAACTGAGCCATAACATTCACTGTCATCACAGAGGCATGAGCCTTATTTGCTTTTGTACGTATATGCGTTCTAAAAATGGCTTGGTTATTGGCAACCCAATGTTGGGTAAATATTAGACAGAACACATGCTGGCTTAAAGGCACAATATGTAAGATTTTTGGATACAAATTTAAAAAAGTTTCGTTGACCTGTGTACTTTCATTATCCCAAATGTTCACAAGAATGTTTAAATCCAGAGAAATAAGTGATTTTAACCGTTGCATATCAATCGCAATTCATACCCGATTTACACTCGATTTCCGGTTAATTTTGAAACACTAAAGATATTAGACAGGCGAACAACTGTTTGGATACATGCATCGACAGAAAACTAATCATTGTTATACAGACGCTGAAGACTACAGCCAGCAGATGGAGCTATTTCCACGTTTTCAACTCGCACATGGGGGATGGGGTCGCACTCACAGCTCAGCTGGGCTCAGGCATTCATGGAAACGGTGCGGCCGGCGGAGCAAAGTGTGTATTTTATCTTCTCAAATTAATTCCTGTGAAAGTTAATCTTCCAAAGGCATGCACTGAAAACGCGCCAGACTGAACACGCGCTGAGAACTGCTGCGAGCGTGGACGTGTTTACGCGTTTACATTCAGCTCATCATGATGCGTCAAATCTGACTCGTGCTGCGTTTGTGCTGACACTTCCTCAGCGGCTAAATCACATTATATTGAACAGACACTTTCAGTTTTTAATTGTAGTGTCTGTTCTCTAGCTGAACTGATTTTATGAAGATGAACGCAGTGGTGGGAAAGTAAAAGTGATTCAGTAGAGGTGGCTTTGGGAATGGCCTCACAGGGCAGCGAAGCATTCTGGGAATTGTGGTCTTTCATCCCCATGAGACAAAAATACATTTTCTGTCTTTTCTCTGTCTAAAAAGCACCAAATTCAAAAATAATTTCACATTTCTACTACATTAATGGCCCAGTTTAAATACAGATTCATCTTCCCAGCGCTGAAGTACCCCTTTAAAAATAAATGCAAATTATAAACTTTAGTGACGATGCGACACTGCCTCGATTGTGCAAGTGGCAAATCCTGTCAACTGTGCAGCTCGATTTTAGTGCAGATGCGATGCGCTGATGTGAAGGTAGTTGAGGACTTTGAGAGGGAAAGAGAGAGAAAGAGAGAGTGCACACGGTTATTCACTCGCACTGTTTGTGAACTTACGTCTCACAAAAAGTTTTCAAATGACTTTGTAATTTAATACTGAAATATGAATTGTACCAACCTTATCTTCAGCATTTTAATGATTTTACCTGCGCCAGAAAGAGAAACGGCTGCATGTCATGCCCTCGCTCTCACAGCAGGCGCAGGTGTTGAGCATCTTTATGTTGTCAGCATGAGATCGGTTTATGAGATCGGCCTTTTTAGAGACCGCCGATCAATCCTCCCAAAGCGTTATAGGCTGATTGAGATCGGTTGCCGATCAATCGGAGCACCCCTAATACTACGCATGCACTCTAAAAAATGCTGGGTTGTTTTCATCCAATGTTGGGCCAAATATGGACTAACCCAGCAATTGGGTTGTTCTAACCCAGCAATTGGGTTGTTTTCATCCTGCGGTTGGGTTAAATATTTGCTTAAGACAACCCAATCGCTGGGTTAAAACAACCCAACTGCTGGGTTAGTCCATATTTGACCCAACATTGGGTTGTTTTTTACCCAGAATTTTTTAGAGTGTGCATTACCGGAAATAGGTTGTCCGCAGCAAATTTAAAGCGAAATCCAGGCGTAATCAAGCTATGCCCTTGTTTTGAATAAGCGATCTCTAGCGGTAAAAATTACATATTGTGGCTTTAAAATAACCCAGATAGTTAGGTTACAAATTAAAACAAAGCAGACTTGTCACGCACCCTAATCCTATATTAGCTTAAAGGGGGGGTGAAATGCTGTTTCATGCATACTGAGCTTTTTACACCTTTAAAGACTTGGATTCCCATCCTAAACATAGACAAAGTTTCAAAAACTAATGTTGGACGTTTGATGGAGTATTTCTGTTTTAAAAATACTCCTTCCGGTTTCTCACAAGTTTCGGCGAGTTTTTTTCGAGTATGGGTCTACTTGACGTTAAATAGATCGGAAGGTCCTTGTATGGGCTGTACGGGCTCTTCTCCCGGTAGGGTGCGCACGCGCGCGTAACTAGAGGGAGAGAGAGGAAATGCACGCCGTAAACAGTCTCTCAGGTGCAGATCCAGTCGTCCGTGAACACTTATGACGCGCCGCGCTCCACTTTATTCCTATGGGTGACGTCGAGCGACTTCAACGCTTCAGCACAGCATTCCGGGAAGGCAGCGCTGCATTTGAACCGATTTGAACGCAGAAATGACGAGAAGCTTCAAGGCATCGCTTCAGTCGCGTCGCAAAGTGGATTTCCACGGTCACTGCTGTCACAGGACTTCACCAAATCATTACAAAGAAGTGTGTTTTTGACAGAGCGGTCCCAGCGATAAAGGTTCGGTCCTGCTTTGGAAGCAGCTGGTGAGTAAATCAACTTCAAATGTCTCTGCTATTGGCTACCGTCGCATGAGTAAACATCAGTAAACGATACGATCGCGTGCTTCGTCATTCAAATGCGCTAACGGTTACTCCATTGTTGTTCTGTATAACGTTACACTAGTCTGACTCTGACGTGCAAAACCGTTTTGCTTGCTACCTCTAAGGTCTAGTCACATACAATAGTCCATAAACCGAATCATGTCCTCATAAACTGCGCGTAAAGACACACAAAGGCCCCTAAATACAGTACATACCACAGAGACGGACATCCTGATGTTGCCGTTTCTCCTGTTCAATTTATTTCAGCCTCAGATTTGATTGTGGATCATTATCTGTATTAGCTGAGATAGCCATGGGTTTGTCCACGCTTGAGGACGTCACCGCTTTGTGCACATTCGTCATTCTTTAGCTCTGCCCACACAATACGCCTCCAGGCGCTCAGTTTTTTCCGGAAAGACTCGGTACAGCCTATATTTCTTTTATAAATATGATAAAACTAAAGACTTTTCGGAGATATGAAGGATGCAATACTACTCTATAGGTACTCAAGATTGACATGAGATTGACTGAAACTGAGTGTTTCACCCCCTCTTTAATAAACTTTGCTATTTTATTATCATTAATATTTTCCTTGCATTCAAATCTGTAAAATATTATAGATAGATAGACAGACAGACAGACAGACCATGTACAGTATTTACTTTGAAATTCTTTGAAGTACATTTACAAGAACATTTAATCGCATTCACTTTTTTTTCTTAGAATAGGAAGAGAATAAGTGCTAGAAGGAGTGTATGATTTCTCACTGAACAACAAAATCAACCACCAGCCCAACAAAGGAGGAGACTATTGATTTTTAGGCAACTGAAATCCAGACAAGTGCTTGACAAGCGGAAATAATTTCTCCTCAAGAGACGTCAATAGGTTCTGATGGGGTTATTAAAGGGAATCAAAGATATTTGCATTTAGACAACGAGCAATTTGTCATGTAAACGGAAATCTCTTCTCACCCTTGAATGCAAAGGACCTCTACTAGCAGGAACCGAAAGAAAATTAATCAGGAATGTATGGCACAAAACACATGATGAATGAAGTGCTTTAATGCTGAGCCAGGAAAACAAAGTAATCTCTCAACATCCTCATCAATGTAATGCGTTTATAGAGGCCCACACAAACAAACAAGCACAAGTAATTCTTGAAAATTACCCTTGAGGTTTTAGGCCAAAGCATTTATTTAGTAGGCCTATGTGTGCATGCTAACAGTATACTGGAAGAGGTATGAAAAGATTTTGTGTCAAAATCACAAAGGTATACTCTATTCATTGCAAACTGAGGTACCTAGATGCATGAAACATTCCTCTCACCTATCGGTTTTCCTTGGTCCTCTGTTAAACCCTCTTTTATTTTGCACTCTTCTTGTTTTGTTATTTTACCTGGCAGTCCAGGTGTGAAGGGGTGAGGCCGTGGAAAAACATTCAATTCTGCAGGCTTGTCATGAAAGAATCCATTGATTGACCTCCACATCAAGGAGCACAATGACAAATGGGTTAGCAATTTTCCGCCTCACTTATGGCCAACAATGCACATTTCCACTTTTACTTTCTAGCATTGAGTGTACAGTGCACATACATTTCATGGTCTTTTCAAGCTCTGTAACGCTGTTTTCACCAAATAAATCTAAGCTATAGCCCGATTTTAGTCATCCCTATATTTTCAGTGACCTCCTCAAATAATGTCCCAGGTTAATCTCGCAGTCATTTTTGTCTTGGCGTGTAAAACAAACACTAATGATTTTCATTTTCACTCAAGGATGTTATTGCATGTTCTAGCCGCTGATTTAATTACTCGGAGTGCTTTAAGAATGTTTTGGGTGGAAAGTATGGAAATTAACCAATTGACCTTTGTTTTGACCCTTAGGTTAAGGGAGCTTTGTGGGAAAAGCCTGGTGTGGAGAATCAAAGACATATATGATGCCATTTCGAATGCTCAGGGACACCCCGAAACACCCTTTCTTCACATGGAAATTAATAAATTATAGAACATTATTTTGCATATTAAAAACAAACTTTTCAAAAGCTAGTTTATCTTATTAAGGTGAGAAGCTAATTTTTAAAGTCAGTGAATATCTGTAAGTGCAGAAATTTGCTTATATGGACATGTATCTGTGTCTGTGTTCGGACCAGTCAGGTCCTGAGCAGCTTCTGTCCTCAGATCAGACATGTCCTATAGGGATAAGCTGTCACATTGCTGGGAGCCTAATTGATGCCTCATGCTTTTGAGGAGCAATTATGGTGCCCAAATGTCAAGAGCTAATTTGCGGCTTTATAATGTGGACATATGGGCCAAGGAGAGGGCCAGATCTCGGCCCCTCTGGGAGAATTGGAATAGTTTGCTCAGCAGATGTTAGAAGGTCTCCGTAAAAAGTCTGGGGGTGGGGAAGAGCCTTCAGAAGATGTGAATACTGCCGGTGGTCTCGCATGACTGCAGAGATGCTCACATTTTTTTTCGAGATGTGTGAAAATATTATCATCCACTGATCTGAGCCATTTTGTTCATTATGACCTTGCTAAAATACAAACTGATCATTTTCACACCCCCACTCGTTCCTAAATACATTATAGAAAAAAGACGTGCAATGTTTTAGGAGGTGTAACCACTAGCTGGATCGTGCAAGTCGTTCCTGATGTCTCCATAGTAATGCAAACACTAGAACAACAATTTAACTATAGTTGACAGCTTGAAAGTCAAGAAAACATCACATATTCATTGCCTGCTTGCAGAGTGGTAAGACGTCACCACAAAATGAAGCAAGATGATGTGCCAAAAAGGTGTGAAAGGATATTATTAACTCCTCTACACCTACTGTTACTGAAGAATCCACAGGAAGATTATTATTATTATTTATTATTTTTGGGGTCTAACATAATACAATATTATTACATACTGGTCTCAAATCATTTTAAAGAAATAGTTCATCCCCCCCAAAATTAAGTGCGTCTTATTTACGCTCTTTTATGTTAAGATTTGAGCATTTGACCCAGAAGAACCGTTCATTTACAAATTTACTCTTGTGAATAAATCAAGGAGAAATAGTCACATGAGCCACTTTATAAAACTTTTACAATATGTTGCATTTCTGCCATTTTGACAGGACCCGCAATCATTCACTCTCATTTTAGTCGAATAATTCCCCACAAAAGAAAGAAAGTCATACAAGTTTGAAAAGACTGAAAAGTAAAGAGTGGAAGTAAAGTGATAGAATTTTTGTGGTGATCTGTCTCTTTAGGATTCTGAGTGTCAAAATAACATTACAATGATTATTTATGGTGCTAAATTATTAATAATGGTTATCAGTGTTGAAAATGTTTGTGGAGACTATGATAAATTTACAGATCCTTTGATCCTCAAAAAAAACATCCTTTATTTGAAATGTAAATGTTTTGTAACAGAATAAATGTCTTTACTGTTACTGACCAATTAATTGCATATACCAATTATCCTTGCTGAATAAAAGTATTAAAGGGATAGTTCACTTTGAAATTAAATTTTGATATGTTTTAGCTTACCTCATGGGCATCCGAGATGTAGGAGTATTTGTTTCCCCAGAAGTTTCAATTTTGATCATTTTAGGTCAAACCGTTCTTGTCTGTGCCTCACATAATGCAGGTCTATGGTCACCACCTCAAAGAGCATACACAGAGAAGTCCAAATTAAACAAACCCCCATCGTAAGTACACACTGATGGCCTAAGACACGAAACGAGCGGTTTGTGTGAGAAAACGAACCGTATTTATATCGTTTTTACCTCTTGTACAGCACTACATCCGACTGATCCGAGGGCGCGCGTGCGTGTTTCCTGTTGTGACATTTGTGCGTTCTGGCTTTAGTCTGCGCAAGCGCGGAAAGCGCCGGAAGTGGATATTTTGCGCGTGTACGTCTCTCATTGTTTACACAGAAATTTGGGAAGCGTTACCTTTCACTGTGAAGATCTAAACATATTTAGACGTACAGGACATCACAATGGAAGAAGATTTTGATATATTAACAGACAACGTTGAATTTTTTTCATAACCATATTTATTTGAAGCAGAATACACTGATCAAGAACTCAGAGCCTCTACGCTTTCCTTAAAAAATATTGCTTGTCATTACAAAGTCAACATTAAGTAGATCTACACGAACATGAATGCACACTGTGTTTTATTATTAGTAGTAGTAGTAATAGTAGTATCATTGACTGCACCCTTATGAGTAGTACACATAGTTTCACATTGGTTTGACTAGATATCTCTTTCATGTAAAACCATTCTTACCAAATATATGGTGACCATATAAAAAAGTAGTAGTTATAGAAATGCAAGTAACGACCCCGAAAAATGTTTTTTCTGACTTACATCAAAACTACATTTTATTGCTCATTCATGTAACGCCAGCTTTACAAATAGAAATAACACATACAAAGACGTTGTTCACATACCTCCGTTGGATGCGAAAACACCATAGGCACAGCTGATGATGTCAGTACTATGCGATCCACTCCTTGCTTTGTAAAATCATCAGGGGAAAAATGATCGCTGCAGACCCTCCACAACTTTAGTACGTTTATGGGTGTCTTGATATCCAGCCGAAGAGCAATCAACGATAACTCCAAGAGAGCACGCTCATAAATTGGGAATTTGTGAAAACCCGGATGAGTTCCGTTTCTTGGGTTTAAACATCCAGGATAAGTGCAAATTAGTACCATTTCTATTAGTCGTTTCACCTATAATCTCTGTTTTGTGTAAACAATGAGAGACGTACTCGCACGAAAGATCGACTTCCGGCGCTTTCCGCGCTTGCGCAGACTAAAGCCAGAACGCACAAATGTCACGACAGGAAACACGCACGTGCGCCCTCGGATCAGTCAGACGTAGTGGTGTACAAGAGGTAAAAACGATATAAATACGGTTCGTTTTCTCACACAAACCGCTCGTTTCGTGTCTTAGGCCTTCAGTGTGTACTTACGATGGGGGATTGTTTAATTTGGACTTGTCTGTGTATGCTCTTTGAGGTGGTGACCATAGACCTGCATTATGTGAGGCACAGACAAGAACGGTTTGACCTAAAGTGATCAAAATTGAAACTACTGGGGAAACAAATACTCCTACATCTCGGATGCCCATGAGGTAAGCTAAAACATATCAAAATTAAATTTCAAAGTGAACTATCCCTTTAAGCTTTTTAAATCTTACTCAGACATATTAAAGTAAGTTTAGTCACCATCTCTGTTTGAAATCTGCTATTGCAGTTAGTTGCGGAATTTTATGTAGGTTGTGCATCAGCGCAGCTTCTCAGTGTATGTCTGTCAGACACCAAACCGGTGTGGATACTGTACTTCAGAATCACAGAGTCTTATAATTTTTGATATGACCAAAAAAGAAATGATGACCAAAAAGCATTACAATAAATCATGTTAAATCATGCAACAGTGATTAAATCTTATTGACTTAGCTCATATCACATCAAACCGTGCAAATCGTTATTGCTATACTTTGTTCTCAAATTTCAATTTCTGCATAGTCTAATATTTTGCTTTTGACTACAGATTTATCCAGAATATCCAGTTGTCACTGATGATTATCATTTGGACCTTTCTGGATTACAATCCGCCATCAAAATTATATGTTTTATTATTCCAGCTGCTGTGAGAAAAGGCTATAAATGATCCTCCGCCTCCAGCACCCTCACATGCGGTAGCCTAGACGGGCTCCTTCTTTATGTGTACAGACGTGACGTAATAACGCAAAAACCAATGCCGCCATGCTCAAATATCCCATGTAAATCAACCAGTACCACTCAAATTATAACACATTATTACAAGCTTAACGTTGTGAATAAAGTTAAGAAGATAGTTTTGAACACTGGCTGGCTATCTACATGCTCATAAATATATTCTGGATCATTTTTAACCAAAAAAGTTACGGACTGCAGCTTTAAGCAGTCAACACTGGTTTTAATGTTGATAAGAATGAAACATGTTTCTTGAGCAGCAAATCATCATTTTAGAATAATTTCTGAAGGATCATGTGACACTGAAGACTGGAGTAATGATGCTGAAAATAAAGCTTTACCATTAAAGGAATGAATGACATTTTAAAATATATTAAAGAGATAGTTCACCCCAAAAATGAAAATGTGATGTTTATCTGCTTACCCCCAGGGCATACAAGATGTAGATGTGTTTGTTTCTTCAGTAGAACACAAATGAAGATTTTTAACTCCAACCGTTGCTCGTATAATGCATGTCAATGGGGTGTTTTCTATGAGCAACACTATGAGAGTAAAAAACACATAGAAATATGAATCCATATTAAACCCTGTGGCTCGTGGTGACACATTGATGTCTTAAGACACAAAATGTTTGGTTTGTGTGAGAAACCGAACAGTATTTATGTATATATATGTATATATATGTATATATGTATATATATATATATATATATATATATATATATATATATATATATATATATATATATATATATATATATATATATATATATATATATATATATATATATAGATCCTCATTAGTTGCCTGGGTGGATCGGTCGAATGAGGAATCTATGTACATATATCTATGATCGTGCCATTGTTTTGACCTTCGGTGGAAATAATGGCATTGGGAATACTGGATGAGAGGCGTCTGATATGAGGTACAAAAATATATGTATACCATAAATACCATAAAGAGGTAATTTATGCAAAAGAGCTCAAGGTAAACAGTTTGCTGAGGATAATGGTAGACAACACGCTTGTGCAAACACAAATCTGCCCTGAGACTACAAGTCAAAACACCAGGTGAGACATTGCTACTTCCCCCAGTCTGTAAAGATATGAATTATGCACTATTGTAATCCACACGGGACTACAAAGCTACCGAGGCTGTATTTCTACAGGGTTGTGTGAACTCCCGCCCCATATTCGCAGCTGACAAACACAGGGCCTTGAAGATCAGAGACCCAGGACATGCTGACAAGTGCTGTGGGAACACCTGCAATGTCTGATTGGGCCACAGAGACAGATCCCTTACTTACACACACCTGTCTGTGGACTCATGCCACACACACACACACACACACACACACACACACACACACACACACACACACACACACACACACACACACACACACACACACACACACACACACACACACACACACACACACACACACACACACACACACACACACACACACACACACACACACACACACACACACACACACACACACACACACACACACACACACACACACACACACACACACACACACACACACACACACACACACACACACACACACACACACACACACACACACACACACATCTATCTGATAGAGTTTCTTTGAGTGCTCTTTGAGGCCACGTCTAAGGTGATGAAAATAAGGGTGCATCCATTAAGTGCATGAGAGAGGGCATGGATGAAGGATTTAAGTGTTACCTGTAAAGTGCCTCAGACCACCTGCTAGAAGGACAGACAAAAGCATCTATTTCAGCTCAGACAGACGGAAAAATACATTGTTTCTTCGTGTGCCAGGGAGTATTTTGTGACACAAACTCTCTAACATTAAAGCAGTGACCTAATAGCTACGGTGACATTTGCACAAAACAAACAAAGTGGAACCATTGACTTTTTATTTGTTAAACCATTAAAAATGCTTTACAAAATGAATCAAACAACATACGACGATAGAAATCAGAGCACTTGTGATTTAATTATACAACTGTTTATCTTCATGGAGTGGAGCTCATACACTCAAACTCTCATATATCCGTTGTTAACAGTCACTCTATAGTTTTGAGATGGGGAAAATCCCACATTGTAAAATGTTGCAAGCACACAGACCCTGGCTCACCATCACAGAGATACTGAGATCACAGACTATATCTTCATGCTTCAACATAAAATATCCTCTTATCCGTTTAGAAACTGTGTATAGATGTGCCTCTTTAGTCATTGTTGTAGAAATGTCTCATTCAGCCGTTAAACAACATTCAGGAAAGTTTTGCCCGTGGTGTGTAAATCTCATATCACTTTCCCCACTGTCTTGCTTGGCTTGTGAAAATGCTGGTACTATCAAAAAGAGCACAAAACCTTGTGTGGTTTATATGTATGAAGGAAGAAAATAGTATTTGATAAGTTTCTTTCTAATTTTATACCAACTCCCCCCCCCCCATCTCATTCAGCAGACACATTGTAGCCTATCTTTATAGCTTTGCCTGATGTGTTTATAGCAGGCATCATCATTACTAAGCATCAGTGGAGATTACTCTAACTTTGGGTTTGACCCAAAAGAAAAGGTCAGTTTTTATTCCACTCAGATTCAGTCATTGTGCAGCTGTTACCTGAGAAGGTCTCGCAAAAGAACTTTGATGCTGATGAGTGCAGGACAACCTTGGGTCTAGGCTAAACAACAACTTAAAGGGACAGTTCTGCCAAAAAAAAAAAAAAATCGTCATCATTTACTCATCCTCATGTCAATCCAAACCTGTGATTTTCTTTCTTCTGCAGAACACAAAATAAGATATTTTGAAGAAAGTTAATAATAACTTGTTAACCCCTGACTTCCATGTATGGGCAAAAAAACACAGAAGACCCACAGAAGAAAGAAATGTATACCATTTTGGAATGACACGAATGTGAGAAATGATGACAGAATTTTCATTTTTGGGGGGTGAATTATGCCTTTAAAAAGAAGACAGCTTTGGTCGGGTTCCCTTTTTTGTGCACAACAAATCAATTCATAGTTTAAGAATCTATGATTACTATGACAGAAAGGATAAAAAATAGAAAGGATCTTTAATGTTTTCCTGATGATAATCAATTCTGAATGAACAAATTGTTTCAAACAAAACTAGCTTTTTTTTATGACAATACTTGGCCTGTAAAATGTACTGTGCAGCATGCCATTTTGGGAAATCCTGCTCGAAACAAATGTATTAAAATCACAGAGTCTCATGGCATTCTTCATACTTTTGTAATAGGAAATCACAATCTTTCTTGCCTTGTAATAGCATAGCAGTGATAATAAGTGACTTTTACAGTTTCCGTCATATACAAAGAACAGCTTTGCCAATATTTCAAAGCACCTTCTACTGTATGGTATAATAAAAAATCTACTTTTAGATGTAAAAATATATATTTATATTTCCAAATAAATAAATACATACAATAAATATGTGAATCAAGAACTGTATAAATAACATCGTGTGAGATGGCATCTCCTGTTCTCCACCATCCCAGTTCTGTCATCTCTGAGCTTCACGTAAGCATTGTTCCTTCAAGTCCTTCTTAACCCATATCGAATATTTCCAGAGCAAAGCAGCACCATGCTTAAAAGCTCCAAAACCCTCAGTTTTGGTTACCATAGTTATGCAACTAGTCAGTCAGAACCAGCAACAAAGACACAAACCGCGGCTTGGCTTTCACACTTTGGGAGTCTGTCTTCACCGTCAGTACTGGCCAGTGCATTTCCAGAGCAGATCTGATGTTTGGACGCTTTGGCCAAACGTTATCATCTCCTCCTCATGTAGAAGACACTGGGCATCTCTCTCACCCGATAACTCACAGATGGTCTCAACTGTGTCCAAGCACCTCTTTGTAAAGTTCTGGAACTTTGTCAGGGTCCACTGGCCTTGGAAGAAAGTGAGTGAACTTTTGATGTCTCCTTGATTTTGTCCCATCCCGTGGCGTGCCGTCCTTGTTGAGAGCCACGAAATATCGCGCTCCTCTCTCCCCGTGCTTGTAGAGATTAGAAGAGTATGTGTTGTACCAGTTCTCCTCAAACTGCTCACGGAAGATACATTCTGCTGTGAGTTTCTCCTAAGAAACAGAAAACATGTTGGTGAACTAATTCATGCAGTTTCCTCATAACTCAAAACATGGAGAGAGAGAGAGAGAGAGAGAGAGAGAGAGAGAGAGAGAGAGAGAGAGAGAGAGAGAGAGAGAGAGAGAGAGGTGGTCAATATGATTAAACATATATGCCATCTACTGGGCTTGAATAAGAAAAACAATTGTGCAGGATCATTCCTCTTAAAAAGTCAAAACCGGGTAAAAGTCTGCTTACAGAGCCATAAAGTTCTCCCTTGTCGTTCATCCCGAGGTAGAGACCACTGTCCACTCCACGGATGCTTATTAATCCAACTGCAAGGCTTATGAACTCCAAAATACCTGGAGAAGAATAAATCAATTGTTCATGAGATGTTCTTTGAAGTCTAAATCCTCATCATGTATTGTGAGAAAGTTGATTTGCAATTAATTTTTCATATCTATAGTATAGTTCATGGACTAGTATACAGTTTTTTAAAAACAGAATATCTATCTATCTATCTATCTATCTATCTATCTATCTATCTATCTATCTATCTATCTATCTATCTATCTATCTATCTATCTATCTATCTATCTATCTATCTATACATTAATAATAATAATAATAGATTTGTTTTTTGCTGTTAAGTTTTTTTTGAGTTGGATATTTATTTATTTACTAATAGAAATTACAAAACAAATGTATTACTTTTTTATTACATGCTATTCATACTCAAGGTAATGTTGAAAGCAGAACATACATTTAAAAGTTCTGTTCTATTTAAGTTGAGCGATTTGAACTATAAAAACTGGACGACTTGTATTTATAAAAGTGTACAGTCACAGGGCTATTGAGTTCATATTATGATTCAGTTTAAACAAATCGAACAAGCTGTAAATAAAGTGAAGAATTACCAAAACGACTGTGGTCCTTTCTCGTGCCCTGCACACTGCCGTCCGGGAGTATTTCCAGGTGAAATCCAGTCCTGCAGTACAACTGTCTTCTCCGCAGGATCCCTTTCAAGTGCGTTAAATCTGCGGAGGTGCTCCGTGACAGTCTCTCTGCTGGAACTAAATGATCATTCAACAGCCCGAGGTTTTCTCCTAGAGGTGGTAGAAAGAACTGTGATCCGACCTGTCCGAAACCCTCCAGGCTCTGTAAAAACGTCCCGATCTCTCCCACAGCTGCCATCACAAACCTCCAACCCAAGAGCGGTCAGGGAAACTTGATCTAGATGAATACGGTGAAGCAATCGTTCAGAGCTATTGGTTAAGACGAATAATATCCATGCGAGTACGTCATTTGTAGTGGATCCATGCTGAGCGCATATGAAATATCACTTGACTCCAGTGGATTATAAAGACATATCCAGTGGGAAAGAAGCAGTGACTGCAAGTAACTGACTTTAGACAAGTCCTTTAATTTCTGCTCTCATGCCTCGTCCACATGGAGGCCGGTGGTGCTTTCTGACATGAATAAATGTGCAGCAGGTATTGAGGCAGCAGGTATGTGTTGTTGTGGGAAGTGCTTTGCGCAGTGAGTGGCTGCTGCGCGCGGGGCAGGTGCAGAGCTCGGGCTTCTGTGGGCGGGACATCACTTTGGTCCAGCCTCGAGTTTTTGCCCACAATCACAATCATTTTAAAATTATACAATAATTTAAATTAAAAAAAAATATTAGTTTTACAGTGTATAAACGAAATATACACTGTAAAACTAATATTTTTTAAATTTAGATTATTTTATAATATAATGTCAAAAATGTTCAATGTATTGACTCAAATTTAAAAAAAAAAAAGTGTAGCCTATATGCCTATGTTTGTGAGGGCATTTGCATATATTGTGGGAACCAAATGTAGACTATCCTATCTCACAAGCAGCAGTTATATAATTGTTGTCATAGAGTAATTATGTTGTTTTTAATGTTAAATATCATTAGCTCATTAAAACTAGATATTAGTGTGGGGCTGTTACGGAGGGTATTTTACAACGAGTTACGGGGGGGGGGGGATAAGGCTATAATGTAGACTACTTCTGTTCTGAACTCACACATATTTCCAGTGTAAAGTGCACAGCCGAATTTGACACAATTAGGCTATAAGAGTAGTCTACAAACACTACATGGTAATGTTTTTGTTTGTTTGGTTGTTTGGTTTTTGAGTTGTTAACCCACGTTTTATGTAATTCTATAGGTTTACTATTGTATTTACTTTTTATTTATTTAAATGTTTCCTATTTGTTTTACTATTTGTAATTAAAAAAAGAATAATACAATTGTGGGTGAGTTGGGATACTGTTAATGATGGGCAATGCAATAATTTGACTTTACATAGTTATTTATTATATTTTTTGTATTTTATTTATTATTTATTTATTTATTTTTAATTTCAGATTTATACATGAATCCCATTTTATGGGAATTGGCCTATTATAGGTTATAAACGTTTGTGAAACAGGCAAAAAATAAAAATAAAAAACATTTACAGACATTGATCAAATCTACAACACACTCTTACAGTATTTTAGCTATAATGGTTACCATGCCAATTTTTAAGAATAAAAAAAGCAACGATAAAATGAAATAAAGCTTTTTTGATGGACGTCTCCTCAAAACGATATTTTAAAAAATAACATGTTGACTTCTAACTACGATCTGAATAGAAACGACAAATGACTGCAAACACAGCTGCTAATGTGTTCATGCATGATGTTTTGAAGCGAGGTCGCATCTCGCGATGAGTGAGCGCAGTCTCCCCGCGGTGACACAGTCATGATGGCCGCCACACGTCGGTTTCTGGCTCTTCGAAACAAATTCACCAGCTTTACAAACGGGTTAAACCTTTACTTTCACAGCGGACAATCGTCGAGGGAAAGAACAGCTCTGAGACATGTGGGGACAGGGCTGTGTATCACTCTCGGTGGATTCGCTGTTGTTTACTACCAGCACAGTTCGAGCCCGGATCGGGGACACACAGCGAGTCTGCGCGCATTGATTTCTCCGCTCCCAGCAGTGGCTGCAAAAGAGCAGGTATATCTACGTGTTAGTACATTTTGCAGTGATTACGTTTGTGGTTTATACATGGTATATTACTATAGCAGGTTTTTATTATTCCTAAACACTTAAAATCGGTGGATTTCATGACATGTGCCATCAAAACAGTCGCTCTCCACCAGAGAGGTGCTGAATTCATTGGTGTCTCAATTCATCGGTCAGGTGATGATGCACTATGATTTAATAAAACTACTTATAACAAAAGTATTGTAACACATATTAATGATATGATTGTACTTATTGGACACTTTTATGAGTGTTTTGCATGCTTAGTATTGATGTAGGCTCCGAAAGGGTAATTTTACTAGTCATGCAAATTCAGTCAACAACATTTTCTCCAGCCACAATCTCATTTTGCATTTGTCTTTCAGCCAGATTTGTTAGACAGGGATTTAGAACAGTGTTTCCGAAACCACAATATGTTTCTTAGACTCATATTGTGCTTGATGTGATTCACAGTATATATAATGTTACTAATATTAAAATCACTTTTAGACAGACTATATTTAGCTACACACTATGTATGACTTGCACACACCACATAAACAATTAGAAGGAATCCACACAGCAAACAAGTCCAATATCTTTGTAATATACACATTTGCACAGGACTTTTTCCCTATTTTTTACACACATTACACATACTTTTTTCTTTCCTTAAAAATGAGCTATACAAATATGAGAATAATCACAATTAGTTAAATTAATTTATTATTTTTGTCTATTTTATATGTTTAATAAAGCAAAAGAGGAGCACATACTCTTGGTATGTTGTTGAAAAGCATTTATCAGATTGATCATTAAACCATACAGGATTGAATGTGAATTTCTCTGCAATGTTCCCTTTTGTTTTTGCCTTATCTGCTTTGGTTGGACATAACCTTGACTTGTGGATTGAGACGCAGGAATCCAGAGTTAAGGTAACTGGACACGGCAGCTTGGCAGCCGGTTGGACATTTGATGGGGGTAATAAGTAGCAGGGCACACATTCCCAGGGTGTTTGCACAGTGCCCAGTGGGCCTGGCTGCCGGCCACTGTAGAGTGAGAAGAACACTGTCCTAGTGAGTTTAGCCTTTGATATATCTGCTTATGGATGTTTGTGTGCATGTTTTTGTACATGAATGGTAGCGATATTAAAAACAGGGAGGAAAGGAAAACGACGGCTTGCACTTTCTTCAACGCCACGCTGGTCTGACCTTGTGTGTATTTGTTTGATTATAGGCCAGTGCATTGGCTGAAGATGAAGAGGTGTCAATGTCAACGCATGAGCACAGGTTCAGGCTCTTCAGCTCAATGGAGTATGATGGACAGCTTTACATGACACCCCTCGACTTCATTGAGTCTGTCACTATGAGCGAACCAAAGAGTGAGTTGCACAAACAGTTCATCTTCCTTATCAAAATATATGAACTCAACATATGATTGTGTTACTGTAGACTACCATGTGAAGCTCTTAGATTTCTAGTGTCTGACAAATGCCAAGTAAAACTGATTAAGAGAAATCATTTAAAGGACTTTCTCCTATTGACTTAATCTAAGTTAAAGGCACAATATGTACGATTTTGGAATTAAAATATTCAAAAACAATGCCATATGTTTTGGTGACTTGTGTACTTACACACCCCCAAATTCCAAATTGTATTTTTTTATTTTGTAGAAACCATGGAAACACCAAAGACGTTTTCATATATTATGTGTTTTATTAGACAGGTAAACAACTGAAAAGAGAACAGAAAACTAATTGTTATATAGCTCTTATTGTGTAAATCTTGTTTTCTTGATTTATCGC
The DNA here is from genome assembly GCF_024679245.1 of Pseudorasbora parva. Taxonomy (NCBI): domain Eukaryota; kingdom Metazoa; phylum Chordata; class Actinopteri; order Cypriniformes; family Gobionidae; genus Pseudorasbora; species Pseudorasbora parva. The sequence goes on from NC_090182.1 coordinate 27,985,940, forward strand.
AAGTACCATGCCTAATAGGGCTGCACAATATATCGAAATATCGCAAATGTACTGCCATATGCATATCGCAACGGCATGCAATATCTCAATGATTTTAATAGGCTACTTCAACATTGTGAAAGTGTACGTTTTAAGTTCACCCAAAAATGAAATTGATGTAATTAATGACTCACCCTTATGTTGTTCCACACCCGTAAGACCTCCGTTTATCTTCAGAACACAGTTTAAGATATTTTATATTTATTCCGAGAGCGTACATAAGTGTAGGCACACTATCAAATAAAGATTCAAACGGTTGTGAATCAGTGTATTGATTGCCAAACTGCTGAAATCACGTGACACTGGCATTCCGAATCATTGATCGATTCACTGATTCATAACCGTTTTAATCTTTATTTGAGGATTGAACACCAACAAGGAAGAGAAGACAGTGCTGAACAAAGTCGTAGTTTTTGTTATTTTTGGACCAAAATGTATTTTCAATGCTTCAAGAAATTCTAATCAACCAACTGATGATCAACCAACTGTCCCATATGGACTACTTTGATGATGTTTTTTTTTTACCTTTCTGGACATGGACAGTATAGTGTGCATAAACTTGGATACGCTCTCGGACTAAATATAAAATATCTTAAACTGTGTTCCGAAGATAAACGGAGGTCTTACGGGTGTGGAACAACATTAGGGAGAGTCATTAATGACATCAATTTCATTTTTGGGTGAACTTACCCTTAAAAGCAATATCGTATCGCATATGGAATATCGCATTTTTCTTCAATATCGCACAACCCTAATGCCTAATATTGATCTATCTTAACACAGTGTGCAACAAGTATCTCATAGTAGCTGCAGAACGAACGCACAGAGTAGCATAACTTTAATAACATAACTTTATAACTAATAACATAACTTTTAACACACTCAAATAATGTCTCTAATCTGATAAATCAAGCGGTCTTCTGCAGCATAATAAAGGCTCCACTGCTCTCGAACGCATAATGAGCGCTTGTCTCTCATTAACAATCGCTCCAGCGGCCTCGTTCCACTCCAACAGCTTTCAGCACCCACCCTGCTTTATACTATAGTAACATCAATAAATCTTTAATACATTAGCTCATCCATGAATATGGTTTCTGCCCGAGTCCATTTGGATTCTTTGCCACCAGCTGTAGAGGTGCAGAGCAGACAACAATGATCCCATGATTCCGCAAAATCATGGCGTCATCAAGCTATGTCTTTGCTATATAAGCGACCTCTAGCGGAGAAAATCCTTTTAAAAGCACAGTATGTAATTATTTCACCCAAAAGTAAAAATTCGCTCATCATTCGCTCACCATCATGTTGTTTCAAACCTGTCTTCAATGGAGCATTCAAACTTCAATAGAGTTCAAAATCATCATAAAGGAAAAGTAGCAATGGCTATGAATCACATATTTGTCAATTTATCATTACAGATGTGTTTTTTCAAACCAGATCATCTGATTCGTCAAAAAATCTGACTCAAAAGCAAATATGAATAGCATAATCTTCAAAAATTCTCCTTTTATTTCCCATATTATTTCAGCATGACTTGATTTCCTTTTTCGGCGAACAATCCTTTTTATTACAAATATTTGCCTTAGTAAGTGTAACAGAGGCCAGCTAGTAGTTGCTGTGCGAGTAAACCTCACTCCTCTGACCTCAAGAGGGCGACTGACGCTAGAGGTTGCAGCCTTTAGCCTCTTTGTTAGAGCGTCCGACTCTAATGCCGGCGGACCCGGGTTCGAGTCCCGGTCCGAAGAGTAGGGGTTACATAAGGTATAACTTTTTTTTTTGTATCTGAAAAGCAAGTAACCCTGCAGGCATAAAATCAGCATATGTAGCCGTGACACCTGCATGAAGAGTCTTCTCTCTCCGCCAGCATCACATTTATGACCTATTTCTGTAACCAAAATTTAAAACCAGCTAGACTGACAAATTTTAAATGTGTGTGTCAAGTTTAGTGGGTCTCTGCTAAACTAAAGACATTAAGTTTTCATCTCACATAAACAGGAACGGTCCAGATGGTAGAGTTGATATGCTCTATAGCTGTATTTTCACGACCCAGCTATACTTGTATAGGGGTTAAGTTTCAACCAGTCATGTTTGCTGCTATCTGAAACTTGGACTTCCTGGAATGTGCAGACTGGAATAAAATGTGAACTCTAATATGGCAGGCAAACATTGCGTCACTATCTTTAATGGCCTATGCATGATGGAACGAATAGTGGTATTTATGGTTTTATGCTGTGGCTGTAAAGCATACTTTGAATGCATTATATAAACAGAAGCTAGAGTTCATATTTAAACCTTATAGTTTAATATAGTGAATTATTATCTTTGTTTAATTTTAATTTATATGCATTAAATTGTGTTAACAACACAAACTGAGTATAAAAGGTTGTCTCTTTTATTTAATAAAGCTTCTATATATCTATATTTGACAAATAGTCATGCATTGTATGAATATATATGTATTGTCAAACAGCGGAGACAGGGGAAACAGATTCACCCAGTCAAAACACAAACATGTCTGCTTCACTGCAACAGTATCCTTTCAACCTGAACGACATACTCTACAAAAAGAGAGCAACAGATTTTCTGTATTTTGTCAGTGATATCTTATGATAACTTATATCTTTTTAATTTATTTTAGAAAAGAGGTTTTGGAGATCCCTCACAAAACAGGTCTGATAATATTTTTTTTGTTTTGTTTAATGAATATTTATCTACTTCTGACTTTCTGAATGATCCTGAGTATATGCGCTCTTTTAAAAGGATCTGGACAAGATTCTGTCAGATACGCCACCTGTTTGGAAAGGATCATCCCGTCTGTTCCGAAACCTGCGTGAAAGAGGTGAGACCAAATAATCATGTTATGTATATTGATTTGCAGTGTATAATGCAGTGTTGTTTGCTTTGTTATTTTACCATTGTAAATCCCTCCAGGCAGCTTGATTTTGACAGAATCTGCTTCCAAAGTGACAATTGTGCGTGGCTAGCGTTCTAAATACAGAGTTAATATACAATGATGGATACAATGATCCAATTATGAATGACGTGGATGAAGCCGAAACATCTCTAATGAACAGATATTGTGATGTAGGTACAATTAGGATACAGAAGTGTGCAGATGCTTAGACCACCCACATACATAGGTGTTATGAAACAATCCCAATCCTGAAACTTGGCTTCATGAGGAAGGAGAATGCACAGGCTGTAAATGGTTTCTTATCTCTCAATCAGTCTAGCATTACTGTGACTTTGCTCTGGGATAATCACAGATAGGAAGGTGACAAAAAACACCCAGTGCATAACGTGTGGTATGTTCATATTGTTTTGAAAAGAAAATAATCATGCGCTCAGGCTCAGCCGAGGGGTGCGTCATGCTCACAAAGTCACTCTAATCCATAAATTACCCAGCTTCATATTGCCCTGAGGTCTTACTTTTTAGACATGATTTAAGAAAAGTCAGTGTTTGCTTTTGACATATTAACAAACGTTTTAAACTATTGCAAGAATTATAAAAATGAATGCCCAGAGTTTTAAATAAATTCTATTTGCATTAAATTGAGCAAAGGTGACAATAAATACATGTATAATGTTACAAAACATTTCTATTTCAACTAAATGCTGTTTTTTTACCGTCTGTTCATCAAAGAATCCTGAAAAAGTGTTTCTAATATACAAATTTGTGCAGGACATTTTTGCATATTTCTTGCACACGTTACACATCATTTTTCTTCCCTTAAAAAGAAGCTATAAAAATGAGATTAATCACAGCTAGTTAAATTACTTTAATATTTACTTTAAATATCTTTTTTTGTGGTTTTCACAAAATATTAAGCAGCACAACTGTTTTAACACTGATAATAATAAGAAATGTTTCTTAAGCATGCAAATCAGCATTTCTGAAGGATCATGTAACTGAAGACTGGAGTATTGATGCTGAAATTCAGTTTTGACATCATAGGAATAAATTACATTTGATCATATTGTCAAACAGAAAACAGTTATTTTAAACTGAAATAAATTTGACAACACTACTGTTTTATATTAAATTATTGTACCCTTTGTGAGCATAAAAGAAAACTTTTAGGCAGAGAAAAATTTAAAAATCTTACTGAACTCATAGTTTCGAACATTGTAGTGTGTATACACACACACACACACACACACACACACACACACACACACACACACACACACACACACACACACACACACACACACACACACACACACACACACACACACACACACACACACACACACACAAATCCACTACCATACTACCGTGTACACACAAACACACATATATAAAATATATATTCATTTAATTTATGAGAAAATATTAGCTTTTTAATGTGTGGTGCTTTCAATGATGCTAACAGTACTTTCCTTGTAGTGTTTTTTCTTACACTTAAAACACTAAAACTCTCCATTGTGCATGATATCTCTGCCCACCGTTGCTTTCCTTGAGTGCTAGTGCCTGGGTTTGGGTTTTTAATCCGGCTGTTAAATGTTAAAGCTGCACTTAGGTTAAAAAAAAAGAAGATAGGCTTGATCTGTGAACAAAGCCTTACTTCAGAAAATGAAAAGAGCTGTTTGAACTTTGCAATGTTGAGACTTGTCCTAGTGGCAGCCCTGTATCACTCTGGACAGTATGAATTCTAAGAATGGCGTTGGATTACATCTCCATCACTGACACTCTATATCAATTGTTTCTGTGGAATTCATGTGTTCTAACAACTGTTTGAGCTCTTGGGCTGGATTTCTTTCTGCAAGACTGAAGGTGTGTGGCTCTAATGAAACCTGTCTGGGATCCTGAAAGACTGAATGCACAGGGGGCCGTGGATGTCTTAATTGAGTTTAGAGACACATAGGGCAATCAGTTGAAAAATAAAAATGAATTCATTGCATGATATGAATCACATAAATTAATATGTTGAATTGCTAAGTAAAACCCCCAAATGAAGATAATATATAAAGACATTGTCTTAGAAGACGAGTAAAGCACTGAATACATTATGAAAATTTGTAGTTCTGGCTTTAATTCATTGATGGCATTGAGTTACGGGTCCAGGGTCATGATTAAACGCATTTGTTTAAAAATATAAATGATAATAATTAATAATATATCTATAAAAATAACAAAGTTTATATAAAACTGTATATATAAAAAAGTTTATATATAAAATATTATATAATACAGAACAAAAACATTTATAATTCATTTTTATGATTTATAATCATTTTATTTGTATGTAATTAATTATATTAAATTACAACATTAAATGAAAGGGTTAGTTCACCCAAAGTTCACCCAAAAATGAAATTGATGTCATTAATGACTCACCCTAATGTCGTTCCTCACCCGTAAGACCTCCGTTCATCTTCAGAACACAGTTTAAGATATTTTATATTTAGTCCGAGAGCTTTCTCTTCCTCCATTGAAAATGTATACGGTATACTGTCCCCTTCCAGAAAGGTAATAAAAACATCATAAATGTAGTCCACATTTGACATCAGTTGGTTATTTAGAATACATTTTGGTCTAAAAATAACAAAAACGATGACTTTGTTCAGTATTGTCTTCTCTTCCGGGTTTGTTTTCAATCCGCGTTCGCGTCTGCGCAGTCTCCCTCAGACTATAAACTAAGCTTTGGCGCACCAGACAACACGTCAGCAGCATCACTGCGCAGTCACGAAAACTGATTAAAAACAAACACGGAAGAGAAGACAATGCTGAATAAAGTCGCCGTTTTTGTTATTTTTGGACAAAAATGTATTCTAAATAACCAACTGATGTCACATGTGAACTACATTTATGATGTTTTTATTACCTTTCTGGAAAGGGACAGTATACCGTATATACATTTTCAATGGAGGAAGAGAAAGCTCTCGGACTAAATAAAAAATATCTTAAACTGTGTTGTGAAGATGAACGGAGGTCTTACGGGTGAGGAACGACATTAGGGTGAGTCATTAATGACATCAATTTCATTTTTTGTGTGAACTAACCCTTTAACATCTCCATATATGTGCACCATTTTAAAAGCTTTTTTTGTTAGTATTGTTAATCTTATGGTCATCAAGGATGAATTTATTTGAATATATAATATAATATAATATAATATAATATAATATAATATAATATAATATAATATAATATAATGTAATATAATATAATATAATATAATATAATATAATATAATATAATATAATATAATATAATATAATATAATATAATATAATGAAATATAATATAATATACAATTTAATATAATATATTAAAATATCTATTTCAAAATAAAATATTCCTGTGATGGCAAAGTTGAATTTTCAGCATCATTACTTCAGTCTTCAGGGTCACTTGATCCTTCAGAAGTTATTCTAATATGCATATTTGCTGCTTTTTATTAATACATTATTGAATGAATATATTCTTTTTTTAAATATAAATAAATATATGAAACGAACACATTTAATCCCCAGCCTTAGTTAAATATAAATATAAACTGTTGGTGAATCAATCAACAGATGCATCAAGGATCAGGGTGGCCTGTGAAAATGTATCTTCTCTATTTTGCTTTACACACACCTTTCTTTATCCTTTTCCTTAAACATTCCAAAGTTCTTTTCCCACAGCACTCAAAGAAGCCCTTCTGAACTATCTGTGTCCAAGTCACTATCCTCTCCTTTAAACAAAAGCTTGGGAATGCTTTCAATGGCAGGAACAATTCTCCTTAAGTCTCTCCTAGACAGAGACCTGACAGTTGCTCTTCCTTTCTTCTCCTCTCACACAACAAAGGACTAACAGACCTCAAAAAGGAAAACAAACCCACATCAGGCATCTGCAATCAGTTACAGATCACTTGAGAATGTTTTACACCTAGGAAAATAAACAGAGGGGAACTCAGGAGCCAGTGGCCTGGTCTAATTTTGTTTGGGTTTGTGTCCAGCCTGGTTACTTTACGTTTTAACGTCTCTGTTTGCGCAAAGAGAACACCAAACAAGAGTAAAGAACAGGATCCTCTTAGATCTTATCACTGTAAAAGAAGAAAGAACCTCCAGTTTGAAATGACATTTGATAGTAAAATATATATTTTGAAGGCAGGTTCTGGGATGTTGGAACACAAGCTTTATTTGAACTCTTAAAAGGACATGTTTATGTATTGTTTTTCAGGTGTCATCGCTTACACGGAGTATCTGTTTCTGCTTTGCATTTTGACAAGTAAGTTTGTCTTTAGGTAATTCTCCACGCTTGTTTAGCACAAACGTAACAAAAAGTAGAGATGTCCCTTTTATTATGTCTTCCTTTTGTCTTCTAGAGCCACATGCAGGTTTTAAAATAGCTTTCAACATGTTCGATGCAGATGGCAATGAAATGGTGGACAAGAGAGAATTCATGGTGGTATGGTTGTTTGTGTTGTTGTTTATTATTAATCTAAATGTCAGAATGCACAAAGATAGCCTTCTGCTTTATTCATTTAGCTGGAGGAGATATTCCGTAAGAAAAATGAAAAGAAAAAAGAGCGAGGAGGAGATCCTGACAGTTCATCTCAACTCGTAAGAAAAAACTTCCAAAATTATTTTACAGTCCCCAGTCACACGTTCCATATCTTGAATCAATGTGTAGTTTATTTGAAAGTGATTTAAGGAAATAGTTCACCCAAATATAATCTGTCTTCATTTTGACACCCTCGTTCTCTACCAAACCTATTGTTCTTTCTTATCTGTGTAACACCAAAGGAGAAGTTTTGAAAAATGTTCACACTGCCCTCTTCTATTCAATAAAGTGAATGGTGCTCCATAAAATCAGTCCTGTCATACACCTGTCACAATGCGATGCCAGGTGCGATGCAAGGTTTTTTTGCTACTTTCAGCCTAACGCAGTTAGGATTTTCTCAGGTTGTTTAACCCCTTGCGTGTCAAAGATCGCAGACGGCCCCAGATTACTATTGTTCAACATTCAGTGCTCGTTAAAACGTCCCACTCTTACTTTATCTGGACAAACTCAGTATCATTAGAGAGACTTAAGACTCTAGCGTCGCTATTTGAACACTGTTTATGATCAAACTGGGTTGCAGTGACATTAATTTCTTAATTTATGTCAGGAGTGCAAAATAATCTATCTGTTATGAACGATATTTTAAATGGATTATCACACGCACGTTCATTCTCTCTCGTCTGCAGCGGTTCAGTTGTGTCCACACAGCTCGTAAAGAACAGCTTTCAGTTCAGCTCTTAGTTCTTAGTTGCTCATATTTGGAGAAATATTGATTTATTATCACGTTAGCTGAATATTTTGTCATACAGAGTACCATCTCTATTAATTTCTCACAGAATTATCCGATCTGAAAGAGCTGAAACTTGCACAGAGCTCTCTCTCTCTCTCCCCTCTTCCTGATTGGTGTCATATATGAGTCATCATCCGCTCATTCGTTGTCTATAGCTGTCAATAATCTTACGTGCTCAACACTGCCCTCCGCATGATGCGCTCCTGTGTGTTTACTTCCTCATTCTGTCCCTGTGAAGAACGAGCCAATTCTACATTTCTACGCGGGACCTAAGAAGCTAATAAACACACAATAACTATAGAATACGGTTTTTGTGTGATTTTTCATGTGATTTTGGCTATTTTATATCAATAATGGATGTTTACATTATGACTGCTAACAGGTGTAGCGATTAGCTTTATATAAAATGCTAAATATAACATGTTTTAACATCACCATATGAATGAAATCCCCATTATACCAAACTAATACAAACACTCGATGGTGGTCTTTTTGAGTAAAAGTGTAATTTTAATCTTTTAAATTGTTATGGAGCTTGATGTTAACTTTAGCTCTAATGCACCTGTTGGACCAGGAGCTGTCTATTTTGTTAAAATATTTGGCTTTACTGAACTGTTAATGGGGCATTTGGGCAGGCATTAAGACTATAGTGTCCTTATAATCACAATAGAATTTAAACAAAAGGACAATGAGGATTACGTCTCATACACTCAAAGGTGTAAAACGATTGTCGAGTGAGCACATTGTAGCATTAATTGAGCTGTTGAATAGCAAATGCACTCACACCACGTCTGTTCCCCCATGGTCTTAAAACGAGTGTATTCAGGCACATTGTTGGCGCGTTGCTATTTTGAGGCAACTAAAAAACAAAAGTAGTATTTTTTTGTGTTACTTAAAGGGCGTGTCAATAATATGTGCCTTGGGTGACCAGACGTCCAGAAAAATTCAGGAAAGTCCTGAAATCTAAACTGTTGTCCCGAATCCCAAATCTGGCCCTAATTGTCCCAAAAAATTATACTTAATCAAAATCTTGAATAGTTATTGTCTAAAAAACATTAAAAAATGTCTGCGGAGGTTGAGTCGTCCTGCAACCCCCGCCGGCTGCTCATCAAATTCACTCATGGCTGTGTGAATTTAAAGTTTTATTGTTTCTACACTGTAAAAAAATATTTTAAAAATAAGTTACTTGGTTGCCTTAACATTTTGAGTTCATTTAAATTAAAAAAATGTGTTCATGCAATGAACATTTTTGAGAATAGACAACCTTTATTTAAATTTTATTAAAATGTGTAAGCATATTGGGTAATTTTATTTGTGATGAAGCAGTGAAACATGCCTAATTTAGCTATTTTCTTGATATATCACATTTTTTATGTGGTTCAGATACAATAACATTTTGAGTTTCTATTTATTTAACCAATTTCCTTCATTGTATCAACTCAAATTTTTAACTTCAATAAACTCAAAATTTTAAGGCAGCCAGTTTACTTACTTTTTTGAGTTAAACCAATTTTTTTTTTACAGTGTATACATTTATCTAATTAATCTATATGCACAATGACAATACAACCTTTTTGTCCCCATTTTGTTTTAATCCTTGATGAAGAGACCGCAAGTTGCTGCATGCAGCCGCGAGGTGGACAGTGATGCACGCGTAAAGGAGTGTTTGATTGTTCGCGGCACTGTGTACCAAAAAATATTTCAGTACACAATTATTCCGTTATTTTCATTTAAGCCTATCAGCGTTAGGCTATACAGAAAGGTCTGATTCACGCACTGTTACTTACAAAAGTCATTGTGTTTTTATTTCTTTTCAAAATGACATTTGAGTTTATGATTTTAATGTAGTGTTTTTTTGTGGCAGACTAAAGACTAATGACAGACTGTTGATCTTTAAATAAAAATATGTTTGGCTCAGGTTTGAAATTCATTATCTTTTATTATAGGCTAGTAAGGATACGCAGTCTAATATCATAAAAGCCCCCCACCTTCACCCCAGACCGCAGACAGTCTTCTTGCTCGCCGTGTGAATAGCGAATCAGTCATGGTGCAAGCGCAACTGGCTTTTAAAGGGAATGGGAGATGAGACTCTGATTAGTTTATTGCATGTTACGCCCAAAACACACCCATGACTCATTAAGAGACTAGGCACAACCCTTTTGGACCATGTGCCTGGTGCGCCGACCAATTTTTCCGTCATTAAATTAGCCCAACAGACTAAGTGCACCTGCGCCATGCGCTTCAGACAATGTGCTCAGATCATTCAAATGTACAAATTTCGGATTGATTGGTTAGGGGAAGAGTTTGAAATTTCTTTGCAGTCATGGCCACCATTCACTTTTATTGCATTTGCTTTAATTAAACATTTCATAATTTGTTATAAATAATAAGTAATATTGAACTAAATTGCCATATCTATAATATGCTATAAATCTCTCCTTTTGTGTTCTATGGAAGACATTTTGGATGAACTAATCCTTAATTTTTATTCTATGTTGGAATAGAAATCCATGATTGATTTTATTTAGTCTGAGATTTCATTTTTGCATGTTTAAATGGCATTTAAACTTGAGAGATGCATGACTCATGCATGATGTTCATTTTACAAATTTGCATGGTAAAAAAATAATATTTTTCTGCAGAGTGCAAAACTACAATGAGTCTCTTATCTCTCATTCTGGGGGAAATGCTGATTATTACAGATTGTGTTTTGAAAAAACCGTTCATTGTCTTGACAAATACTGAATGGTGAATGATTTGATTTGATCCTGTTTTGACCCTGCACGCTATCATAATCTTGGCTGTGTGAGAGTGTGGAACTGTATGGATATCAAGGATCTGTCAGCAGCAATGTATGTATACTGTATACTAAAGAATCCCTATGAGCATGGCTTTGACGTGTGTTCTTAGCATGATGGTTAATGTGGTTGGTGCTTGATTGAACTTGTACAGTCACGGTCAACGGCAACTGTGCATGTCCGTTGTAACTACTGATATTTATGCAGCCTAGTTAGTGCTCAATAAACCTGAAGGGTTACTTCCACATTCAGTGGCTTCTTTCAGACAGTGAGCAATATTATTTTACATACTGAAATGTTTGGAAAGGGCGTAACAGAGTGACCCTCACGCATGGCTCAGCTCCAGTAAAAGAGGGACAATGCAGCTCTAATGGGGCTCAGTCAGACACAGTCTAAAATGCAGCTCTATTGTCTAGGAGAGTGGAAAAATCATCCACAGACTATGACAGATGATTTATGTTGCTTGTCTACTGTCAGGAGCTTTTTGCCAAAGAATGGTCTCACAGAATCACGTAAAAAGGCCCTCACCTGAAAAATGGCAGCTCACCCTGGACCCCCATGTTTTATTTTTACAGTTACTTGAAGACTGGTATTTGGGTTTGGGTTACTTCTTGTAATGGCTTGACCACAAAGTTTTGTGTCATTAAGAGTTACAGCTGAAACCGCCTCTCAAGAGAGATGAGGACGTTTTTAGCTCTGTGCTAAACCACAATAAACTATAGAACTGGTTTAAAAAAAATGACACAACTAGTTTCATTCAGCAAATCAAAGAGTTATCAAAAAAAAAAAAAAATAAATAAATATATATATATATATACACTATACAATGACTGAATCACATTGAAATAATTATAATTTTTCTAAAAAAAATTGAGAAAAGTCTCATGCTCAGGAAGGCTGCATTCATTTGATTAAAAATACATTTTTATTATGAATATTGTGAATAAAGGAATATTGTGAAAAATGATTTCATTTTAACAGAACTGTTTTCTGTTTTAATATGTTATTTATTCCTGTGATGGCAAAGCTGAATTTTCAGCAGTTAGAGTATTACTCCAGTCTTCAGTGTCACAGAAATTATTCTAATATGCTGATTTGCTTTTCAGTTTTCAAATCTTATTCAGCTTTCAGTTCTTATTATTATCAATTTTGAAAAAAACATTTTTTTTTGCTGCTTAACATTTCCATTACATTACTTCAGATGGTTTTGCATGTGTATTAGTCATTCACTGCATTGTCTTTTGGCGAATATTGTTAAGCCTTTAATATTTTCACCTCTGATATGCAGGTACTTAAAAAAGAGCAGCCTGAGTCTGAACCCAGAAGTTTCTGGGATGTTCTAAGGCATGGTGCGAGAATAGTTCTCTTTTCAGATCTGATGGAGGTACAAGTATCCTCGAGCTTGCTTGCTTTCATCGTTCGAATCCCATAATCCCCTTGAACATTCCCTGTCCCCCATCCCATGTGAGGTTCTGCCCAGGTTCTGTTTTTGTTGTTGTTGTTGTTGTTGTATATTGTCATTTTCATTCATTAATGTCACTTCATGTTGTTACAATAAGATATTAATATAGATTTTAAATACTTATGATTGATATAATTGTAACTGATCCATATAGGAATATATCATGTTTGGCCTTATTCATGCATCTCAGTAAAATTATTATTATTTGATGTTGGTGCTTAGTAAATGGATTTGACATTGTTTTTGAGTCATTTACCAAGCTCGGATATTAAAATGTACATCAAGTATATTATGATTATTTTTTTACATTAAAATGCGTCTTTGTAAAAAAAAAAAATAGCATTTGATACAGTGTGCCTCTTGTTTTTGTAAAGATGACGTGGCTGCAAAAGAGCACTGAGGTATATTTGGTATGCGGATTTCTGCACAAGCAACCGGTTATTTGTGTGGCATGGGATGATGATGTCGGCTGCTTCATAATGTTTCTTTGCTCTGTCAAACATATTAAAGGCACAATATGTGAGATTTTTGGATTAAAATATCCAAAAACCATTAGAATAATGTTATATATTTTGCTGACTTGTATACTTACACTATCCCAAATGTTTCCAACAGTGTTTAAATCCAGATAAATCATCTATTCTGCCCAGTGTAACGTCCTGTATCATTGCATCGCCTGTCAATGACGTAATATATCCGGGTTACCCTTGATTTCCACTTTAATATATTATGTTTTATTAGACAGGTGTATATAGCTCAACACTGTTAGTCTTATTGTTTGAATCTCGTTTTCTTGACTTACCGTGAGTAAAATTTTTGTACCTAAAGTATTATCTGACAACACTATTTTGTCAAGTGGCTAACATAGCATAATCAGAAAGAGCTTTATTTGTAGTAAACAGTTATACAGAATTTTCGTCACCATACAATATTTTAAAATGAATTGAATACTATTTTGCAACATAAGTCAAGTTTTTATTAATATGTGACACTGGACCACAAAACCAGTCATAAGGGTACAATATTTTTTTTTTTTTAAGGACAGGAAAATATTTGCCTGAGATACAACTAAGATTCTGGAATCTGAGGGTGGAAAAAAATTGAAATATTGAGAAAACTGCCTTTAAAGTTGTCCAAATGAAGTCCATAGCAATGCAGATTACTACTACTGCAAATTAAAAAAAATAAATATGGTTGGAAATGTACAATAGATCCTCATGCAATATGATGTAGTGATTTTTGGCATAAAAGAAAAAATTATAATGATATAATAATTGGACCCATACAATGTATTGTTGGCTATAGCCACAAATATACCTGTATAACTTATGACTGGGTTTGTGGTCCAAGGTCACATATGATATTCTAATATCGATCTAGATTACTGCAGTGCGCCACATGTGTCTCATAGCAGCCACCGAGTGAACACACAGTAACGTTAACATACCTTTTAACAAACTCAAATGTATTTTTTAGCTGCGTAACCCCACATTTTTATTGAAGATCCCTGTATGAGCAGTAGTTCAGCCCTCGCGGTTGTTCCATTAGAATTAGGGATGCACCGAAGTCATATTTTTGAGGTTCGGCCGAATACCGAATCCACTTCCACTAGTCAAGTTTCTGCCGAATCCGAAACCGATTACCGAATCCAACTCCCATCCTCAATCCATTATCACAGTAAACACATTAATGACATAAACAACGTCCACAGCAGTGTATTTTTAATTTAATTTTAATTTTTAAAAAAAGGCAACATAATGCCAGGATGACTGTGCCGTATGCTGTCTGTAGATTCCTTCATGCAGAAAAAAAACGGATCACCGCTTCTTTTACGACCTTACGTAATGACGTCATTTCTATCATACCGGCGGATGAAAATACATTCCAACATATTCATGTACAGTATTTGTAATTAAAACTTAGTATAGTAATAATAATTATTGTAATCATCGTCATCTTGGATACGTTTTTTAATTAATGTTTTGCAAAAGCACTCAATGCAGCCACTGTCGTGCAAACACTGATGTTTTACACAGATTAAATTAACTTACATTGACATAACATAAACTTACACAAATCCTTGGTTCACCCGTGCTCACATATTATCAGCATCCGTTTTCCGAGAGAAACAGCAGCCCCACTCCGAGAGAAACAGTTCGGTTCAAGACGATGCTATCACGCATGCAGTATCTGAGCTCACAGGTTCTCACAGCAAAACATGTCTCAGTTCAGTGAACTGTTGGAGTTACTCGTGTCAGAAAGTGAGTAACTATAGTAACTTGTGAGATCAGCGCTGATTTGAAACGCGAACCGTTTAGAACGATTCAGTCCGATTTGGTGAACTGGTTTGACCGGATCACTAAAAAGATACGGTTAAAAAGAACGATCCGTTCGTGAACCGGACATACAGCGGCTATTGTTTAGGGTTTCATGCCACCACGAGACAAATCGGCATTGCAAATTGAACATATAGCTCGACTTGAATTGCCTTCTTGTGACTGAAAGTACTGCCAAACAACACATTTTCTGTTCACAAGTTCCATTTTCACTCTCTCACAGCCTACTGCATTCGAACGGTCCACCTAGTAAACACGTTGCCATAATCAACCACGGCATCATGTTCGACCAGTATCGCGTAGTGCAAGCGGGTTCGGTTCGGTGGAAAAAAATTCTAAGGTTCGGCAGAAACCGAACCCAGTCAAAAAGCCCAATATTCAGCCGAATCCGAACCCGAATTCTGGATTCGGTGCATCCCTAATTAGAATGAAATAAAATAATATGAATTTAAGTGATCAAATGTAACTGTAATAAGTTCAAGGAAGAACAAGGCGAATGCTAAACATAACTTTAATCATAAAATACGCATAAACAACTAAACAAAAGGAGCGGCTAACTGCGGCATATAAGCATAATAAAAACAGCAACGTAAAATGTCCCACGCTCTCTGCCCTGCTTCATAACACAGTAATGTTAATAACATTTCAATATCTGCCCTTCAGATTGCTTTCCATCGGCTGATTCCACGGTTATTCATGTTATTGGCATTAAACTGCCTTTAGTTGGTGTTTTGAAAAAGCGACCTCTAGCGGTGAAACTTACATACTGTGCCTTTAACATATTAGTACATATGCATATTAACTTTCAAAGGAATATTTTACACAAAATGAAAATTCTTTTATCATTTACTCACCCTCAAACCTGTTCCAAACCTGTGTGACTTTCTTTCGGTTACAGCGCATGTGGGGACAGGAGCTTTTAAACCTAAAAAAGCACGATAAAAAATGTCATGGATGTGCTAATTAGAGTGTCTTTTCTCTTTTGAGTGTGAAAAAAAATGATGACAGAATTTTTATGATCCCTTTAATTAACATTCACAGCTAGCTGAAAGCCAAAGGACAATTTATCTTGTGTGCTTTTAAGATGTATAATAGAGATGCTTTTTTCAAATCTGAAACAGATGATTTTAACCAATCATTTATATGTCAATTAAATGCATTTTACATTTGTTTGTGTCCGTACCTGTGTTCTTTATATTGTTATTTATTTGTGTTGTTATATGTTTATGGCTGCACATCCTCATCAAGCTATTTTGGTGTGCAAATATTCTTACAAATTTTGCTCTCTTCTTCAGTTTTTACTGCTGAATAATATGTTTTTTAATAATATGTTATCTGATTCCACAGCACGAACCAGAAAACGTCACCGACACAACTCTGCTGGTTCATTTCTTTGGAAGAAAGGGCAAAATTGAGCTTAACTTTGATGACTTCTACAGGTGAGAGATAGATTTGATGACCATGATCATGTATCGGAAAATTAAATTCATCAACTTACAGTTGCGCTTGTTACCGTTGCATATCCTCAAACTGGCAACCTGTGTGAGCATCGAGTCTGAGGAGGAGGGGGAGGGGCAAACCATATTTTGAATTTGGACTGCAGTACCCCTTTCAACCACTATCTATCATTCTCATGTACAACCCCTTTAAGTAAAGATATAACTCTATCATGATCCTGAATTAAGTTTCTGTTATATGTAAAAAATTTAAAAATAAAAAGGGAAAGACCTGTGGCCATGTTATTAATGCATGAAGATGCTGCATTCTTATCAAAGCATGTTGGGATGGTCCATTCACTTAGTCTAGTGTCCTACTGAGTGAGTGAGTCTTTGTTGGCAGATTCATGGACAACCTGCAGACAGAAGTCCTTGAGATTGAGTTCCTCAGCTATTCCAAGGGAATGACCGCCATCAGTGAGGAAGACTTTGCTCGTATCCTGTTGCGCTACACCACAGTGGAGAACATCACAGGCTACCTTGAGAATGTGCGTCAAAGCATACCCGATGAAAAGGTAATACTTGCTTTGGACACACTCGCTTTGGACACACATGTTGGTCTATGTGGTTAACAGGGACTTTCCATAGGCGTAATGGTTTTTATACCGTACAAACCGTATTTACTATCCCCCTACACTGCCCCTGCCCCTAAATATATATATTTTTTTTTACAACAACCGGCTAACCGAATATGTTCTAATATTGTTTTGCTGACATTACCTTTCAGTTATGAAAACTTTATTTCTGAAAGTTCAGAATCAGAATCTTTTTTTTTGTTTATGTAAACATTTACATAAGCAATCACATAATTTCCGCATGGCACAAGTTGACTGGCCTCTGCTTATCCTGCAGCCAATGAGATTGCTTGCTCAACATTTAAATAATCTGGTTCAGTGTTTGCTGTTAAACTAGTCCGGCAGCACACTATCAGATTAAAGGCTGCAACATACTCCACAAGGCTGCGAGAACAAAATGTCGTCATTTTGTTCTCGCAGCACTGTTTTGGGAATTCTCACAGCTTGTTCTCGACACATCGACTGAGCAGAACTTTTTTCTTGCGGGTGTCCGAGAACTATTGTGTGATTGGTCAGACATTTAAAGTGGGCGGGGTTAATGCAGAGAAACGCAGATGATCGGCACCCGCTTTTCTCGTGAAGTATGGAATGTACTGACCAGAATGAACTTTGTTCTTGTCCTGCCTAGATCTGCTATAGGATTTATGCATGTCATTCATGCAGCAGCAGCATATCTTACATGTTCACAGCATCGTGTCTGTGTATCTACTGGCAGTAGCAAGTCCATGCTTGATCTGCAACAGCAGCAAAAATCAACATCAGCAGCCGTCTAGCAGATGAACTCCGCCAGTGCCAAATACATTAACACTGCCATATTCAATAACATGCAAAAACATTTTTATGATTGGAAATTTTCTGTGACCTATTTAATGACTTAATAACTTTGAACGAACATTCTATTAACCTTACTGCAAGAAGGTTTTTTCAACTTGAGCCTTGGTAGAACGTTAACCAAAGTTCTGAGAATACTCCCTGTTAGCTCAGGAAGTACAGAAACACAATTGAAGGTATTCTAATAGTTCTACTTCTTTATCTTTTCATGTATTATAGTTATTATTAGAGTCTATTCAAATCATTGCATAGCAAAACAAATACCACCACAGACGTGGAGAGAGGAGGATATGTATAATGGGAGCAATGTTCGTGTTTTGTTTTTTTCTTTAGGATGTTTCTCTTTTTGCACATTGACCCTCACATTATGAGGTTAGAGTCTTTTCAGTTGCTCGAGGAGGCTGTTGGTGGATGGCCATTGATATACAAGTGGTTCTTATTCTTGAGTTAAGAGATATTGCAATACAGCTTAACTTGTAAAACCACCTAAGCGTCACATATTACTCATTAGATCATTTGTAAACCAGTTGTTGTTGGTTGCAAGAGCGGCTTCAGAAAAAGACGTGGGTCTAGTGGCTGGAAATGGATGAGTGGAAATCAAAAGCACCGCTGTTTGGGTAATCTGCTAGCGGTGAGACATTTTGGACACATCCCCTTTTGTTTTTATGTGTGCAAGTATCAGGTTAATCTTCTTCAGAAAAGTCGACAAGCTACCCGACCTCTCCTTAAACAAAACAATCTAAAGGTGTCGACAGCTCCAGTTGTACAGATGGGGTGCGGGGAGCAGGAGAGATGTGTGCTGGGATTGTTTGACTTTGCTGTTTTCTGTCTTGGGATCTGTTAACGCTCTTCAAGTTCCCACAGACACCTAAGGTGCCCTCGTTTTTAAGAAAGTAAGGTGTAATGCAGTTTTGCCTTGTTTAGGGATGATTATTCTTTTGAAATTCATAATTGTATGTACTAGCTCGTTGCACAAATGCTATTATATTGTAAAGAATCTGACTTAATTATCTTTCTATTGGCCAAAGCTTTCTGTATAAAGGAACATTGACGATTTCATCTGGAAGTCACTGATTTAACACTGATCTTCTCTTATAGGGCATCACTTTTGAAGAGTTTAGGTCCTTTTTTCAGTTCCTCAACAACTTAGAGGATTTTGCCATTGCCATGCAAATGTACAACTATGCAAATCGCCCAATTGGACAAGGTAAACATGCACAATTAATCCAGTTACTCCTCAAGCGCTGTGGCTAATGATGTTTGTCTCTCGGCTCACAGATGAGTTTGCCCGTGCGGTCTATGTGGCCACCGGCCTGAAGCTGTCACGACACCTTGTCAACACTATTTTCAAGATCTTTGATGTGGACCATGATGACCATCTAAGCTACAAGGAGTTCATTGGGATAATGAAAGATCGGCTGCATCGTGGCACTTGGGTAAATATGCTGGGAAGGTTGAATGTTCTCTCCACGATTGTTTAAATGCCATTTTTCTCCCAAACCTATTGGTTATAAAGGCAAAATAATGGACCTAGAATAATGGACCAGAATAATGGACCTATGACCTATAATGGAGCCTTAAAACTGAGATTTATAGTTCACACAAAAGGATAGTTTACCCCATTATTTACTTACCTATGACATTCTTCTTTCAGACAAATAAAATCAGAGTTATATAAAAAATGTCCTGGCTAATATAAGCGTATAATGGCAGTATATGGGAGCCCAACATTTAAAAAAGTGTATCCATCCATTCTAAAAGTAACCCACATGGCTCCGGGGGGTTAATGAAGGGTTATGAAGGTCTTCTGAAGCAAAGCTATGCGTTTTTGTGAGAATATTTTGTAAAAATGTGCATATTTTAAACCTTATAATGTAAAACATCTTCCGTATTCAATTTACAACGAAAGTGTTCCGCTCTTTTTTTCTCTTGCAGTTTAAAACGCTTTCAAAACGTCTGATGTCATACATTTTGTCAGTTACGTTTTTTTTGTATAAGAAGTTGAATAAGAAGGCAGTCTGGCGGAAACTAGATATTTTACTTTATAACGTGTTAAATATGGATATTTTTCTGAAACAAACCCATCGATTCACTTCAGAAGGCCTTAATTAACCCCACAGATCCATGTGGATTACTTTTATAATGGATGGATGCACTTTTTTGGTCTTCACATTTTGGGCTGCCATTCACTGCCATTATAATGGTTGGAAGAGACATTCTTTAATACGACTCAGATTGTATTCGTCTGATAGAAGAATGTCATACACACCAAGGATGAGGCTTGAGGGTGAGCTTTCCCTTTAAGTAGAGGAAAGCAGTTTTGAATAGACACATGGCATTTGTATAAAGGAGATTGTTTCCCAGACTTTTTTGTATTACAATAGATTATATTACATTAATTAGTATTATTACAAGTTTGGGGTTAGTAAGATAAAAACAAAAAACAAACTAATACTTTAAATTTTATTTAGCAAGAGTGCAATACATTTATCGAAAGAGACAGAAAGACTTTGCAAAGAGACTTTGCATTGTAAAAAAAAAATCCATTTAAAATAAATGCGTATGAATATAAGGTTATGATTTGTTAAAACACACGCACGCACACACACACACACACACACACACACACACACACACATCCATTTACAGTCCATTTACACACACACACACACACACACATATATATATATATATATATATATATATATATATATATATATATATATATATATATATATATATATATATATATATATATAATGTACAAACATTATATTTTAGTTTTGCCTTGTATTTCAAGAAAAGGAGAGTAAAGATTTTCTTGTGTGCAGTTGTGCTCCCATCTAGTGGCCATGTATTGCCAATTCAGTATTCTAGTTGTCTCATTGACTGTCACAGTTAATTTCATTTTCTTTTTGAAAAGAAAATATTTCTGTGAATTACATGAAACCATTTTTTCTTCATATTACATTGTGAACCCAGGGATATAAAGGTGAAGAGAGATTCACATCCTTTAAAGCTTGTATGAAGAAAGAACTCACTGCTAAATAGGTAAGTTCATGGCTGAATAGAAGAAAATGTGTTAGATATTATCCAGTATTTTAGGTTTAGCTTCATGATTTGGCCCTGGACAATTTGGAATGAATGATACTGAACTACTGCGCTAACACTGCTCAGCATTCAGCCAAAGCTCTTTTGCTAGCATCAGATTACTCTGTAAAATTAATGTCTGCTATCCGGAGATACAAGATACCAGCCTACCACAGTGTATTAAGACGAACACAGTAATAGAATACAGCCCAGCCCACACTACAAAACAACTAGAAACAGGGAACAATTGGACTTACTCTGGGTGTATGAATTGAGTACATGCAGTTTGAATGAAATAAAGAGGTGTTTCTACTTTTATATTGCACATTTCCATTCACTTGTCTTGTTCTATCACTTGTTAGATTCAGTTATTTCGTTTGATGTGCAATTCTTCTGTTATGTCTTTGATTTGTGCAGCCGGTGACAGTCCCGCCGTTCCTCTTCACCCTCACGTCTCATTGAAGAAATCTCAAGTTGGATTAAAGTTCTCAGTGACTCAATGCAATTATCTACCTGACCTGTGTCAAACTCTGTAAGATACAAATACTGCCATAATTAGATTAACACATGCTACCTCTCTGGACTATAGGTTCTTTGTCACTTGGCAGGCACTTTCTTAACTCTATAAAAGCCATTAACTTAAAGGGATAACACTTTAATGAATTAGCCATGATACTTTTATTAATCAAAAAAAATATTTATTAAAGGTCTAATAAATGGAAATTGGCCTAGTGGCCACATTTTGAGATAAATTATGTTAATGAATTGCAAAGTAGCGTCTTTATTTATGATTATATACTTAATACATTAAAAAATTGTCCATTTATAAAGGGAACTATATGTTATGTGTTATTTATTCTATTTATTGATCTATTTTGTGTTAAGAAAATGTCTTCTTGGGATTGAATGCTTCTTTACTGCTTTATTGGCAATGCATTGTTCTATTTGCTTCTCTAGGAGTTATAAGCCAGATAATCTTTCCTTACAATGAGCACATTGCTAACATAGTTTCTCTGAGCGTGTCCACTGCCCACCACCCAGATCAGCTTACACAAGGTCTGACAGTGCTGAGTGCACAGAGCAATAATGAGACCTCAGTAATCTTACAATGTGCTACACATACAGATCCCTCTCTCCACCTCTATGAGTTTCTTACACTGCCGCTCCTTTAAGAAATCTCTTGCCAAGACAAAACAACAAACAAGCAGAAACTGAATCCACTCGTTTTACTCCAGTGAATATTTCTCACTGTGTGTTTATTTTTTAAAGCTGACATTTAGCATTTTAGGAGTTTGCTTATACAAAAAAAGCTGTTGCACAAATTATATTTATTGCCCAGGGAAAAGAGATACAATTCATTAAGCACACACTGACCCATGGGGCATGTCGTCACATGTTGGGTTGTTATAATGAAAACATTTTGACATTATAATATAGCTTGTGACAAATGTGTGACAAGTTGCTCTGGTCTCACCCACTGTGCTTTTCTACAGAATAGACCATGTTTTAGATCTGTACATCCTAAAATAGCCTATTTATATTGCATATTAAAGTTTGTGTCTGTTATAAGTGAAGTATAGACACATTTTTATGCATTAGTATTCAGATTGCTTAGAATGTTTAAATAAATTAAAACCACAAATAAAAATAATAATTTTAATCATTCCTTCTTGTCGGTGCTTCCTTTTTTCAGAAGACATGTTTAAAAAAATTAATTAAAAAAATTCTCGGAAGTGTTAGTCAACATTTTAGATCAGACCTATAGGGTTAAAGGTGTAATATGTACGATTTTATTTTTTGGATTAAAATATTCAAAATCCACTAGAACAATGTTATATATTTTGTTGAATTGTGTACTTACACTATCCCAAATGTTTCCAAGAATGTTTAAATCCAGAGAAATCCAGATCTTACCACAATGGGCAACAAGTGTCTTATAGCCAGACAGTTAACACACAGAGTAGGATTATGACAGTGAATTCTAATGTGTGTTCTAATATGAATATCTAATATGACAAAACATACGTTATCCCACATACGCATAACCGGAAGAAGAGGAAGCGGTCGTCTGCGGCATAACAAAAGCTCCACTGCTCTCGAGCCGCGTGTCACAAAACATTTAAACATATGTTATAGTCAATGTTTAAATCACAAACAGTACAATAGACAAAAAATCTTAGAGCAGGCCTGGGCAACTTACCCAGAACAACAAGTCCGCCCATCTCTTAGAGTGCACGTTGTACACCATCTCAACACAGAATATTGCGCACATCCACAGATACACAGTCTCTCCAAGGTTGGAGCTGATTAAGCTCCAGTTCTAACCAAAACATATATACTGATAACATGTGCTTTCTCTCAGTGAGAGTTTAAGAAAATAGTACAGGGAATATTTATCTTGACTCTTTAGTGTTTCAGTAAAAGGAAATATAAAATGAATAAAATATGATAAATTAAATGAAAGACAAATCCATGCGGCATATAAAAGCTCCACTGCTCTCGAGCCGTGTGTCGCACTTTTCTCTCATTAGCAATCGCTCCATCAGAATTTCACTCCAACAGCTTTCAGCTCCACCCTGCTTCATACTACAGTAATGTTAATAAATCTAGAGTTGCCAAAAGTACTGAAATTTTACAAATGTGATGATACCAGCATTTCCCTTTGACAATCTGAGCACTGTTGAACGGATTATTAAACACCTCTGATTGGCCATTGTGATCACGCACTCAACATATGCATTTTATTGGCTGCAATGATCAGCGCTTTTCAATGACGCTCACGCCCGTATCACACATACTTCGTTTGCAATGCGTATGCGGTGGGTATTTTTTCCGTACCCTTGTTAATGGATTACAGCTTTCACACTGCATGCGGATCCATTCCAGGAGCGGTGTGTATACAGCAGAGCAGCGATCGTTTCCACAACGAGTCTATTTTTTGCTGTGCTGGATGCACTGAATTAAAGTGACAGTGTATTGTTCGCATTAAAATAATCATGTAATCCTAGTCATTTCACCACAGATGAATATAATTTGAATAGCCTATTCTACTATGCAATTCTACTCTGTTTCAAAGTCATCACATGGGTTTTGCCTCGGGTAAAGCACTGAAAACAACACCATACCAAGCATTTAGCTAACTAAGGAGACATAGTGGATAGCACTCGTCCTTCCTCCTTTCTTGGAGATGGAAAAAACAAAGTTCTTAGTTGAGTTACTTAGTTACTTTTTAGGAAAAGTATGTGTTACGTTATTTTTGCGTTACTTTTTCTCATCTGTTTTTATAACAAAAAAAAATCTATTTTTTTGCAAATATAAAGACCACTTCACAAAATGTTTTAAATAATAAACCTCAGGCCGAGGTAAAAATGCTAATTCACTCATGCACAATAGAGGGCGCAGCTCAAACAAACCTTTCAGCTGTGCTTGCATTCTGGATAATGGAAAAAAAAGTTTAATACTTTTACTTCACCAATAAAAACAGAAAAACTTAAGTAATTTTTGCTTTTGGTTTAACTGAATCATTGAAAGTTAGCAGCAAAACTTTTGTCAATAAAGGTAAATTAAATGCATAAAAATACTTGTTTTGTTTAATATTTTATTATTGGGGGTTTGTATATATTCTGATTTTGCATTTGACTGATTTTATTGATTTTGAGGAGTACTTAATCTTTGTTGTGCAAGTGAGATGAATAAATGCTCACATTTAACATTTTGTTGCTCACAACTACAATAACCATCATGTTCGCACTTACTCTCGATTTTTCTCAAGATGGAGATAAGAGAGCTGTCAGTCAAATAAATGTGAAAAAGTAAGATATTTGGTTGTAAATTTTGTAGTAACAATTACTTTACTTGTTACTTGAAAAAGTAATCTGATCACGTAACTCAAGTTACTTGTAATGCGGATCGATTATGCACTGCAAACACAGCACAACAGCGTGTGCGGCTCCTACATCGCATACACACCGCAACATGCAGCACCACATTTGGACTGCAGACAGAGAATGTGTGAAACGGGCGTCACTCTTCTCCGACTGCACAGATACACACGGGAGCGTTTGAAATCAGGCATATATTAGGGATCCGCTAATAGACTTCACTTTCATACACTTACCGTGTATTACTGTGTAAGCGTTCGGTGGAGAGTGAGCGTCATTGAAGAGCGTTGATCATTGCATCCAATCACAGACATGTTAAGCATGTGAACACAATGGCCAATCAGAGGTGTTTAAGAATCTGTTCAACAGCACTCCAAATGATAGAAAGAAATGCTGGTGTAATGGGTTAACAGCTTATGACCCAAGACCAGTAGTGAAAAATGAAGTCCAAGAGTCAGGAGTTAAATAATTAAAAGAATTAGTCTGAAAAATTAGTTTGCAGCTTCAACAGTAGAAGCCAGCTTCAAGTCTCACAAGGATTTTGTAGGCCGCGCTCCCTCTCTCACCTACTCGTTGCCCCGCCCTATTGTACATACAAATGTGCCAAGTTATACTGTTTTCAAGGTCTATCCACGTCATGTAAATTTCCACTTATTGTCAGTTAATCTGATGCGCGTGTCTATAGATGTGTCCCTTGATGACGCTTTTCCCCCTAAATTAGGCCCGTAGTGACCTTCCATATCTGGAGCAGGCGCCAGCTTGCCCAGAACAAGTCTTTCCATCTCTTAGGGTGCCCATTGTACACCATCTCAACACTGATCTATAACATAGAATATTGCGCACATCCACAGATACACAGTCTCTCCAAGGTTGGAGCTGATTAGGCTCCAGTTCTAACCAAAACATACTGATAACATGTGCTTTCTTTCAGTGAGAGGGACAGACAATAGTACAGGGAATATTTATCTTGACTCTTTAGTGTTTCAGTAAAAGGAAAAAAACGAGCGCCTGGAGGCGTATCGTGTGGGCGGAGCTAAAGAATGACGAGCTCGCAGCTACTGCACGAGAGCTTCTGAAAGCTGACATCCTTAAGCGTGGAGATGAAAACGTTACCCTAAATAAACCATAGCTATTCATATTCACCTAATACAGATATGATCCAGAATCAGATCCAGAGGCTGAAATAACTTGAACAGAAGAAACAACAACAGCAGGACGTCCGTCTCTGTGGTATGTAACGTTACTGTATTTAGTGGCCTGTCAACATTTGTGTGTGTTTACTTGCAGTTTATGATGACATGATTCGGTTTATGGACTTTTGTATGCGACTAATACTTAGCAGTAGCAAGCAAAACGGTTTTGCACGTCAGACTAGTGTAACGTTATACATAGAACAAAAATGGAGGAACGTTAGCGCATTTGAATGACGAAGCACGCTTTGTGAGAACGCTAGGTTTATGTTTGGGTGGTTTTACAATAAACAAACTGACACAAATATTGGTAAGCTATACAAATATATTTAAACACACACCATAGATTGCATGCTCTATTGATAAATTAACTAACGTTATACACGATCGTGTTGTTTTCTGATGTTTACTTACCAATAACAGCCAACAACAGACATTTGAAGCAGTTTTACTCACCGCCTGTTTCCAAAGCAGGACCATGAACCTTTATCGCTGGGACCGCTCCGTCAAAAACACACTTCTTTGGTAAGTTAACTGTTGATTTCGTGAAGTCCTGACAGTTGAGACCGTGGAGATCCACTTTTGCGACCGAAGCGTATGTTGTGACGCTTCCCGTCATTTCTGTGTTCAAATCGGTTCAAATGCAGTGCTGCCTTACCGGAATGCTTCCCAGAATGCCCGGAACTGACCCATACTCGAAAAAAACTCTCCGAAACTTGTGAGAATCCGGAAGGAGTATTTTCAACACAGAAATACTCCATCAAACGTCCAACTTTGTTTTTGAAACTTTTTCTATGTTTAGGATGGGAATCCAAGTCTTTAACAGTGTAAAAAGCTCAGTATGAATGAAACAGCACCCCCCCCCCCCCCCCACCCTTTAAGCAAAATCATAACTGGAAAGAATCATTATCCTAATATAGGAAGATAAATATTGATTAAGGCTTTGATTATGATTTTTATTAGGATATATACAGGTAAATTGAAGCGGCAGTGGATTTCATAACCCCCCTTTCACTGGTATTATCACATTTTTAAATTTTCAGTACTGACTTGGTACCAAAGTCAGAACTTTTGACAACTCTGAAACTCTCAAAAAATCTGTAATACATTAGCTCATCCATGAATATGATTTCTGCCCAAGTCCTGTAGGATTCTTTTCCACCGGCTGTAGAGATGAAGACAACTGCATGATTCCGCAAAATCAAGTGTCATCAAGCTACGCCTTTGTTTTGAATACGCAACCTCTAGTGGCGAAAATTACATATTGTGCCTTTAATGTTAATGTTTGTTTAGTCAAGCATAATGTAACAATTAAAAGATTTTCGGGTTCCCTTAGACAATAATAGCTTACTAACCAGTCAAAGGGTTTTAACCAGTCTCACAGCTTGTCCAGGCAGGTTTTTAGCTAGTTTGGCTGGGCGGCGAGCCAATTTTCTGTACCAACTACTGGAAAGTCAGCAGACCGGACTGGATGACTGGATCTAAAACCAGTAAACCAGCTAAGACTTTAAAATGTTTATCAGCAGGAAGTGAACTACTTAATTGGCTGGTTTCACAGACAATGCTTAAGGCCAGTTCACACCGCACAGACAAACACCAACAAACACATTTGTTTTTTTTTTGTTGGATCAGTAATTTACCTCTGTCGGTGTCTGTGTTGGTCAAGGTTTGTTTTCACCTAACTGAACATATTCAATTGTCTGTGTCTGTTTGGAGCAGTGTGAACATGACAATTATTTTTTCATTAAATTTTAAATCCAATGGGCAACTTTCCCAGCTAACAGGAAACGTTCTCAGAACATTGGCTAACGTTCTCTGAAAGTTCTCTCAAAGTTATAAAAAAAATGTTCTTGCGGTAATGTTATTAAACGTAGTGTTGTGCCAACGTTATGTGCTACTGATTAACGTTCTAAAAATGTTAGCTATAAAATGTTATTCTTATATTGTTAGTGGAACGTTAAAAAAAACGTTACTACATTAAAAAAGTATTAGTCATTACAAATTAGTCATACAGCTTTTTTCTTAAACTTCAGATACATCATTTGTATATCCAGTGACAACTTAATGACACTTAAATGCTATTTTCGTTAAAGTATATACATTTTTTACAATCAGAAGAAAAATCTAGTAAACTAAATATAAATGTAATATAAATCTAAAAGTCAATTATAAAAGTGTTTTTTCATTTTTTAAAAGAAAGAATAAGTTGTTAATAAACAAAAGCAAGTACATTAAAGAAGAAAACAGGAATATTAAGTTTGATCATCATACTCCACACCCTCATAAGAATGTTATTAAAAAAGTTAGTATAACCTTTATATAACAAGAGAATAGAACGTTCTAATAACATTTTAAATAACGTTCTTATAACCTAATAAGAATGTTAATACAACGTTTAAAAAACTGGAGATTTTAACATTCCTAGAACATTCAGAAAACGTTTTTATAACTTAATGGGAACGTTAGGGGAACGTTCTTACCTAAAATTGTTTGCTGGGTTGTTAAAATGGATGTTTGAGCTGCTTTAACTTAAAACACTTAGTTGCACTGACATATCTTAAAAGGTTTTTTTTCCTAAGGCACGTCAATTTAAGATACTTAAATGTCATAAAAGAACTAAGGCTGATCCTGGCTTAATCTAAGCCTTGTCTAAACCAGGCCAATGTATCAACCTTGTGTTGTGTTGCTAACTGTGTTGATAGTGTAACAATGTGTTGTTTAACATTGCTCTGTCTGGTGTGACATTATAAATAGGCTATAGCGAACAGATTTATTATTAGGCTATATAGCTAATAGATATAAGGCAAATCTCAACAGGCTTGCTAAATTACAGCAGATTTGAGTCAGGCTTTAGTGTAGTAACACCTCCACCGCATCGCGTGAGCATCATGTAAGTTTGTAGAAAGGGGCGGTACCGATGTGCTACACCGCAAACAGCGAGCGGAGGATGCAGGGGCAGACGAGCGCAGCTGCACACGGAAGAAGACATGATGGTGTTTTAGCAGCAGTGCGGGCTCGGTGAGGCTGAACTAGTCGTTTTGACCACTTTTGGTCTTCAAACAGAAAGATGGCGCCGTCGGGCTCGCGCAGCGATGACTGCTGGAGAGTTTTATACTGGATCCCTGTGCTGTTCATCAGTCTGATCGTGGCATGGTCCTACTACGCTTATGTAGTGCAGCTCTGCATAGGTAAGACTGGAAGCAGCTCTCTGAATGAAGTTGGTGTGAAACGGAGAGAGAATGAATAAATAATACCTGGCTTTTCGACCATGTGCGTGTATGTCTGCGTCTGTTACTAGAGCAATATTTCTGCTATTGATGGGGTCCATTTGATTTTAAACAGACAGACTAGAGTAGGTCATGATTAGTGTCAAGTTGTACGAGATTAATTCAATTCATAATCTCTTTATATGCGCAAGTGTGTCTGTAGGCTATTATTATAATGCATATATTATAATACGATGCATGCATCATTATAAAACTGAAAAAAAAACAAAAAAACATATATGGGTCAGAGACTAAGCATACGAGACAAATAAAAAGGTTATATTCAGGTTGATTGGGACACTTTTCCCCAGTCACCTCAATGGCAAAAAGTGTCCAGAAATCAATGTATGTATTATGTATACATTGATTTGGGACACTTTGATTTGGGACACTTTTTGCCACAGACACACACACACACACACACACACACACACACACACACACACACACACACACACACACACACACACACACACACACACACACACACACACACATGTCGTGTTTCCATGTTTTATGGGGACATTCCATAGGCGTAATGGATTTCATACTGTACAAACTGTACATCCTATCCGCCTACACTGCCCCTACCCATCACAGGAAACATTCTGCATTTTTACTTTCTCAAAAAAACTCCTTCTGTGTGATTTATAAGATGTTTTCTTCATGGGGACCTAAAAATGTCCCCACAAGGACAAGGATTTCGGATATTGCCATCTTTGTGGGGACATTTTGTCCCCATAACGTAGGGATTACCAGGCCACACACACACACACACACACACACACACACAAAAAAAATTCTAATGATTTTTCATTATCATAAATGTCATAGTCAAAAAATATCTGGTTCATTTGACCTGAACAAAGGACCTTTTCATAAAAATTTCAAAATATTATATGTTATAATTTAATGGAACTCATGAGGGTCATAAGGGGTCCATCCTTGAAATATGAACTATTAAACGACAAAACGGCTTTTTAAATTATATTTTTCAAATTTCAATAGGGAAGTTAACACCAACTAAACATTTTGGACTTTAATGCCCCACACATTTTAATAATAGAAAAACTAACAATAATAATCCAGAATTCAAGTACTTTCAGGAATTCAAATTTGGAGTACCGTGATCTCTCCCCCTTCTTTTGTTGCTATAAATATGAGCAGTTAACACTGTAAAAATACCTTCAAGCTTTATTATGCACTGTCATTTGTTTAGAATGTGGCGTTTTTTTAATATGTGCGTAACAAGCAATGGTTTGTGTTCACAATTAACATCATTCACTCCTTTGATAACATCTGCTATCATGTTCCCATAAAAACAACATGAAGAGGCTTTACTGTTCTCTTGAATGGTGGATGATCATGAGGATGCCCTGTTATTCTCTGAAGACTAATGGGTGTGTGTTCAGACTCCTTTAATAGAATCAAATGACGTTTAAATATCTGTGTATAAAGCAGCTGCTTTGTGATGTTCCTCAGAGCTTTCACTGAGTGAAGTGTCAGTGGCCAGGCCACACTTCTAACGGCTCTTCCCACTGGCAGTTTATACCAGTTCATGCCATGGGCACCCCACCCTTTGCTTTGTACTTGATAAAACATCAAGTGCTTAATATCTGAACTTGAGCATAGATTGAATGCTATGTTTGCATGGGTTGAGTGGGATTATTTATGTGTCATTGCTGGTCACCATCAGCAAAGTATGTTTTGCATGCTGGGACAAGCATGGGATGCTGGTTGCTATAGTTTGCTCTTACCAGGATAGGAAGCGGGAGTGAGGGTGGACTGGTGGCTGCATTAGCTCAGTTTTGCTTGAAAACAGCATGACTATGCCGGTCCACAAGCTAGACCAGCATAAATCAGCCTAGACTAACACTGAATTCATGCTGGTTTATGCTGGATTTTTCAGCAGGATAGACTCGCAACAATTTGCAACAATGATGCAAATACTCCAAACCGTAACAGACAGAAGATCCGTTTACTGTTAATACTACTATGTGATCATTGAATTTATTTTAGAAACCCATGATAATGGGTGGTCAGTGAATCTTTACTTTACCCATAGTGACAAAGGTTGTTATAAATATACTGTCTGCTGATTTTATGTCTCAAAGCTAATCTCACTGCCAAGCTGTCAAACTCAACCTCACCAATCTCTACTTGACCTATTTCTGCTATCAAATCACTTGTGCTGCATATTGAGTTTAGCAACAAGCACATTTTACATTTCCAAGACAACAACACTGATGTCATCAGGGGAAGATACGGTTTAATTGCTGAAATTGGTCATAATGAGTCTTGTCATCTGTTGACAGTTTTTATTGCTTGAATTAAGAGGGTTGTATATCAATGATCTGATGTTATAATAATGACATTATTGCAGTATATAATGTGATTGCCTGTAGTACTTACACGTGCAGGTATTCCTGCTTTTTGTGAATTATTACAAAATCATGAGGATTTCCTTAAGGCCACAAAGCATAACCACTTTTTAAGCACCCCCTGAAACTGCTTAAGTGCTCCATTGGGTACACATACTTTAAGGGTTAGTTCCATAGATATACATAATAAAGGCTAGATGTCTCGTGCGTGCTGTTAGCCAATGGAGGTTGCCGTCCGCAACTGGCAGCCATCTTGTCACATGCAGCTCGCTCACTCGTAACAGTGTGTTTTAATGGTGCATGTATTTTTAAATAAAACAATTTCCAACCGATTTTCAAACTGTTTCGTTTGTTATAAACGTCAGAGATGTAGTTATGACACTACATACTTATGAATAATTATAACCATGGACTTCAATATAAAAAAGTAACATTAAACAGAACAGATAGGTGCAATAAAAAAGGTATTTATGTTATAGGCTACTAAAACTGTGTACCGAATGGCAATATATATATAGATAAAATAATTTGTAAAAATAATTTAAAATAATTATAAAATAATTTGTATTTAAAAAATAAAAAAAACAAAAAAAAAAAACATGCAAACTAAGTTTATTTTAACTAGACAAAAGATTGGTTGTCATAAAATCGTTATTGGTGTCAATAAACCTATATAATTGAACAGCTCGATTGTGGTCTCAGCCTTGATAACGTGCATGTAAGTTAGCCGTGATACACAAGCTGCACGATTAAGTTGTTTATCGAAACGAAAAGCTGCAATTTCAACGTGTTAAAGCATCCAGATTTGTAGCCATGTTAATAACATTTGTAAGAAACCAAACCATTTGTAAATCCATCAAGATTTCAGTGAGATAAGAGTATTTATGTTCGTACAGATCGCTCATCTTACATCAGGTTCCACAGAGCCCGACGGAAAGCTTGCCTGGGACAAGATGGCCGCCGGTGATTACGATGGTGACTCCGCCGTAAGACATCTAGCCTTTATTGTGTATATCTATGGTTAGTTCACCCAAAAATGAAATTCTGTCAATAATTACTTACCCTCATGTCGTTCGACACCCGTAAGACCTCCGTTCATCTTCAGAATACAAATGAAGATATTTTTGTTGAAATACGATGGCTCAGACGGGCTGTCATTTCCTCTCTCAAGACCCATAAAAGGAACTAAAGACATCGTTACAAAGTCCATCACACTAATACATTGGCTTTACAATAATTTTATGAAGCGACGAGAATTTTTGTGCGCAAAAAACAAACAAAATAACGACTTATAGTGATGGGCCGATTTCAAAACAAAGTTTCGAACGTTATGAATCAGTGTATCGATTCATGATTCGGATCGCCAATGTCGCGTTATTTCAGCAGTTTGGCGGTTTGACACGTGATCCAAATCATGAATCGATACACTGATTTATAACCGTTCTCAACTTTGTTTTGAAATCGGCCCATCACTATAAGTCGTTATTGCGTTTTTTTTGCGCACAAAAACTATTCTCGTCGCTTCATAAAATGATTGTAGAATCACTGTAGTGAGGCTGTTTTTTTAACAACATCTTTAGTGTCTTTATGGGTCTTGAGAGAGGAAATGAAGGCCTTCCTGAGCCTTTGGATTTCATCAAAAATATCTTAATTTGTGTTCCAAAGATGAACGTAGTACTTACGGGTGTTGAACGACATTAGTGTAAGTAATTAATGACAGAATTTTCCTTTTTGGGTGAACTAATCCTTTAAAATATATGCACTGCATTCTGGGATTTTGTTTTTGTTTTGTGCTTCAGAGGAACTACAGTTTTTTTTTTACTTAAGTGCCAGATCTTTCAAAGAGCATATTTTGGATAGAGAGTATACTGCAGCCCACATCCCATTAGCTGAGGCTAATCTAATGAGGCTTTTAGGACACTGCAACTTAAAGAACTAGATATTTATTGAAGAGTGATACTTAGAATGTCAAACCTAAAACGAATATTTCTTTAACACACTGTGCAAAACAAAAACCTCCTTTCTTTTCATCTGTGTAGGTGGTCCTCTCTTGATTTTGAAACAGTTTTTTTTCTGCATGGTCCTGTGTGGTCGTATTATCTCTAATCTCGTCACCACAAAATAACTCATCGCTCTGAAAGAGCACCAGTTGAAGAGCCGCAATTATGAGCTAGTGAATTTGGGCATCTGATCAAGTGTCTCTGTACAGCGTGAGTTCCAGCAACAGCGACCAGAACCATCTGCTGCTTGCTGACCTTCTAAAAGCACAAGGAGTTTCTGACCTACTGTTTATACAATAATATCCAACGCAGGATTCAAATCATATAGCTTTAACAAAGTTATAGAGACATTGCTACATTTGTCTTTCTCTTTTCTCTGCAGAAACTGTTGAAAACATGGGAGAGAAAAGTAAGTCAGCTTTTTTCCTACAATGTTTACATTTTTCCCCTGGATAATTTCTATGTCTTTCCATAATTGGAGTGAATATCTACATCATGGGTGGCCAAGGCTCATTGATGCATGTGGGGAGCGAAGGCATGGTCTGATCAAACAGACAAGCCACTGTAGCTCAAGTTGCTCAAGAAGTTAATGCTGGTTCTGATAGAAAGGTGTCAGAAGACACAGTGCATCGCAGTTTGTTGCCTATGGGGCTGCATAGGCGCAGAGAAGGCAGGGTGCCCATGTCCACTGCCGAAAATGCCAACAGTGGCACCTGAGCATCAGAACTGGACCATGGAGCAATGGAAGAAGATGGCCTGGTCTGATGAATCGTGTTTTCTTTTACATCATGTGGATGGCCAGGTGTGTGCATTGCTTACCTTGGGAACACATGGCACCAGGAGGCACTATGAGAAGAAGGCAAGCTGGCGGAGGCACAATGCTTCGGGCAATGTTCTGCCTGGAAATCTTGGGTCCTGCCATCCATGTGGATTTTACTTTGATACGTACCACCTTCTTAAGCATTGTTGCAGACCATGTACACACTTTCATGGAAACGGTATTCCCTTCTTTCCCTGGTATTCTTCCTTTCAGCAGGATAATGCGCCCTGCCACAAAGCAAAAATGGTTCCGGAATGGTTTGAGGAGCACAAGGTTCCCCAGATCTCAATCCATTCGAGCATCTGTGGGACCAACACAATATTAGTCATAATGATATGCCTGCATATATTTAAATATACACACATATATACTGTTTTTACCATAACAAAAAAACATTTATTTTAAATTGCAATTATTTTTCATAATGTTACAGTTTTTACTGTATTTTTGATCAAATAACTGCAACCTTGGTGAGAGTAAAATACTTATTTCAAAAACATTTTTAAAAACAAGCAAACATCAATCCTAATGGTAACTGTAATGTAAGTCCATGGGATATTTTCAACCATATTATCATTTGCCTCGTGTATTATCATTTGCCTAATCTCTTCAACCAACCACATGATCTGAGTTATCATTTGTGTATTTAGCACAAACAGCATAGAAAGAGATGCTACGAACCAAAGTTTAATATGTTTAATAATCCCTCACCATAATCATGAGCAATAATAAAAATCACATTGATGCTTCCCTATAGGGAGCACCACTAATGATGTAATAATCTATTTTAATCTTCTTGAATCGCACTGAATATTCCTTTTGTATCACAGTAGTTTACCTCCTGGCATATCATATGCTTTTCATCATGTTCGTGTGGTCATACTGGCAAACCATCTTCACAAAACCCATGAACCCTCTCAAAGAGGTGAGTAAATATAATTATAGTAATGCTATGTATTAATAACAATTAATTACAAAGTAAACACCAAAAATTACAGCTGAAGTCATCAGAATGTGGTGTTAACTGTGTCACCAAGTAATACGTCAATTTAAATGTTATTTTGCCCAGCATATGCTCAGTATGACTCAAGAGGTGTTGGCTTATAATGAATATTATTTGTGTAATATTTGTAAATATATGGAATAAGGAGGGCTTGTTGGTTATGCTTATAGAGAAAACAGCATGTTGGGTTGTAAATTGCATGTGATCGTCAGTGTGACTATAGCACCTCACTGGAAGCTGTTATTATTTCAAGCTGAGAGAATGAGAAACAAACTGTAATAGAGAAACCACATATGGCTCAAACTGGCAATCAGTCGTACTCCTCTCACATCTCAGAGTGCAGAACGCGCTGCTCGTCACACAGGAAATATCAAAATGTTTTGCTTTGTGTCTCTTCCTTTCAGTTCCACCTGTCACACCCTGACAAAGAACTATTAGAGCGTGAAGATCGGAGAGAATCTCAACAGGAGATCTTGAGGAGAATTGCCAAGGATTTGCCCATTTACACACGCACAATGTCAGGAGGTGGGCATTTTTCTTTATGTCCAGCACATCCTAATAGTTCCAAAGACATCACTGTTAGCAGGCCGGGTCTGTAACAGTCCATTCAGCTGAAATTTAGGCTCAGTAACAAATAATGGCCACAGACAATTACATTTGTTTCGGTCTGTCTTCAGTGAATCCTATCGATCTGTATTTTAACAAGCTGTCTTGATATACAGCTATCCGTTACTGTGATCGCTGTCTGCTGCTGAAGCCTGATCGATGCCATCATTGCTCTGCCTGTGATATGTATGTCTTTCTCCTTTTTTAAAAGACACAACATATTCGATTTTGCTGTGTTGCATTTCTACAGCTCCTGCTTTTGCTGTTTTACAGGTGCATTTTAAAGATGGATCACCATTGTCCGTGGTATGTACTAGCTCAGTAGATTAAATGCAAAGCAAGAATAAAAGATTTCTGGTCTTGGACGAGAGACGTGCACCAAATATTTCTAGGTTTCTATTAGGCCAACAAGACAATCATTATTTTCCAAGCGCACTTCATTTGATTGTCATTTAAAGCTTAACATTTTTAGTGAAATAATTGTACATTTTGAGTGAATCTTCATGCTTACATTCATACATTTTCATAAAAATTACATTCTACAAATTACATGAAATTATCATAATTTACCTCATAAAATAGATATGTTTTCTCATGAGAAGAGGTTGGCTTTCTTCCATTATTCCATCTGTCAGATAAAATAGTTTTGTAATGTTCCTCAAAGACTTGGCTTGGCCACACTTCTAATGGCTCTACTGGCAGTTTATACCGGTTTATGCCATAGGCATAGGCCCCTTACTTTTTACTTAAACTGACAAAATGAAAAACATCAAGTGCTTTAATGTCTGAACTTGAGCATGAATTGAAAAATATGTTTGCATGGGATTATCTACCTAGCATTGCTGGCCCCCAGCAAAAGTATGTTTTGTATGCTTGAACTAAATAACCTGTGTAAGTTTTGCAATGAAGGGGGTGGGGGTGTAAAATACATATTTAGTGTCCATGAATCAGCAATTTGTTCCCACAACTTACTATAGTAGCCTACGTCAGCCAATCAAAACGAGGTATAACATTCATTTTCAATGTGGACATGATTTACTAAAATGAGAGAACGATCATCCGTGCCTATTGATTATGCATAAGTGACAGTTGCACTGATAAGATGAACACCTGTAACCATTGCACAGTTTGATCATCACATACCATTCATTTTTAAATAAATAGTAAATTTGACTATTTATACATTTTATGCAACAACCACTACACTGTAAAAAATTATTTAGAAAAAAAGTTACCTGGTTGCCTTAAAATTTTGAGTTCATTGAAATTGAAATTTTGAGTTAATACAATGAACATTTTTTGAGATTCGACAACCTTTATTAAAATATTATTAAAAGATTTTTTAAGCATATTGGGTAATTGTGTGTGTTTTATTTGTGATGACGCAGTGAAACATGCCAAATAGTGCTATTTTCATGATTCATCAAAAATTTTATGTGGTTCAGATACAATAATATTTTGAGTTTCTATTTATTAAACAAATTTCCTTCATTGTATCAACTCAAATTTTTAATTTCAATAAACTCAAAATTTTAAGGCAACCAGGTTACTTACTTTTTTAAGTTAAACCAACAAAAAACAACCAAAATGTTTTACAGTGTAGAAGGCCAAAAGTTACATTAGTTAGTAAATGGTCGATACTGTCAAAACATTTTTTGAATCAATTTGATTATATTACATTTCACATACAAAAGTAGTGTCAAGAAGGGAAGAAATTAAATAGCTTGTAAGGTAAAAAATTTTTTTTTTCCCTTGTAGTGTATTTTGGGCAGTATTTTTGCAATATAAATAGATATTAATATACAATTTTATTGAGGCTAATAGGTGCATTTTGTCTTCTCTGACAGGGTGAACAATTGCGTGGGCTTCGCCAACTACAAGTTTTTCATGCTCTTCCTAGCATATTCATTGTTGTATTGCCTCTTTGTCACTGCCACAGACTTGCGGTATTTCATTGAGTTCTGGACTGTAAGTATGATTTATTCATTTCTTAGGTTTATTTTAGAAAACTGATTATTTGAATGTTCAGATAGGTTGTCTGCAATTTGTTAGGAGTACTATCATGTTTTGATGATTGCTTTCCAATAAAAACAAATGTTTTTATTTTATTTTGAAAGGTTGATGGTAAAACACATGAGCGTCTAATGCAGTATTTGGTAGGACGGAGTCAATTATTGAAGTTCTTTGATTGACCTATTAATTCCTCTAGGTCCTGTAGTTTTGATAGTTTCCATCAGCATACCACACATAGACACACTAGATCCAGTAGACAAGGAAATGTACGCTTATTCAAATTCTAGAACGTTTATTAGTCTACAATGGACTGTGGTGTATCCCACTTCTGCTTGTTCCCACTAGTTCAGTTTAATTTAGCAAACTTTATATAATTGAGTATTCTATAAAAAATCTGTATATCAACTAGTTAATATAGCAAGCAATAGCTTGAATTAGGGCTGAGCTGTTTTTTGTTTGTTTATTCCAGTCCATTCCTGTTTGTGGTGTTTTTCCCATGTCTTTCCCATGTTTCTCACAGAATGGTCTGCCTGATACCCAAGCCAAGTTTCACATCATGTTCCTGTTTTTCGCTGCCTCCACCTTCTCAGTGAGCCTAGCGTTTCTGTTTGCTTATCACTGCTGGCTTGTCTGCAAGAACAGGTCCACGTTGGGTGAGTGGGCTGTGCTGTAATTAGCCTTGGATTTCGCTGGTAAACACAGGCTCATCAATAGTGTGTATTTTGCATTCTATGATCATCTGTCCGCACTGCCTGATCAAATACGTCTCATACAACCAGTGACTCCGATCTGGGGCAGGTGGTGTTTAGGTCTTCTACAGTCTGCCCTTTGTGGCAGATTCTCACGGGAACATGTATCTGTGACAACATGCCCAGTCTTCTGGCAAAAGCAAGTGTGTCAAGATGCATTTGTTTGAAAATGTTAAAAATGAATCTCAGAATCAGACATATTCTATTCTTAATTCTGTAAACCCTTAAAAGTAAAGCCTTCTGTTTTCTGATTGATAGTTCATACTTTATTAGCAAGTAAATGGCTTTTTAGTATATTTTTAAGAATGTCCAACTTCAGGTCATGGCATGCATCTTGTTGCTGTGAATTGTTTTACAGATTTTTATGAAGTAAAGAATACGAATAGCTTTTTTATTGTTAATTGGTATTATTTTAAGATGAACATGTACTGGACTACAGCAACTTACGTTTACTTGATTATCCATATATCTTAAAAAGAAAGAAAAATCATGTAAATAAAAAAAAACGAATAAACAAATGCACATTCCTCGAAAGCATATTTGATACTCACATTTGTGTAATGTGAGTATCAAATATGCTTTTGAGGAATGTTTATTTTTTCATCACTCAATTATGATTGCATTGCATTAAATGCTTTCCCACCACAATTAAAACACAGAGCTTTAATAATAAGACTAACCATGGAGATATCATCTTATTAAGACATATTATTTGGAGAAATACAGTGACAATTGATATTTATATGCATTTCGTGTAAGTAGTCTGCTGGATTGTTACAGTCTCATTGATTTACATTAGAAGCTATCAGAATTTCATATTACTTGTTGGCCATATAATGTAAATATCTTGTCTGGCTATCACCAGACCAAGCCCACTTTAAGATTGAACATTGGTTTTGGGAGTCAGCTCTGTATTTTCTACTGCACAAGAGGCTTGATCAACTGACATTATTCAAATTACTCTGTATGACAATTGGATAGTCCTTCAACCAATCAGACCACAAGAGGCGTGATCAACGGGCAGCGACCCATCACTTCTCTATCTGTCATCGTGTTAAACCCGCCAATAGAGCTCTAGGTGGATAAGCCAGTCTGGGATTGGTTCCCACAGAAGTGTAACAGAAGCAGTCGAAATGAATGTACTGGTTTCCAGACTGAGTTGCCGGGCGAAATCAAATCACCGGAATCTGAACGAAATCAATTTTCTTCTTGAGTATGAGCTCCATATTCTCCTATATCATACTATATGAGCCATACAAGTCTGATGTGTCAAATATGATATTCAAAAAACACATACACAAACATAAAAAAGGCTCAATAAACTGTTCCATTTCATCAGAACTGACTTGTCTGGCCATGATGATTATTTCATATTTTAGGCTTTACTGAGTTAAACGATAAGAGAAAATTGGAAATCATGTTAGTAGGATGCCTCTTTATGTATTTATGTGGTTTAAATGTTTCTCCTGTCAGAGGCTTTCAGAGCTCCTGCGTTCCAGCATGGACCAGACAAGAATGGCTTCAGTTTAGGAACAAACAAGAACTTTCTGCAAGTGTTTGGAGAAGAAAAGAAATATTGGCTACTGCCAGTTTTTTCAAGGTATCAGTCATGTGCAGTAGATCTGAGAATAGTGTCAGTGTTAGCCGATCTCATTCCCTCTGTATCACATTGTGTTTGTGTGTTCTGCAGTCTGGGCGACGGCTGCTCATTCCCCACATGTCTAGTGAACCCAGACCCCGAACAACCCTCCTTGCCCTCTGGACGCAACCCTTCAATCAAAAGGTTTATGCCTCAGATGAATTATTCATTTAGAAAAATATCGTATAACAATATAAAAAATACTAAATAATAATAACATGTCCCAACATTTGACAGTCCAATCAAATAATGAGTCAAAGAAAGTAGATGATACTTCAGGTTCCACTGTCTCAGAAATGCGCATTGCATTGTGGGAAAGTGTAATGCACTGATATGCAGATATGCCCTTTTAATTTTTCCAGTGCTGGAGAATCCCATCAGTTTCCACCTAAACCTCTGAGAGATTCTCAAAGCCGACTGCTGAACAACGGACAGTCGGAGGGAAGTGAAGACAGAGACAAGCGAGGTGAGAGGACAGTTAGGCCTGAGATCATTGCAAAACACAGGGTGTTATATGTGTCTTGACCATATAAATGACTACTAGATCTGAGGTGACCCCGCAGCTGTGAATGTGTTAGGTAATATTAATGTGGTGAAACAACGTTGTACACACTTATCATTTCTATGTTTTCCTAACAGGAACAAGCAACCCAGGCTTGACTATTGAGAAGGAAACTTAGGAACATGCTAATGAAAGAGGTTTGTTACTTTTGTGTGTACATATTACAATAAGACTTGACTTATTTTCAGATAATAACATTAGTGTTTCAAAATTACCGACTTCAAAAGATTACCTTTTTAAAGTTTGGGGTAAGATTTCTTCTCTTATGCTTACCAATGCTGCATTTATTTGATAGTAATATTTATAAAAAACAGTAATATTATAAAATATTACAATTTAAATGAACTGTTTTATATATATATATATATATATATATATATATATATATATATATATATATATATATATATATATATATATACTCTTCTGCTCATCAAGCGTGCATTTATTGGATCCAGAATACAGCAAAAACAGCATTATTGAGCAATGATGCAGTAAATTGCTTAAGTGACAGTATAAAAGTGTATAATGTTGCAAAAGCTTTATATTTCATATTTCAGATAAATACTGTTATTGTGAACTTTCTAATAAAATAATAATAATGTGCAACTGTTTTCAAAATGTATAATAATAATAATAATAATAAATGCTTCTTGAGCAGCAAATCATCATATTAGAATGATTTCTGAAGGGTTTTGTGTCCCTGAAGACTGGAGTAATGATGCTCAAAATACAACTTTGCGTCAAAGAAATAAATAGGATTTTAAAATATATTCAAATAGAAAAACAAGTTATTTTAAATTGTAAAAATATTTCAAAATAAATGTATTAAGTTCTTTCCCCCCAAAAAAATGAATGATGAGAAATGATGCTGAAAATTCAGCTTTGCATCACAGAAATAAACTACATTTTACAATATATTCAAATAGAAAACAGTTATTTTACATGTTTGTAATATTTCAGCTTTTTTTGTATTTTTATAACATAAATGCAGCCTTGGTAAGCAGAAGAGACTTCTTTAAAAACATTTTAAAAATCTTACCGTTCTAAAACTTTTGACTGGGAGTATACAGGTCCTTCTAAAAAAATTAGCATTTTGTGATAAAGTTCATTATTTTCCAAAATGTAATGATAAAAATTAAACTTTGATATATTTTAGATTCATTGCACACCAACTGAAATATTTCGGGTCATTATTTTAATACTGATCATTTTGGCATACAGCTCATGAAAACCCCAAATTCCTCTCAATCTCAAAAAATTTGCATATTTCATCCGACCAATAAAAGAAAAGTGTTTTTAATATAAAAAAGTCAACCTTCAAATAATTATGTTCAGTTATGCACTCAATACTTGGTCGGGAATCCTTTTGCAGAAATGAGTGCTTCAATGCGGTGTGGCATGGAGGTGATCAGCCTGTGGCACTGCTGAGGTGTTATGGAAGCCCAGGATGCTTCGATAGCGGCCTTAAGCTCATCCAGAGTGTCTTGCGTCTCTCAACTTTCTCTTCACAATATCCCACAGATTCTCTATGGGGTTCAGGTCAGGAGAGTTGGCAGGCCAATTGAGCACAGTAATACCATGGTCAGTAAACCATTTACCAGTGGTTTTGGCACTGTGAGCAGGTGCCAGGCCGTGCTGAAAAACCAAATCTTCATCTCCATAAAGCTTTTCA
Organism: Pseudorasbora parva; assembly: GCF_024679245.1. Lineage (NCBI taxonomy): Eukaryota > Metazoa > Chordata > Actinopteri > Cypriniformes > Gobionidae > Pseudorasbora > Pseudorasbora parva. The sequence goes on from NC_090182.1 coordinate 28,028,634, forward strand.
GCAGATGGAAGCATGAAGTGCTCCAAAATCTCCTGATAGCTATCTGCATTGACCCTGCCCTTGGATGATGAAAAATAATCCAAGGAGCTCAACAATAATTGTAGAATTGAAAGACAGCATCAACGGATGTCATTCCACCCCCACTTGGACCCCACTGACCCTGATAAAACACAATGGACCAACACCAGCAGCTGACATGGCACCCCAGACTATCACTGACTGTGGGTACTTGACACTGGACTTCAGGCATTTTGGCATTTCCTTCTCCCCAGTCTTCCTCCAGACTCTGGCACCTTGTTTTCTGAATGACATGCAAAATTTGCTTTCATCCGAAAAAAGTACTTTGGACCACTGAGCAACAGTCCAGTGCTGCTTCTCTGTAGCCCAAAGTGGCTTGACCTGGGGAATGCGGCACCTGTAGCCCATTTCCTGCACACGCCTGTGCACGGTGGCTCTGGATGTTTCTACTCCAGACTCAGTCCACTACTTCCGCAGGTCCCCCAAGGTCTGGAATCGGTCCTTCTCCACAATCTTCCTCAGGGTCCGGTCACCTCTTCTCGTTGTGCAGCGTTTTTTGCCACACTTTTTCCTTCCCAGAGACTTTCCACTGAGGTGCCTTGATACAGCACTCGGGGAACAGCCTATTCGTTCAGAAATGTCTTTCTGTGTCTTACCCTCTTTGAGGGTGTCAATGATGGCCTTCTGGACAGGGTCGGGTCGGCAGTCTTACCCATGATTGCGGTTTTGAGTAATGAACCAAGCTGGGAGTTTTTAAAAGCCTCAGGAATCTTTTGCAGGTGTTCAGAGTTAATTAGTTGATTCAGATGATTAGGTTAATAGCTCGTTTAGAGAACCTTTTCATGATATGCTAATTTTTTTAAGATCATCAGTATTAAAACAATAAAAGTCCTGAAATATTTCAGTTGGTGTGCAATGAATCTAAAATATATCAAAGTTTAATTTTTATCATTACATTATGGAAAATAATGAACTATAAAGGACCTGTATATTAAAATGTAATTTATTCCTGTGGTGTGAATAATCAAGTGTCACATGATACTTCCGAAATCATTCTAATATGTTAATTTGCGGCTTTACAAATATTTCTTATTACTATCAATGTTAAAAAAAGTTGTCTGCTTAATATTTTTGTGAAAACCATAATACGTTAGTTTTTTTCCAGGATTCTTTGATGAATAAAGAATATATATATATATATATATATATATATATATATATATATATATATATATATATATATATATATATATATATATATATATATATATATATATATATATATATATATATATATATATATATACATTTTAACAATATATATTAAATATATAATATTTAAATATATACTTGAATGACTGTGTATTTATAAATACATAAAAACTATATACAGTACACACATAAACACAAACTTTTGATTTGACATCACTAATTATATTATATTAATTAGTATGTTATAAATGATCCTACATTTATTCTCTTTACACTTTACTTGTACTCTAGGAGTTTTGTACTAGTGTGGAACAGTGAGGACGTCTCTGTTGCTCTTGCACAGACTTGCACTGCCCTTCCACGCTCTACCTACTGAATTGTGATCCTTCACAAGCGCTAACAGAGCCGGATCATGGAGTGTACATTCATAAAGGGCCGCAGTCACTTCTCTTCCTTGGAAAGTGTATGGCTGAGATATCTTATTGTGCCTAAAGATGTCCACAGATGTGACTGAACAAAGTAACATCACTGTGGTTCCTGGACCCACATTTTAAAAAATGTAGAAATTTGTATGGAAAATGCCTTGAATATAGCTTGTGTGGTGTAGGCATTGCTTAAAGAGAGTAATATTTTTTGTCAGTCTGGGAAACGTGAAGTATTTATGCATGCTGTGTGATGGTGGTACATAGTCGTTTGTCATGTTTAAAATGTGAAAACTGAAAAGCCCACTACACTAAAACACTTTTTTATCCTGTTCTTGTTAAACGCATTGTTAAATTTGCGTTTGCACATCATGTCTATGATCTGTTTTATTTTACAAAGTGTCGGTGGGGATCTTGTCCGGATCCCAGCTGTCCTGAGTTTTGCAAAGGTCATACAGAAGCAAAAAGACTGATGTAGCAAAACATGTTAGGCCATTTTTAGCACTGCGTATCCAGACAAAAACACTGTTTATTCAAGTTTTTGTACCCAACAAGCAGTGGGAAGACAAAAATACTCTATATGCACTTTGAGCAGCACTTAAGCTGTACATTATTTCAGTTTTTAAATCGTCTTTGTCTTGATGTTTTCTTGATGGTTCTGTCGAATCTAGTATGCAAGGATAATGTATTCTGACAACTCATATGTCCATATGCGTTATGATACTGCGGCTGCAGTGAGCATTTCACTACAAGTCAGTATATTGATCATTTTTAGCACACTTTGCATAACTGCACAATTAATGCAAAACTCAAAGGTGTGGTTTTGCATCGCATCTGACTTATCTAAGGGCTCTTCCAATGTACTTAATACCATATTTCTATCTGAATTTGATTCCATGGTTATTGCATGTAAATGTACTTGTACATGATTTTGACTTGAGGTGCGAACAAAACCTCTGAAATGCCAAGAGCTGCGGTGCGTTGTGTGTTTTGTAGCTTTTATGGAAATGTCGTATAGAATTTGTTATTAGGTTCACACACACCACATTAAAAATAAACTGTGATAAAAGATTTCTACTGGTTCTTGCTTTGTGTATGTAGACGAGCTGATTGTCGTCACTGCTTTTGTTCTCTTTGGGAGTATGTGAAATTCTGCTGGCTCTAGTTTAATGTTTTCATATACACTCAGTCTCCGTATGACGACTCCCTTGAACGATATGCCTTGATGAATGTTTCTGTAAGAGAAATAAAGTGATATTTTATTAAGTGCTACAGTGTTGTTTTGGTATCGTTTCAATCTAACACTAGTAACTGTCCTTTATGAATGGACAATACGGCATGCATTTGAACAGACTTCAGGTAGAAATGTAAGAAAAATCAGGCTTTTATTTCCAAAAGCTCTAAAAACAGTCACTCTATTGCATAATACCAATGTGGGTACTGTACACATCAAGATGATAGACAAACAGGAGGAGAGAGGTTAAGAGCTACCAAAGTCATTATTCACCAAATCACACATTCCAAAAAAGAAAAAATGTGCTGTGTTCATGCGATTCACATGTCTATAAAAGCTCAGATTAGTTAACACAGCATTTATTCAAATATCTTTCAGTACATGCAGCAGATCTAGGCAACACAGAATTGTAAAGCAATACAATACACAAAAAAGAGAGGAAAATCAGGAGAAAACCCCAAACAGCACAACATGTGCACCATTCCAAAAACCAGCACTACAAATAAAACTAATCCCACTGATACAGAGTACTTGAGTTGGTTAATATTCCCTTTAAGAGTCATTATTTCTCATATTAAATAAATAAAAGGCTTTGAACTTTTTGATACTAAAATACTACAAAACCTTTACATTTCTTTTAAAAATGAAAATGGAAAGACAATTCTGATGCAGACGTATGAGGTGACCTCCGTTCACTTAAATAGTGGCAGTTTCATCATTACTCTTAATTTACTCGTGTGGTAAAATCTGTGCTAACCCAACATAAAGAGTAAAATCAGTGCGAGGCTTCGCTTTACAATTAAGTGCCTATATTTACCTGTGTGTCTGTGAGATCCTCCATCTGTCTAAAGCTATTACGAAGTGTGAGAAATCAGTACTCCTGTAATCAGGGAACGACAGTTCACGTAGGTGACTGGTGTACTCGCCAAATTAGTCAATGAACTACGCAACGGTACACGAGAAGAAAAGAATGCAATAAATTAACGATAAAAAAAGAACGTAAAAAGTAGCTTATATAATATTAAGGCTGAGCTGTGGGGGGAAAAAACTAAAACACCAAATGGTTCCTCTTCTTTAACCATAAAAGTTGAACATTTTGTGAAAAGATTTAACCCAGAGAAGGCAACAAAGGGAAGAAGTTTTTTTCTGTTGGATGGGAGCTTTAAAGTGCAAATTTCTATGAAATCTTTCATGGAAAACAAAACAACAACTAAAAACCCATGTTTTGAGCCCTGTATATGAGGTTCTTTATGCTGAGGGATTTTTGTGTCATGACTGCTGCTTGTTTGCCTCCTCCTCGTAGGCATTTCCGGTGCCGTTCTGGACATAGGACGAGCCTGAACCTAGTCCATACAAGTGACCACAATACTTGGCATCGTCGATGTGATCCTCAAAAAACATCTGCAATGACAATGATGTTCGTCAGTACAAATGCTGGATTCAATGCCAGCTTTTTGTGATTTTTAATAAGCGCAAACCTCTCTCATCTTGAAGAAAGCCATTCCGGTGAGGAGTGAGTCAGACCCTGCCTGATGCTGAGGTCCAATTCTCTCCAGCTCGAGCTGCTCTGCCACCTCCTGCAGACCGCCCTGCACATCACATGATAGAAATCAGACACAGACTCCTTCTATTCACACACACACTGCTACTAATGAAAGTAACCCCTGGTATACTTAAGGAAAATGCTGCAGTGATGACGGTGTGAAGTAAGAAATCTGCAATGGCTATATATTTTATATATATATATATATATTTTTTATATATATATATATATACATATATATACATACACACACACACATATTTATATATATACACACACACTCTATATTGCCAAAAATTTTGAGATGCCTGCCTTTACATGCACATGAACTTTAATGGCATCCCATTCTTAATCTGTTGGGTTTCCTATTGAGTTGGCCCACCCCTTATAGCTATGACAGCTCCAACTCTTCTGGGAAGGCTTTCCACAAAGTTTAGGAGTGTGCTTATGGGACATGCTAGAAGCGCATTTGTGAGTTCAGACACTAATATGCCTTGCTCACTGTCTTCGTTCTTATTCATCCCAAAGGTGTTCTATCGGGTTAAGGTCAGGTCTCTTAATGGAACTTTAACAGGACTGTTGTGCAGGCCAGTTAATTTCCTCCACACCAAACTCGCTCATCCATTTATTTATGGAACTTGGTTTGTGCACTGGTGCATATTGTCAATGTTGAAACAGGAAGGGACCATCCCCAAACTGTTCCCACAAAATAGGGAGCATGAAATTGTCCAAAATGTCTTGGTATGCTGAAAGCATTAGTGGAGTTCCTTTCCACTGGAACTAAGAGGACAGACCTAAACCCTAAAAAACAACCCCACATCATAATCCCCCTCCAACAAACTTTACACTTAATAACATATAGCTCCAACTTCTGTGCACTGTTCATTCACAAATGTTTGTAGATGCAGTCCACATGCCTAGGTGCTTGATTTTATACATTTTGGCCATAGGAGTGATTGGAACACCTGAATTTAATGATTTGAAGGGGTGTCCCATACTTTTGGTAGTACTGTATTTTAGAAGCAGGTGTGTGTATATATATATATATATATATATATATATATATATATATATATATATATATATATATAGGGGTATATATATATATCCATCTATGGTACACGTACGCAATATGATATCAATGATGACAATTTTGTTGTTTTTTGCTTAAATCGGACATTATATATAATAACCCAATACTTTTGGCAATATAGTGTATATACACACTCACCCCTAATTTAATTTTTTTTTTTTTTTGCTTTATAATAACATCATAAACCACAGAAAATTGGATTTGGCTTCATGTACTGATCAAACAAAACAAAATAAAATTCAATCATTACAATTGTTCAACTATTGTACTCAGTTGGTATTTAGTAGATAACTTTTGACCTAACCTCTGATAGGTTTGTTAAAACTATTTAAAAAAAATGTCAGGACTAAAATAAAATTTAAGATGAAAAACGTAATTAAAAATAAGAAATACAACAATAAAAATACATTGAAAGTTAAATAGAAATATTAAAATCGATTAAAATTATAAAAAAATAAAATTAAAAAAAAATTAAAAGGAAAGCAAAAGATAATTCAAATTATTAAAACATACTACAATAGGATATAAATCATACTAAAATAACAATGAGAAATATTGAATACTTATTCTGTATAAATAAAAATGTAAACAATAACTGATTATTTTGCAGATCACATCGTCTTTTTGTCAGATATGTTTTTGAGTCTTCTTTCTGTTGATCAATAGGGACACACACACACAAAGAAAAAAGGAAAAAAAAAGAAAAACAGCATGATTTCAATACTGTAAAATACTGAGGACAAGGTCCACAGTCATGAATACTTTATAGGCCCTGTATTTCTATTGACAACATTCTCATGCACATTTCCAAACGCTAAAATACCTTCAAGTTCTTACAGCTCTTCATGAGGTATTTCACATCATAAATGATGGGGAAAAATAAACGAAGAATCTCGAAGAAGTCAACCTCTTCCTCTGGCAATTTTGAGTTGGACAAAATTTTTATCAGGTACCCAAAGTCATAGCCACTGTTTGGAAGAGACACAAGAATACATTTTAGACCGTTTTAGATTTGTATGCTATAAGCAAGCACACATCTTTTAACAGTACTGTACATTATCTCAAGCTGTGAAGAATCTCATTTTAATGAAGATGAGGATTTAATCTGTATTGATTTCAGTACATGGATATTACTGTAAGATTACCTATGGAATGAGAGCCACTTGACCCCCTCACAAAGCACCACACCTGAGGTCATAAGCAGCTCAGCAAAGTATAGTGTCTCAATACCCTCGTCCTCATGCTTCTTAAACTGGATACCTGACGAAGTGAGCAGCTCAATGGAATCCTGTGCATACATGTCTTCCCTGCAAAAGACAGTATGTCCAGCTTTCATAAAGAATCACACTGATGGCTATGGTTACACCTGAAGACAAAAAAAGTCATCTTGTCACATGTCTTCAACATGCACATAAAAGAGGGATCATGGATTAATGCTTTGTTGTTGAAAATGAGTGCAATACTTCTTTAATTACAAAGTGCAATCCTTACGTGAGGTTAAATTTGAAGTTGAACTGCCATGTTGACGTTCCTGGTGGGTATTCGCCCTTCTCGTTCATAAATGTAAGGCCAAGCTGGATGATCTTCAACAAGTCAACATTACAGCGCAGCAGCTGATACTGGTAATCTGCATTGCTTCTAAATTCTCCGATTGGTCTTGCAACAACACCTGGAAACTCTGTGTCCTACAAATGCAAGAAAAAAACATTACTAGTGTTATGGTTACTTGTGTATTTATAGCTCATGATCAAAAAAAAGGCCAGGAAATATATGATGTATTTTAGTCTGATAAACGGACAAAAATTATTATAATGAGTTTTTGTCATTTTAGTACATTTTAGTTTTTTAGGTTTAAGTTTTTAATCTAATATTGTATTTAACTTTAACTTAATATTACTATTTTAACTACTGAACATTATTTTAATAATTTTAATTTTAGTTAGCAATATAAACCCTTGAATAGTCAGATTGGATTTTAAATGTTTTGTGATGTGATGTGACTAATGTCATTCCGAAAGAGCAGCTTTATCTTAATTCACTCATGTTGATCATGTCATGATTCATTCCACATAATAAAAAAGAAAATGGTGTCTTTTCTCACAATTCTAACTTTTGATCTCTCGCAATTCTGATATAGACTTTTTTCCTCAGAATTGCCTGATATAAACTTGCAATTGCGTGTTATAAAGTCAGAATTGCAAGAGTCCCCCCCCCCCTCAGAATTGGACTTTATAGCTAGCAATTGAGAGTTTAAATCTCTTAATTCTCAGAAAAGAAGTCAGAAGTGTGAGATATAAACTTGCAGTTGCAAAAAATAGATATTATTTGTTGCAATTGTGAGTTTATATCTCGTAATTTTGATTTAAAAAAGGACGAATTATGAGATAAAAAAAAATTAACAATGCGCAATTATCTTTTAAAAATCTTTTATTCCGTGGCAGAAACAAGCTTCCATAAAAAACAGCTTTTGGTTGAATAGTTGCAGGTTACCACTTTTACACTGCATTCTCTGTTTCCTTTCCACAATGGCAGTAATGTCTCTCGTATGTCTCTTGCCATAAGGCTGACACTCAAGTCATTACTATGGCAACTGGCAACTGATGTAGACATACCGGATATTAACTGCACAGTCTCAACATATGAATCTGAATTCATATCTTGGAATTCGACAGGGAAGACAGTCAGGCTTAGACCACATTTAAAAAAACAAAACCTTAAAACCTTTTAAGGGTTAGTTCGCCCAAAAATGAAAATTATCTCATGATTTACTCACAATCAAGCCATTCTAGGTGTATATGACATTCTTCTTTAAGACGAATACAATCTGAGTTGTAAAAAAACTGTATAACTCCAAGCTTTATAATGGCAGTGACTGTTGCTCTGTCCATAAAAGTGCATCCATATCCATCCTATAACTGCTCCACATGGCTCAGGGGGATAATAAAGGCCTTCTGAAACGAAGCAATGCATTTGTGTAAGAAATATATCCATATTTAAATTACATTTCTAATTTCCGGTGGACCATCTGTATTCAGAATGCTTACGCTATGTCTAAGTTTAATTGGTGTGCAATATCGTTAGATGTAGTGTAAGCATTTTGAACTGCGGGAGGCGTAAGTTAAATACAGTTTTAAATATGGATATTTTTCTTACACAAATGCATCTCTTTGGTTCAGAAGGCCTTTATTAACCCAGCGGAACCATGTGGAGCAGTTATACGATGGATATGTGTGCACTTTGATGGACAGAGCAACAGTCAATGCCATTATAAAGGATATTATAAAGACATTATAAGGACATTTTTTAAATATAACTCTAATTTTATTCGTCTGAAAGAAGAATGTCCTAAACATCTAGGATGGCTTGAGGACAAGTAAATCATGGACTAATTTTCATTTTAGGGTGAACTATCCCTTTAATGTTTCAAACTCACCATTGCAACATAGCTGAATTTTCGAGTAACCTGTCGGATCCTCTTCATCTCCTCATCCAGGTTGCTGGCCCAAACCTCACATATTCTTTGGCTATGATCCACAGTGGCTGCGGGCATAGTTTCCCTCTCAGGTGCACGGCATCAAAACCAAAAAAACACTCCCCAGGAGATATTCTCATGAAATAATAGTCGCTTGTTCCCTCTTTTTACCTGGAAAACAAATTCACTTTATAATCAGACAATCAGGACAATTTATATCAAATTACTTTATTGTCACTACATCATAAACAAGAAGGTCATAGACACAGTGTACAATATGCAAATATGCACAGTATAGACAGACTTGATTCAGCAACTTGAGGCAGTTAAAATGTGCAGCGCAAGTTGAAGAACTATTCCATAACATCAACATACAATGATCTCCTGTCTAATTAGAAATGAACATGTTGTAATCAAAGCATGACCAAATTGTTCCCATTACTTGTACCTAATTGTATTTTCTGCAATGGTCAATAACTTCAGGTCTGTATATATTTTCAAATTTATATCCACTGTACATCTCTATGCATCTCTGCTGTCATGCCCTGGATTCACTTTGGTAAATTATTGGTCATATGTTTACTGACTTCAAACTAGATGTTAGATGGGTGTATCCTTATAATGAGGACTAAACAGAGAGAGACTTTCTGCAATTAATCATATGCTTTACTACTCAGTAAACATGAATACTCTAATCTACTATTCTTCCTTCAGACATACTCATTACACGTACGCACACACACAAATGTTGTAATGTAACTAAACAATACAACAAGTGCCAGATGAGTCAAAACGGTCGCCGGCTAACAACATTCACTTCAATATGCCTGCAAAAACAAGTAGTAAGATTGGTCCTGTGCCAGAAAATGCTTTTGAACATACATGCACATCAAAGTGCCATTTTAATCTATTGTTATCTGTTGCTTCATATCACCTTAAGCTATTAAAATCAGCTGTTATAAGTTGACAGGTTAGCAGCACCAGCTAGCACGACATCTGCTAAACAACTAACAACCACGCAAACGGCTACAGTAGGCTTTTGGAGGCTTGTGTTAATAATCTTTCTTGTAAGAAGCGATTGATGCTGTTTGGTTTCGGGGTGAGTGTTTATTTATGTGTGTGGCTAGCATGTTAGCTATTAGCCTAGCCACAAAAGTTTGTCCTGTTATTATGATCAAAGTTCACTTTTTCTGTCAGGACTTACCTTTCCTCAAACAAGGTAGTTACACTTAAAGCGTATACTGCTTCAGTAATACACAATCACCTTGTTTAGAAAGGACTGGGACCTTGCTCTTTACTTTTATATAGTTTTATTGGGCTAACACCGATATCAACAACCAGCTGCCACCTCTGAAACTACATCACAGCGCTTCAGCGTGACGTCAAAACACGACGACGCGTGACCTTTCAACTCCTTGTGGGGTTTTACATTTAGAAACGTATTTTCAAAGAAACACATTTTTTTTAAATTGGCGAATTGTTTTAAGAGCTATAAAAAAATCAAATAAATCTTCAATGGTGAGAAGAATATAAGGTTTTAGTTAATTTCAGAATTTCATTTATTGTATTATTGTTTATTGCATTTTGCGTGTTAATGTGATTTTCTTGCCATACAAAATTAATCTGAGGGACACATTGGCTTCAGTTAAGTGTAATTTTTAAGTAATATAATGTTCAAATCGTGGGTTATATACTGTATAGCCATGAATAAATAAATAAATCATCTGTTTTGTAATGTTGCCTTTATTGTTATGTATATCAGCATTACACACCTTGTGACAAAGACTTGAAAATAGATAAACAAGTTTTCAATTTAGATCTAAACTGACCAAAATCTGAATTGTCTTCATAAATCTCTCTCTCTCTCTCTCTCTCTCTCTCTCTCTCTCTCTCTCTCTCTCTCTCTCTCTCTCTCTCTCTCTCTCTCTCTCTCTCTCTCTCTCTCTCTCTATATATATATTCTTTTTTTAACCAAAAGCATGATGTAATAAATATCACATTCTGTTACAATAAGTATTTTTACTCTTTTTTTGCTGCTTTGAATACAACAGATATTATGCTTCTTTTGGTTCTTGTGTTTTGCTGAATTGGTTTTTGAAACATCTGCAGAACATCTTTGTTTTGAAAACATGATTTTTTAAAGAATTATGCTATGCAAACTATCCCATATGCTTTATGTCAAGCTAATGACTGACCAGATCCCCTTAAGAAAAAAATAACTTTAAATGAGTAAATGTTACTTCTAAAACATAATGTAAATATCATAATCATTTCATTTTCATTAACAAAAAGAAGTTTCATGTATACATTTAATCACATATTTAATGTTTTGAAAGGATTCATGCCAATGAGAAATTATAAATATATACTAGAATAAAACATAGCACACCCGTAATACATCTTCAGACAGAAAGACATGCTTCTGTAGTGCCTTGCACATGAGACACATGTCCACATTGTCCAATATCTTTGCATAATTTGAAATACCCACACTTGTATCTATAGATCACATACAATAGATTCTATAGCGTTCTCATTTTGTAAACTGTTGCATTTGTTCATGCTCTGTTGGGGCCAGTCTCATCTGAGTCAGGATCCTTCACGCTGTCCTCACTTGGCAAGGACTCTTCACCAGAAGAATGGGAGCTGAAATCCGCCACTCCTGACTCCTGGTCACTATTGTCAGCATCAGAGCATTTTGGTTTGTCTCCAAACAGCTGAAGCTCTGCACTCTCTGGCTCTCTTTGTTGTAAGGTGAAAACATTAGGAGCAGCACCTATAAAGTCACCGATGTAATCCTGAGGAGTATTGGCCAGGCTTGCATCTAAAGGTAACGACCAAAGCGTCTGTTTGCTGTCCAACACACCCTTCTGCATGTAAAGCGTTTTTGCACGCTCCTTATCCAGAACTGCCAGTTTCTGCAAGGGGAAAATATTTGATCACTAAAAAATTCTGCATTTGCAAAACATGCATATTAAATAAACAACGTAGAGCAATTTTACCGTAATGCAAAAGATTCAAAATAAAACTATTATGGCAAATATCTAATGTTCTACCTGCTCAAAGAGAGCCAGTTCTTCCTCCAGCTGCTGCGTTTCCTCTTTTACTATCATCAAACAATCCAGCTCAGATTGACGTGGGTGCAGCTCACGATCAAACCGATTATACAACCTTTTCCAGTATCTAAATACAGAAAAGACAAACCATTTTTCAGTTAAAGGGACAGTTCTCACAAAAATGAAAATTAGCTCATGATTTACTCACCCTCAAGCCATCCCAGGTGCATATGACATTCTCCTTTCAGACGAATACAATCAGAGTTATATTAAAAAATGTCCTGGCTCTTCCAAGCTTTATAATGGCAATAAATGGCAGCCCAAAATTTGAAGACCAAAAAAAAAGTGCATACATCTATTATAAAAGAACCCTTTTTAATGGATGGATGCACTTTTTCTCGTATGAAATAAGAATGTCACCATCCTATATACACCAAGGATGGCTTGAGGGTGAGTAAATTATGGGATCATATTAAGGGTGAACTATCCCTTTAAACAAACAAATAGCATACATTAGTTACTCTGCAATAGCTATATTTTTAACAATTTCTGTTGTGTGGACTAAAGAGAAAAACTGCATAAAAGAGGGAAAACATGCATTGTCAGGTCAAATTTGTTTAAAAATGTATATACAGAAAAAAACGGGAAAAAAACGTAACATGTTCTGACATACTTAAAACAGAAGGGGGCAGTACTGGGCCTTAGAAGTCCCTGATCAGGTTTGAACAGAGGGTTCATGAAGTCCATCTTGTTCTCCCAAAAATGAGGCCATATGGAATGAGTTTTTCCTTTGACGCTACAGAAGAAAAAAAAAACATGCAGAGAATTTTATCATGTGCAATACCACAAATTGGCAACACAATTAAGTTTTTTAATTCATGCTTCAAATTACCACAGATCCTTCCTCTCCTTCTGACTGTTACAAACAAAGTTGCCATAGTGACAGGAGTGAACGTGGTTGTGGATGCTGATTAGAAACTTCTCATTGTACTCAAAAGAACAGGGGAACTGATCCATAAGCTGCCATATGCATTCCAGAAACTGGTCTATAACAGGTGACACTTCCTTGGCTTCTCCGTCTAGATGACCGTATCTGAAACGCCATGAAATAAATTACATTTAGAACGAGCAATTTCATCTATTACGTCAAAAAAACTTGAGTGAATTTTAAGATGAAGGCCAACCTGTGTGAAAACTTGTGTCCGAATGAAACCCAGTCTTTCTCAATCAGCACCTACACATAAAAAAAAAATATATATATATATATAATGATTTCACTTACACCACTGTTCTTTTGAAACATCTTTCTAAACATCTAAAAACATTGAGCCACATCAACTGTTCTCAACAGTAAAAAATAATTAATGTTTATTGAGCAGCAAATCATCATGATCATGTGACACAGAAGACTGGAGTAATAATGCTGAAAATTCTGCTTTGCATCACTGGAATAAGAGGAATAAGTTTTAATTTATTAAAATTAGTGCTGTCAAATCGATAAATTACTATGGAAGTCGGTTTCCGCCACTTCTGAATTCGGACTATTTTCCCTCACAATTGCAGGTTATAAAGTCCCAATTCTGACTTTTTTTATCACAATTACGAGTTTATCTCAGAAATCTGACTTTATAACTCACAATTGTGAGGAAAAAAAGGTCAGAATTCTGAGATAAAAAGTTGCAATTTTACTATTAATTTACTACTTTTTAATTTAGTGGCAGAAACGGGCTTCCAAAAATCACAATTAATCACATCCAAAATAAAAGTTTGTGTTCACATAATACATGTATGTACTGTGTATAGTTATTATGTATATAAATACACACTGATTCATGTATAAATATAAAAAATATTTGCATGTATATACATGTAAATTATATTACAAATAAAAATATTTTATTTATAAATAACTTTTTTCTTCTTAAATATAGACATGCATCTGTTTGTGCATTTATATAATATATATATGCATAATAATTACACACAGTATATACACATATTATGTAAACAAACTTTTATTTTGTGTGCGATTAATCACAATTAATCAATTTGACAGCCCTAATAGAAAACAGTTATTTTAATTTTCAATAATATTTCACAATATTAAACTGTTTTACAGTATTTTTGATGCAGCTTTGTTGAGCAAAAGAGACTTCTTTCAAAATCTTGTACCTGAGAACATTTTATAGGTAAAACGACAATTTCCAATGTTAAAATGCTTCTTATCCCAGTTTCATTAGCAGAGACAGCTATAAGTTTAATTCTTTAACTTGTAAGCCAATTCCTCAAAAAGTTCAAACACTGTGGTGCTAGCACACATTGATCTATTTGCTTAAGCGTTTTGACTATCTTGTTTAGCTGATCAATAAAAGGCAGAGGAACTGTATGTGAAACCTGTTTGAAAACATGCAATATTTTTGCAATTCCGTTTGATGATGCTTGCATCTGGCACAGACCTGCTGCTAGTCTATCAGGAAATGAGTTGGTATTCCCAGACAGATTTGATTTGCGCTAGAGAGTATGTTTTTCTTTTTATGTTGACCCCATATGAAGGTACATTTCTAAGAAGAGATGATTCTCTAAACTGAGCTCTGCTATTGAATGAAACCTCTCCAGCAGAGATCCAGCCGGAGTCAATCCTTACAATTAAATGAGAAAGACCCATTGGCAGCGTGTCAGTTATGCATCTTCTTACACTGTGAACTCAGTGACTTGAATGAAATGTTTTTTTTTTTTTATAAAATCACTATAATGTAGCATGCTGCTGTTTACCATGAGTCCCTTGATGGTCCTGTAGTAGGGGTCCAAAAGCACACTGGCCACAGAGCAAACCTGAGCCGTCCTATCCCAGCCATCAGAGCAGTGAACCAGGACACTGACCCCTTCCTCTGCCACGGCCTGTGTGCGTGTTGCATGAGAACATGAAATCAGTACCGGAGCGCTCGCGCACACACTGAAGAACTCTCAAAGAGATGTTCTACCTTAGATATGAAGGTTCCAGCCTCCATGATCGATTTGATGTGCCTCAACCAGTCTGAATTTTCAAGCCCCAAAAGAAATTCTCCCATGGTGGGAGAACGCAGTGCAGAAACTAAAAAAAAAGCCACCGTGACAACAGACACTGAGAAAATCCAGACAAATTCGCTGCTTAAGTTTATATCTGATCCTAAAAAGATGATGATGAAAACCAAGACCTTTACTGAGAGTTTACAGTAGGGAACTGATATGACGAATATTTTTGGATATCCGTAGTTTAGACATTTCTTTAAAGTGCTTAATATTTACTTTGGCTATGCAAAGAAAGCTAGTGACTAACAAAAGTGTCCTCTGTGAGTGTCCTCTTTATTTATGTTACTTAAAATATGCACTGCTGGTAAATCGGCTTGATGACAGTTCTGACTTACGGGTCATTAGTTATTATGACAACCAAATAAATTTATATTTCTATAAGTGGCATTGATTCTTCTTCTCCAAACCAACAAAAACACTCCCTGTGAGCCCTTTGATATGTCAACAGTTCAAATGTGATAAGAGTATTTAAGGGCTGGTGACGTCCCATGAGAACACTCCAGATGAGAGCTCCAGCCAATATACTGACAAACCAATATACGGACACCAAACTGACTGTATTTCTAGGAAGAATCAAGCATGCTGTAATGAGATCTCAAACAGTCTCTGCTGGAAGCCTACAAGATTATTCCACCAGATGACCCCCTAATGTTTTGCGGGTCAAAATGCTATCACACCCAGCACCGTTATTATTTCTTTAACACTGGAAGATGATATTCTCACGCCCTCCTTTTTTCAATCAGGGGAAAAAGGTCCCCAATCGTCAAGTCAACAAAACAAAAATAGGCGAGGAATTTAAGCCAGATGGATTCAAAGCACCCCTACTACACTATCTGCTTTGCCAAAAAGCTCTCCTGTGGTACAATCCACAGCTTCATTGCAGAACATCTTTATTGTAGATGATAAAAATGCTAAGTGGTCCTAAGAGCTCCCATAAAATTAAAGGGGCGCTGTTATATGGTTCAACAGAAGGATCTTTGGATTTAGCACACTGGTTAATATGGTACAATTTATTTCCTCTCATACCCTCTTTCAGTTTCTGCTGGCTGTTCCTCATCACATGAATGTTTTCAATGCCGATGAACTGGAACTTAATGTTGCAGTAGTTGTCCTCATTTTCGTAGCCTTTGCCCGCAGCTCGGTTTGCCATTGCGTTTAGCTGGAAATACATGTAATTCTCACATACAGTGTCTTTCATGTGAAATTCTGGTATCTGGTCCATCGAATAGTGATATTAAGTGGACTGACCTTAGGTCTGGTGTCCACAACATACATGAATCTGCTGCCAGGATTAGACTTCATGATGGCCTGCAGCATTTGCTCGTCCTCCAGGCAGCGAGCACTGAAGCCAGAAAGAGGCTGGCTGCTGCGACATATTGTGGCCTAAATAAAAGACATCATGTGAGTTAATGTTTGCATATTTTGACATCCTGTGGTGTCATGCTTTTTTTTTAAAGGGACAGCAGTTGTTCATTACGTACCCTAGGCACGATAAGACGTCTGTAAAGTACTCAGTTTTAGATTTTAGTTTGTGGTTTGTACCACACAAATCAGTGGTATAGAGTTTATATTAAAATAAATAAATGCATAATATAATACATGAAAATATTTTTTATACAAATATATTTAAATGTAATCAATTAAAATTATATAATTTAATACATTCCATCAAATATAATATATTCTGCTCAATCTAGTAAAAATGTAACTATTCCCCAACCTCAAAGTAATTCCCAATCCAATTAATTGCTTGATATAAATTCACAATTGTGAGATATAAACTCTGCAATTATGATTTATTGCAATTGTGAGTAATAAAGACAAAATTGTGATATATAAACTCTCAAAAAAAAAGTCAGAATTGGATTTTATAACTCACAATTTCAAGTTTATCTCTTACAATTTTGAGATTTTGCAATTGCAAGAAAGTATAAAAATATACATTTAAATTTAAATTATTATTATTTTAAAATCTAAATATAATTTGAATACTTTAAATAAAACTATCTTCCAGCCCTACTTAATTCCCAGTCTGATTAATAGATTAAAAACATAAGATCACAATGTCCTCTCAGTGGAATGGGCATTTCATGAGAATTTAACCTTGGCCTCATAAAACTCTGAGCTTGCAATATTACATTTTAAGACATTGTTCTAATCATATTTTGGGGTTAACGAACCATGAATGGGGTGGGGGGTGGGGGGTATTAAACTGTAACTGACCCCTTAGGGCCTCACCATTATGATCCTTATGTAGAGGTCACAATCTTCTCCATGTGGTTTGAATTCATGTGTCCAAAAGAAAACACAGAGACTCCAAGGGGAATATTTGACCTCAATGAAATTAAATGTCTTTTAACAGAGTGCGGAACCCAAGAGGGTGCAGAGAGGGCCTGACCATGCTTTTAAAATATCCATTATATTATAATTCATAATGCAGGAATATGCTGACTGACACTTTGAGTAACTTGTCAGGGTAAATGTCCGACAGTTTAGTGTTTGACTGAGTTGTGTTTCTGCTGTGGCAAGCCGGAGTGAAACAAAGCTTTTTCTTTGTAAAAAGATCATATCAAGCTAGAGTTTAATGCTAAATCAAGCTGCAACACATTTATGGTTCTTCTTGAGTGTTTTTATATATAGGAGCACTTAAGTCTCAAGAACACTATGTCCTTGAACCTTGCACTTGCATCCTCAATTTGGCAGGCAAGGAAAGACAGGACAAAATTCTCCACAGCCTCATTAAAAGGGCTCGATGAATGCTAAGACTGCAGAGAGAATGTGCCAGATGCGGAGGCAGACTTACATGATTTTCCTTGCAGTAGTATGACAACGTGGGAAATCGACCTCTGCTACGAAACTTAGAGCTCCCTACGATCACAGGGAGGGTGACGGATTTAGGCACAAACAAATCAGATGGATAAGTATCACACACCTGCGTCACAAAGAGAAAAGTTATTACAAAAGAACCTACATACTATACTGATTGTGTTTACATAGTGCTTGTGGGTGACACACTAACTCTGTACTCTCGGTTGATGGGGGTGACATGCCATAGCTTATTTGGAAGTCCCATTCGACTGTATTCAGCCTTCAGATCTAAAAACTCCCACGAGTGCTCCCGTTCAGCTTTGTCAGCATTGGGATTGAAGGAAAAACAATACAACTCTTCATATTTTTCTGCAAGACAAGGGGAAAAAGCATGACAACATGTCCGTGTGCACATAAATATAAAAAAAGTGCATTGAAGACCTAATATTTACTTTGAACATTATGGCCCAGTTTCACAGACAGAGCTTAGATTAGGCCTTAGTTCAATTAGGTCACATAGCTTTTTATAAATTTGCCTTAGAAAAAACAAACATTACTAGTGTGACAAAACAATGGCACTGACATATTTTAAGACATTTCAGTGCAAGTTGCTTTCAGTTAAAACAGCTCATTGTATTTTAGTCTGGGACTTAATCCTTGAATACGGGGTATACTAAACATCATGCTGATTTGTCTGCAACGTTCTTTCTATCAAAAGTTGTGTCCGAAATGCACTTATGTTGGGATGTCCAAACTCCTGTGGAGTTTAGCTCCAACTTGCTTCAACACACCTGCCTGGAAGTGTCTAGTATGTCTAGTAAGACCTTGATTAGGTGGTTCAGGTGTGCTTAATTTGGGTTGGAACTAAACTCTGCAGGACAGTGGTCCTCCAGGAGCAGGATTGGACACCCCTGATTTATACTACTCACTAAGGCCCTGTCCTAAATGGCACCCTAAACCCGCTTTGACTGCTGGGTAAAAGTCCTTTGCGTAGCTCGCGAACTTGCAGCCTTAGCTGAAGTGGAGGGGCACTTCTTTAATATTAAATGACAAATGAAACACCCCATGGTCTTGTGGGCTTAATGGACACATGCATGCAGTGGTCATTGTAAGTCCACAAGACTGAAAGTGCACATGAAGTGTGCCATTTGGGACAGGGCCTAAGTACTCAATCATTTAATTCAGGGCTGGGCAAGTGTGGCAGTCAAGATCCATTTTCCTGCAAAAATTTCTCTCCAACCAAAGAGAAACCAAAAACACCTGAACAGGCTAATCGAAGTATTCAGAATAACTAAAAACCTACAGGCAGGTAAGATGAATAGAGGTTATGCACGACATGTCAGCCAGAGCGACTGCAGTTACAATATAAGCTATCCTACATTATTGTATTGTTATATATTATATATTGTATTAACTCATTAGTTAAATATTTACCATCTTATATTCTGCACAATTGGGTCTTTTTATATGGGAAGGCTTTTCACAAGTTTAAGGAGTGTGTAATAGTAATATTTGACCATTCTTCTAAAAGCGCATTTGTGAGTTCAGACACAGCCTTGCTCGCAGTCTCCGCTCTAATTCATCACAAGGGTGTTGGGTCAGGAGTCTGTGCAGGCCAGTCAAGTTCCTCCAAACCAAACTCGCTCATCCATGTCTTTATGGATCTTGCTTTGTGGACTGATGCGCAGTCATGTTGGAACAGGAATGGGCTATACCCAAACAGTTCCCACAAAGTTGGGAGCATGAAATTGTTCAAAATGTCTTGGTATGCTGAAGCATTACGAGTTCCTTTCACTGGAAGTATGGGGCCAAGCCAAACCCCTGAAAAACAACCCCACACCATAATCCTGACGCTTTGCATTGCACTTGGTGATGTAAGGCTTGGGTGCAGCTGCTCGGCCATGGAAACCCATTTCATTAGGCTCTCTACACACTGTTCTTGGGCTAATCTGAAGGCCACACAGAGTTTTGAGGTCTGTAGCTGGAGGTCTTCTGCGCACTGTGCGCCTCAGCATGTTCTGACCCTGCTATGGGATTTTACGTGGCCGAGTTGTTGTTGTTTCCAATTGCTTTCACTTTGTTACCACTAACAGTTGACCTTGCAATATTTAGTAGTAGTAAGGAAATTTCACGAATGGACTTATCGCACAGGTGGCAACCTATCACAGTACCACGCCTGAATTCACTGAGCTCCTGAGAGCGACCCATTCTTTCACAAATGTTTGTAGAAGCAGGCTGCATGCCTAGGTGCTTGATTTTATACACCTTTGGCCATGGAAGTGATTGGAACACCTGCATTCAATGATTTAAAGGGATGTCCCAGTACTCTTGGCAATATAGTGTATAAAACATTGATACCAGATGTAGATAAAGTGTTCACAGGCAAAATTTGCTTTATATATTTCCCCAGCTTCAAAATCAGTCACATATAAATAACAGAAAACACGATTCTTGGCTGCATATCAATATCCATGGAACACTAGATCTTTGGTAAGCTGTAAGAAACAATATATTGAGTCCAACATTTTGTTTAAACTGATAATAGTTTGTTTTACTTGCGTTTTCGCAGTTTCCCCTTTTAAATCCAGTCATGCAGAAGGCTTTTTTGCCACTCAGTCTTGCTGAGGGGGCGTGTTCTGGCAGAAAAGTAACATCAATGCTCAATGCATACCCTCTATAAGGTTGGAGCTGAAAAATGATTCTTGAGGGCCAGAGTTGTTCAGCCCTATGAATTTTAAAATAGGCTTTTCTCCCCTCTGGTACATAAGGGAATTTGCGGCTGTTGAGTGCATTGTGTCCAACTTTCCACACTTTGTTTATTCGGTTAAGTGCATCATACAGGCCTTTTTGAAGTGTACATTTTCTTTTTGGAATTTTCAGTGTGAACACGCTACTCACATACTACAAAATGGTACAGAATAATGCACAAGTATGCGAAATGGAATGCAACGATTTTTAACATGTATGATATGTGACCCACCTGGCCTAGACAGACGTGAAAGTGAAATGTAAACATCATGGCAGTCGCTCTCTTGTGGAATAATAAACTGTATGACCTGAAAGTTCTTGCAGTGGATTAATAAAGGATATCCACTCTGAGATGCTTTATGTTTTACAACATTACACACTAAACTGTGCAGAACCTGTGAAAAACAAGTATACTTTGTCAGTTATTGTACTTACAAGAAGATTAAGAAAGCAGTACATTTTTAGAGCACCTGACATGGCAAGCACTTACCCAAAGCTCATTTCTGTTCTCAGATCCTTTACCTACAAAGATGGTGTGTGTGGCCGTCAGGTAGAGCGTGCCCACTTGAGTTCTTCGAGAGGAACTTCTGTCCACTAACCAGACATTTTCAACCTGCAAAATATGACCAAGTTAATTAGACCAAGGGTTTTCGATACCACAGGATATGATCACCCTCATGTGAGGATCTTCCATCCTATAACTAAAAAGCATCTATCTTAAAAAAAAAAAAAAAAATTGTATTCTATTTATAGGCCTACACCAGGAAATAAATATTATAGATCTAAAATACATTACATTATACTTGTTCTACTCACTATAGCAATGTACCGATAATATAATTTAATATGTTAAATTATTATAATACATTACTTGAATGTGATATATTTAGTAGATTTATACCCAACGAATTAGATACCCAATTTTTTTTCACTTTTGAAAAGTTTGAAAACCTCTACATTAGACAACATTAATATTAGTGATGCGTTATTAAAGTACATCAGTGAGCATCCCTCTGGCCTGACCCAGCTAACAGGGAACGTTCTCAGAACGTTGGCTAACGTTCTCTGAAAGTTCTCTCAACGTTATCAAAAAACGTTCTCGCAGTAACGTTATTAGAACGTTGTGCCAACGTTATTTGCTATAGAGAAACGTTCTAAAAACGTTAGCTATAAAACGTTATTCTTACATTGTTAGTGGAACGTTTTAAAAACGTTACTACACTAAAAAAAGTATTAGTCATTACAAATTAGTCATACAGCTTTTTTCTCAAACTTCAGATACATAATTTGTATATCCAGAGATAACTTAATGACACTTAAATGCTATTTTCGTGTATATATTAATTTTTTTACAATCAGAAGAAAAATCTAGTAAACTAATTATGTACTATATAAATGTAATATAAATATAAAAGTCAATTATAAAAGTGGTTTTAGCTTTTTTTAAGAAAGAATAAGATGTCAATAAACAAAAGCAAGTACAGTAAAGGAGAAAACAGGAATATTTTATTTGATCATACTCCAGACCCTTATAAGAACGTTATTTAACGTTCTTAGAACCTAATGAGAACGTTAATACAACGTTCCACAAACTGGACATTTCAACGTTCCTAGAACGTTCAAAAACGTTTTTAGAACTTAATGGGAACGTTAGGGAAACGTTCTTATAACCTAAAATTGTTAGCTGGGGAGGTGACTGCACGTTTATGCGATCAATTGGCACACGATAGCGATAACTTGAAAATCCTAATGTGAACGTTGCTTTTCAGTCATTTTCTATCGATTATAACTGATAATTTGCAGGCCTTGTAAAGGGAACCACTGTATCATGGATGCTGGATTTACCTTTGGCATTCTGATGTGCTCCATCTCTGACCACCACACCTCTGGCGCGTGCAGCTTATCAGGGTACAGAAATAATTCTTAGTGTCATGATGAACGAGTGTTTATTAGTGTTCGTTAAACACAATAATATTTAAAATATTGTTAAAAACGCTGCGCTTCTTAGAATCCGGGATGATAGTGTTATATGGCTCCTCCCGTCGTCTGTATAGTGATTCACCGTCGGGTCTCTGCGCTTCTGCGCGCACCGCTGCAGGGTCCTAAAGCCGGTGATTGAGAGTTTGCTGCTCTAAAGCACGTTCACGTTGCATCGTGATTTTAGCTAAGAAATATAATCATTCATCGGTACGGATCCTCTAAAGCGACATGTGGTGAAAACAAAATATGAGGTGGGAGGGAAAATTTTTGGTCAATACTTTCGCGTTCTCTTGCGATATGGAGGACCAACCCTGCAGAAATGAAAAATAAATAAATGAATGAATGAATAAGTAAATAAATATACACGTATGTAAATTAATAAACACATAAATAGATAAATAAATGTGATAATAGGAAAATAAATAACAGAATAAACGACTTGAAATAAATATGAATAATTTTTAATCAAATAAAATTGTGTATTATCTTTCCCTTAATTTATTATTTTCTGCTTTTATAAAAAATATTTTTAACTTTTATTTATTTGTTAATTAATTTTAACATTAATTTTTATATTTATTTTTACATTTATTTATTTATATGTTCATTTATGTGCAACATGGAAATGAGGAAGGCGGTCCTTGTGTAGCTTCAGCACATCATTGGTTGAGAGCTCACCACAGTCTATGAAGCTAACACACGCAGAATCGCCAGACCAGCTGAGTACAGTTATGGGTAACATTAGGCCTAAATGTCGGCCACATAGTTCTTTCACAGACACTACACAATTTATCAATGTTTCCAACAATTTGATAGCCTGACAAGCCAGACCCCCATCAAGATGTTTGGTCTGGAAACTCTCCATTGACAGGGTTCAATCCAAGGGGCGTGATAAATGGTTGTCTTTCAAACTCCCTCTGCACCTGATAGGATAGCGCTACCACCAACCAGAGCAACGAAGGTGAAACAGAGCTTGTTGATAGATTAAACATTCGCCGTATCCGATCGGCAAAACTCCGAACACATCTTCCCTTTTTAAGAATGACTTCAGTGCCGTTCTTTGTTCTTTTCTCAGAGAAAAGCTTAACTCCAAGTCTTCCAGAGTCGCGGTCGAAGCTGATTTGAAAGACCGCCGTTCGCCAGTTTCTGTGTTTACTAGTAGCTCGCAAGCGTAACTTGGCCGTCGTCATTATGGCTCCGCCCACCGACTCTATACACGATATGATTGGCCCGGCAAGAGTTAGGCGAATACAGCTCAGAAGGGTATTGAGTGTTGCTAGACGACACTTGCGGGCAGATTAAATATGCTGCCGCTAGGGTGCGTCTAGATTTCTAGGCTAACAGTTTGACCCATTGAGAGATAATGTCCATTGATACTTATAGTTGTGCCATCATCTGTCACGGAGATTTTGAACTTGGCAGGTTGTAACAGCTCTTGCATGTGTAGGCTATGGCGGACGTTTCACAAACAGCTAACATTAGAGAGTTGTGCTACTTAGCAAAGGAAGTCGAAAACAATGCATCAAATTACTGTTGTTAAAATTAGATGTGCTTATCGATGTTTAGGAGGGTTATTCCGATATGAATGTTGAAATAAAGACTGAAATGTTACAGCGATAATTAATAAACTCTCTGCAAAACACTGGCTATGTCCCAGCACATTGAAAACCCGTGCGAGTCAGATGGTACTAAGGTGGGACGACCATCGTACTTTCTTTCAATAAGTACCATTGAAACTTATCTCTCAATGGGTGAAACTGCTGGAAAACATTGATATGTTGTTTGGTGCCGGTGAGAAAGAACTATGCGGCCGTCATTTAGATGAGCTCTCAACCAATGATCATAAAGCTACACAGGACCGCCCTCCTCATTTCCATATTGCACACGAAAAATAAAAAGAAATTAATCAACTGATCAATTAATGTAAAAATATTTTTTAAAATATAATGTATATATAATTTTTTTTAAATAAAAAAAACCGTGGGAAAAATAAATGTAAAAAATATATGAATGCATAAATATACAAATAAATATAAAAATTAATGTTAAAATGAATTAATAAATAAATAAAAGTTACAAATATATTTTTTATAAAAGCAGAAAATAATAAATTATGCGTGATGCGCATGTTTATGTTTTACGTCTTACGATCATTAGTCAGTAGAGTAGCCTGAAATATTTACTAAATGTTTGCACACAAAAAAAACTCTTATGACTTATATGTCGGGTTTGTTTTTGCCAATTAACCAGGATCAAATAGAATGCAGGTCATAACCTTAAACCTAGATGAGCACTTTTTTGAAAGTGATTTTATGACCGAATTAAAGTGTAGGCCTATTGAAAATTGAATTGATATAGATGGCCCATACTGTCTTCTCTGTTTAACGGTTGATATTTGTTCCCTTAACTCTTGTTTCCTAAACTCAATTGCACAATCACAGTAGCACAAATCAAGTTCACAGATAACTACCTTTCATTCTTAAAAACTCTATCTCCACTCTTCCTGTCCTTCACTAACTCTCTCCCCCATCCCTCTACACAAAATACATATTGACACTGCTGTGACGTCATATGAATCTTTGAGTTAATCAGTGAGCCTTTTTAGACAGTATACAGCATTAATGTTGAGGGGGAAATAGAAAGACTGAGATTTGCCAATTGACTGGTTCAAGTCCAGTCACCAGGGATTTAGTTCAGTGCTGTTTAACTTTTCAGTATGGAGATTGTTTGTCCAGTCTAATAGATCAGTCCAGAAGATTTTTTTCCATACAGTATCATAAGCTTAAAATATAATATATACATCTTAAATATTGTGATCAGTTTCACGTCAACAAAATTGTTATTGCAGATTTTATACTGTGGCCTCCCATCTTTCCTGTTCAGACTTGCAGAATTTGAGTACTGGTAGTTCTACTATAATGCATTTTGCCTGAAAGCATATATAGAGTTTCTCTCATTCACTCATTCTCTAAATATGCCTCTGATAACCCCCCATGTCCTACAAGTACTTACAATTAATTCATTAATTATCACTCTTATCAACCTATAGCACGCTTTAATGAAGTAGCATGGGCAGATCCGCCAGACCAACCTATGGTTAAGTGCTCAGCTCACAGCCATAAGAATAATAAAGAAGGATTGTGACCTCAGTTAATGGCCCAGTTTCTGTAACTAAGGATTGATCCATCAGCTGTCATGTCCGAACATTATTTATGAATCTCTATATCATTAGCTGACATAAAAAAAAAATAAAAAAATAAAAAAAAAAATCAAATGCATTTAATGTCTAAAATAAAACTGGTGGCATAGTAACTGAATTCCTTGCTGTGTGCATGGTTGGCACAGAAAATTGACTAAACTAGAAAACCCTTGGAGTAGTTTCTCACAGGAGCACTGTGCTTAAGAGGATTAGGCAAATTGAGCACTTTCTAATAAAGAAAGCATTAAGTATATCTTGCAGTACACACAGGTGATTATTTCAGCCTTCATATTGGCATTCAATATAAACACGATTATAGGCATTAAGGAAGATAACTGGGTCAGTATGTCACTATTCCATGCATTGGTTTTTATTAATTTTCCCTCCAGTTGCACTTACTGTATGTTATGATACCAGATGATGCTTTCTTAGCATAAAAATAAAGCTTTTGTGGTCTTACCTCCACCAAACTCTCCTTAGAAAATGCAGTGATTTCATAGCTGACCAGTTTCCCATGCCGATGCTCACTGTATCAAACCTAGATATTCAACTTTGGCAGCGTTAGCAAAGGATCATTCAAGTCTATACTTATAATCTTAGCATACAGCTGTAAGTGAAGTGAAAGTTCATTATTGGTATCTTTCCTTCAATCAGGCTGGACATTTTAAAGATGTTCTCTTTGCCATTTAATGCAGGCCGGTTAACGGGTTACTGAACTCCAAGGACTCTGCCAGTGTCCACCATTGGTGCGTCATCAAAACAAAAGCAAGCACAAAGTGACGTTCATTGCGTAAAAGTTATTTGTTCTCAGATAAAGCAGGAGAGATGGCAGTTCATCTTTGTAACAGCTGCATGTGTTTTTCAACAACGACACTGCATGAAACTAAAAAGTTGACTGCACAGCAGTTTTACTATTTGCATCCATGTATAGCTCATTTCTCTGCAGGAATCAGCTTGCACTGTCCTCTGGACTTCCCACTAATTGAAATGAACATTTCTTGGTGTCAGCTCTGTTAGGTGTGGCAACATGTTCTCACGAAATGTTTTTAGCACAAATTGTATTTATTGTGCAATGTATACACCAAAATATTTTTTACGTGAATATAACACGTTATAAAGTGCTTATCATATGCACGTAAAAACTCCTGTTGCCATATAAATCGCACAATAAATACAATGTGTGCTATAGATATGCATTTTCATGAGATCAGGCTGGGTGAGGAATGTCCCTATGACAAACAGTGCTGTATAGATGTGTTGACATTAGAACCAATATTTTTGCATTAGATGAATCAACTATAGTCATGTGCGTGACATTGACATTCTTGTAATCAGTTGTGTCGGCCTGTCCCGAGAAGCAGAGGAAATCTATTTAGAAATAGTATTTAGAAGTATTTAAAAAACCTCTCACTTATTTTGGGAAAAATCTTTTGTATAACCTGAAATGAATGTGCAGTCCAACATGTCTCTTCTCAGTTCTTAAAGGGTCTGGTCTTCTTTTTTTCTTTATGCTGTGTAGGACTACAGTATATTGGCAGATGAGTACAGCTGCTCTTTGGACTTGATTTTACACCCGAAAAAGGCCTCAGTTTTCAGACCAACAGTGAGAGATGTTCACCAGTGCCCATTTACTAGTTTTTATGCAATTTAGAGGCTGTTAATGTGAAATAAACCAACATATTCTGTTCTGTTCATACACATCTCATGATGTTTTAAAAGTTCTTTTAGCAAAAAGTTGCATCAGGCTTTTGATGTAACTTCTTTTGATTCATGTCAGGTCAGTCTTTACCTGATGGCTGTGCCAGCATTGGCAAATGCTGTAAACCACATTCCCTGAATGTCTGTAAAGCAGCCTTTCTGCTGTTTCCCTGGATAGTGGATGAATGTTTGCAGTGCTCAGTTACCCATCCGTTCAGTGTGGCATTTGCTTTCACTGTGGTGTTCAGAAAAAAGGGCACAGCATGGACATAGCCTTACAACTGATGATGAACTGATGGAGAAGAATAACGCAGTCTGACACATGCAAGAGCAGATGGATCAAGGAAAGACTCATTACCAAACAGTTACACCAGATGCTTTCACCTTTTCTAAATAGAAAGTAGACTGACACACTGCACAAAAGATGTCACAATTCATGTCACACTCGGAGGCGTATGCAAAATACCTATTTTTCAGGTTAATGCTTCCTGGCCAACCACACCCCCATTTAACTGTGTAATATAAACTCACTGGCAACTTTATTAGGTACACCTGTTTAACTGCTTGTTATGCAAATATATAATCAGCCAATCACATTGCAGCAACTTAATGCATTTAGGCATGCAGATATGGTCAAGACGATCTGCTGAAGTTCAAAGTGAGCATCAGAATGGTGGAAAATAGGGATTTAAGTGATCTTGGTTGTTGGTGCCAGACTGACTTGTCTGAGAAACTTTGATCTACTGGGTTTGTCACACACAACCATCGCTAGGGTTAACAGAGAATGCTCAGAAAAAAAGTTCTTTAAGCAAACATTCCTTGTTAAGGTCAGAGGAGAATGAACAGACTAGTTCCAGCTGATAGAAAGGCAACAGTAACTCAAATACTTGTTACAACGGCATGTAGAAGAGCATCTCAGAACGCAAAACACCGACCCTTGATGCAGATGGGCCACAGAAGCAAAAGACACACCGGGTGCCACTCCTATCAGCTAAGATCAGGAAACTGATGCTCGAGTTCGTGCGGACTCACCAAAATTGGCTAATCTCATCTTGATTTCTGCTGTGACATTCAGATGAAACGGCATGAACAGTTCAGGCTGCTGGTGGTGTAATGGTGTGGGAGATATTTTCTTGGACTTCTTTGGGCCCCTTATTGAGCATTGGCTGCGGCATTTAAACATAGTCTTTTCCATTCATGCCTTCTTATGGCTACTTCCAACAGGATAACGTGCTGTGTCACAAAGCTCAAATAATATCAAATTGGTTTCTTAAACATGAGTTCTCAAATATACTTAAATCTCTGAAGAATGTTTCAAGCACCTTGTTGAATCTATGCTACTAAGAATTTAGGCAGTTTAGAAGGCTCGTTTAGAAACAATGGAAAAGTGAATGGCCCATTATTCAGGTAAGATGCCATATTGAATTAATGCAGATAAAAACGAGGCAGTGATTGATAGACTTTAATACTGTGGCCTGCACAGTATACAGTTCCTCGATCACTTAACTTTTTCCTGTCAAAAATGATATATGGTGCTTACCCTGAATAAAGTCTATGGGAACCTGCTATTGAAAAAACAGCATATGCTGGTATATGTTTTGAAGCTTGGCAGCTGGTTTATGCTGGTCCTAGTTGGTCAGGAGCTGATTTCCCTTGAAACAAATTTATTCAAGTGTTCTATTAGTACATCAGTCTACTTTTTATATGCGTCTCAGAAATATACTTAAAAATACAATTAAGTATAATTTAATTTAAAATTCTCATTAGTATGTAAGAAAACACTAATACCTGGTCAAAAACAGCTCCGTTTTCAGCAAGCCATTTCAGTGCATGTGCCTTTAATGCTAATGAGCTTTGCTCACCCCGCCCCTCTGTTCTGACCCGGGACAAGATGACAGTCCCAACGAAATTTGACAATTAAGGCTCGAACAGGACGTTTCTGAATAGTTGGTTAACGTAATGTCACTTTGATCTATCTTTGTAAAGGCAGGATAACGTTAGCGTAGTGAGATATGAATGCTTTTACACTGATGCAAGTTAAACGTTAGTTCACTGACAGACTGATGTTACAGCTAATGCCAATAAAAACTTTTTTCGGTAAATGTAGGCTTGTCAGTGATGCGTAACGTTATCTATGCAGTGTAGTTACTGTTACAACACAATTTTTTTTTTTTTTTTACAGTAACAGACCATTATAAACCATCCACAAAAGTAAGCTTATAGTGTAGTGTTACCACGTTAACTTTATCCCCAGCGTACACAGTTTGTAATAACACAATAACCATAATGCGTTGTTCATTATACACGTGGGATTATGAATTTCATTATATTAATTATATTGAGAGGATGCCGTTATGTAGTTTACCCTGTAAACTTTAGCCGCATTCATTGTGAAGCGTTTCAAACTACACTTGAATAGAACACGAATAGTTGGTACTGTTCCATTTTTCAGGAGCAGCTTTTTAGCAAAACCTGCTTTATACTGACCCTCGTTAAATAAAGCAGTCTGGTGAGAAATGCTTTGTGGTTCGTGAAAAAATAAAAGCATTGACGTTGTTCAGGGGGAATATTGCCATTGGAAACAAAACTCAGACACTGTGTCTTCAGTGGTTCAGATTTAGGAACATCATAATGACTGCTGTGTTCATTAATACACCCAAGAACAGATCGCCACAATCATTTGGACACCATTCTGCTCCAGCGGATCAACAATGACGGACTATGATGAAGCCCGCTCAGGGCGGGTCTGTGTTGAAACTGCTGTCAATCAAAAATTGTGGGAGGGGTGTCCGACTGTGTGAAGTCACACGGTCAAACAACTTAAATTGAGACAGGAGAAAACATTTAAGGAGATTAAAAAAAACACTGGATGGATTTTTATCATTATAGGATGGTTGTGTACAGGCACTGCCAACACACATTTCCATACAATCAGCTTTTAAAAGTGCATGTACCATTATATGACCCCTTTAAACATATAATTAAGTATTCAAAGTACTTGGCTTAATCTTTTGATTAAGAATTTCTCAACTTTTCTTTAAAATGTTGCCTTTATTTATGATTCTTACCCACATTTAAGTGTTGATAAAAAAGGATGCATGAACCTATAATACAATATTTTTCAAATTAGATTACAGCTAAAGGTATATTTGAACATAGTAGTATACTAAAGGTGCAAAAATAATGTATGCATATACATTCAAAGTGTACTTTCATAAACTAAAACATGCACTACTTGAATTAAAAAAGTAAACTACTAGTATACTTATAAGTTGTAATACAGATGCAGTACAATCGAGAAACCTAGTTGTGCATTACTGCTGCTACACTTATAGTAGCCTACACTTAAGCGTATATTTTACACTAAAAGTTGGCCAAAAGTCAGCCCCAAACAGTATTGAAATAGTACACTTACAAGTTTACTACTAGTCACATTGATATTAGTATACATCAAAAATACACTTGAACATTACTTAAGTATACTTCATAATATGAACTCAAAATGTACTTCTATTTCATAAGGCTTAAAGGGATAGGTCACCCAAAAATGAAAATGTGATGTTTATCTGCTTAGCCCCAGGGCATCCAAGGTGTTTGTTTCTTCAGTAGAACACAAATTAAAATTTTAACTCCAACAGTCGCTCATATAATGCATGTCAATGGGGTCTAATTATTTTCATTTTTGGGTGAACTATGCCATAACTATTAAGCTGGTCCTGAGCTGGAGCTCTTGACCAGTTAAGAACCAAACCAATTGCCATGCTTCAAAACACACCTAACCAGCATATGCAGTTTTTTTTTCCAACAGAGGTGTTACCAAAATCATCCCTGAATGACACTCACCCTGTTTTCCCCTATATCAGATTATATAGCACTGTCGTTTTGAAGAATCCTATTGACCCAGTATCCCTGTGCTCTTATAGCTTATATATATGGGAAGCAATCACCCATTAAAGCCCTTTACCTGTGATTGCTTTTGCAGACCTAGACCTATTTGTCCAATCAACATGCATGCTTTTAGCAGCTCTTCCGGACTGCACAGGGCAAACAGATCTGTCTGTCTCAATGTTTGTCATTGTCATTGCTTAACCGTTTATCAGTGGTCAGTAAGTGCACTGGCAGCTGGAACTTACTCGGCCATGAGGGTTTTTTGAAAGAAAAAAATTGCATGTTCAAAAAGAATCAGGCAGCATTATTAACACACACACACACACGGGTTTTTTCATAAACCCTAGAGATCTGTTTGAATTGCGATATTAGCATAACCTCCCTCTGTGTGAAGTACTGGTCTCCCTCCTCCTCTTTGGTTTAGCACATGGCTGCCAGACCAGAGACCACTCCTCCTCACGGGGCAAGGCAAGTTCAGACAAACCAAGGGTAAAGTAGACAGTAAAACTAGCGTGGTTGTGGGCTGACATGTCATTTGAGCTAGAGGAAGGAAAGGGGCAAACTTGAGACAGGACTTGGGAAGGACTGACTTGGGAAGGGCTTGGGAAGGATCTCCCTGAGCTCGCGAGCTTTTTAAAGACATCAGTGAGAGGCGTGAGTGTGGGGGCGTGTGTGTGTGTGTGTGTTTGCATGCGGTAAGAAAAAGGGCATTATTCCATAAACGTGCTTCTTCTACATCTGCTACTCTTTCACCAGCCGGTAAGTTTTAGTCTTTGTTTAGTTACGAAAATAAGTTACATGATTTTAGATAGTTTCTTTTTGCATTTTCACAGTCCTTTAAATACTTTTATCAGATCCATTGAAGACATGTAATTCCAAAAGCCGAGTGTAATATGAAAGTAATTTCTCATTTATTATTGCATGTGCAAAATCTGTACCTGTCAATGTAGTATAATGATATGCACTCACTCATTACAGTAAGACAGAATAAAGTCTGGCTCCGATTTTAAATGTGCTGTGTTGTAACTGAGTTTAAGAGTTGCTTGTCAAGTTATGCTTCATTAAGTATGATGAGCCCTCAGGGCTACAGCTCGCAGGTACAGCCTTATGCATGTCAATCTCTGCCTGTGTGACTCCTTAACACCTTTCACAGGTAGTTAGGAGATGCAGTGTAATGCTAATGCCCAGCCATTTGCTCATACACATCACAATGTGCGAAATCTTTTTTTTTATATATAAAACATGTCGGTTTTACATGTAAAAAAGGAGTTATCTAGAAGCTTCAGTGCAACTTCGTTTTGCAACTTCATTTTGCAGCTTCATTTAGGCTACATGCAAAATGATACTTGACAAAAAAATCTGAATCTCTAAAGTTGTTCTATATGCCGTTTGTATGAAAAATATGTACACTTCCATTCAAAAGTTTGGGGTTAAGATTTTTAAATCTTTTTTTTTAGGTCTTTAATTGATCCTTCATAAATCATTCTAATATGCTGATTTGCTGCTCAAGGAAAAAAAAAATTCACTGTCACTTTTGATCATTTTGTGGTGTCTGCTGAATGAAAGTAAAAAAATAAAAAATAAATAAAGACTGACCCCAAACTTTTGAAAGGTAGTGTACAAAGATATAACATATACGTATTTTTAAAGAGGCAGTGCTATAACTAAAATGGATTTAACTCTGTAAGGGTATGTAACACATTTTCATTAAGAGAGGAGTGTAGTAATGTATATCAGTCGTCTACATACTTATAATGCGTATAAACCTCTATGGTATAAAGGCTCAAGACAAGTATGCTTTATATAAACTTTGTATAAACCTATCATACTGTTTACATTTATAATGAGCTTTTATAATGAACTTGTAAGCTATTAAAATAAACCCACAAACTTAACACTTTAATTGCACAAACGCACACTGGCCAATAAGCAATGTGCCAAATGCCTACGCCTATCAAAATGAAAACACTTTATCCTACTATTATGCAACAATGCCTACGGCATTTGCATTATTTGACATTAGGCAATGCTAAAATCTGCTTAAGACTGCAGAGATGTGCAAGTGAGAACAAAGGCCAAAAGCGTTATTGAATAATAGTTATTTTACATTCCACTGATCTTGGAGAATCGAATCTTTTACATTCTGAATTTATTCTGTGCAGTGTTCTACCAAAAAAAAAAAATCTACAAAAAAAAGAAAGAAAAAAAAAGAAAAAAATTCATACTTTCACTTGGCACATACTCAACACTAGAAAAACAATAGTGTATTTGATTGATTTATTTGACCAAAAAAATCTGTCTTGACAGTTTGTGCTAAGAGGGAGAATGCTGCAACATTGCCTCACATTTTGCCGCTCCCTTGTGAGGAGGAAGAATGTGGACCAGGACTGTCTGGAGGAGTCCAAGCTGTGCCGCTGCCTCTCCACTGTCGATCTCATTGCCCTCGGGGTGGGAAGTACCCTTGGGGCCGGTGTCTATGTGCTCGCTGGGGAGGTGGCCAAAGGCAATTCTGGCCCCAGTATCGTGGTGTCCTTCCTCATCGCTGCTCTAGCATCTGTGATGGCCGGCCTGTGTTATGCTGAGTTTGGTGCGCGGGTACCCAAGACGGGCTCGGCCTATCTGTACAGCTATGTGACCGTGGGGGAGCTCTGGGCCTTCATCACAGGATGGAACCTCATTCTGTCATACGTCATTGGTAATTATGAATTAGTAATAAGTTAAAGCACTAGTAAAGCAAGCAAAACGATTTTTCAAACATAAACTGTTATTCTATTGGGACAGGGACTTCTAGTGTGGCACGTGCCTGGAGTGGGACATTTGATGAGCTTATAGGGGGCCACATTGAAAAGTTCTGCAAAATGTACTTCAAAATGAATTTGCCTGGCCTGGCAGAGTACCCTGATTTCTTTGCCGTCTGCCTGATCTTACTCCTGTCAGGTAACAAAAAAAGTCTGTTAGTAAATTCATTCACTTCGTTCTTGTTCTAGCATGCACTATTCTGGACAGTGACTGAAACTTTGTATTATTAGCACCTCTTGTGTTATTGCTTTCTTAATAGCTAGTTGTATTCAGTGTTGGGTAAGTTACTCTAAAAACTAGCTAGTAATTACATCTTCAACAGTGTAATTAGATGACTACTAATTCTCTACTGTACTTTAAAAATACAGTAATTAAATTACTAATTACTTTCAAAAACCCATATCACCCTTCAACAGTGGAACTGCTCTTAATTATTTCAAATAAATAACATAGTATTTCATAAATTATTAAGTATTTAAAGGTTACATTAAAAATACACATACTAATATTAGACATTATATTTTGATGTTAAATCCACTATTATTTTATATAGAATTGTTCTAGTCTATACAGTATTGAATGCAATGTGTGTAACGTGTAATCAAATCACAGAAAAATAAAGAGTAATCCCTTACTTTTTCAAGAGAAAAGTAATTAAATGACAGTAATTAATTACTAGGTAATGCATTACACCCACACTGATTAGATTCCTCATTTGAAAGTCACATTGCATGGAAGAATATGTTAAATTAATAAATGTCTTTTATCATTTTTAAAGTTTAGTACTATTAGACCAATTATTTCAGAATTTCACATGCATTTTCCCTAAAAAGAGTTTCAGTGTATGCCGCTATAATTTCTTTCACAGGTCTTCTCTCCTTTGGGGTGAAAGAATCAGCTTGGGTCAACAAGATCTTCACAGCTGTAAATGTGCTTGTGCTGATGTTTGTTATCATCTCTGGATTTGTCAAAGGAGACGCGCTCAACTGGAATATTTCAGAAGAATCTCTCATAAATGTCACCATAGTCAAAAGGTGAATAATATCGCTTTCTTATTCCTTCTCTTCTTTTATATGTTGATGAATTATGCCAGCCTGACGTGCAAATTTCTGGGGATCATAAACATTAAAATATGAAAATACACTTCATTCTCTTTACAGGAATCTCTCACATGCTTCTAATGTCACCAGTGATTATGGGGTAGGGGGCTTTTTGCCCTATGGCTTTAGCGGGACACTTGCTGGTGCAGCCACATGCTTTTACGCCTTTGTGGGATTTGACTGCATTGCAACCACAGGTATTCAGTCACTTATGCACAATTAATTGCGGTCCTCGAATCTGATCTTGACTGTACTGATTTGTATTGTATTGATATTTGTGATTCTGACCAGGGGAGGAGGTGAAGAATCCCCAGAGGGCCATTCCCATTGGTATAGTTGTTTCCCTGCTGGTCTGCTTTCTTGCCTACTTTGGTGTGTCGGCGGCCCTTACCCTCATGATGCCCTACTACCTGCTAGATGAGAGGAGTCCTCTACCTTTGGCTTTTGAATATGTGGGCTGGGGGCCTGCGAAATATGTAGTAGCGGCAGGATCGCTCTGTGCCCTCTCAACCAGGTAAACATCGTTCTTTGCTCCCATAATGTTGTTGGATGCTGGCTAAGGCTTTTTACAAGACTATATTGAGACAGCATGCTCATATCAAACACTGTAATCACCATAGTTACATAAAAGTGCATTTATTAATTTTGTCATGTTTGTCATTTGGTTAAACACAACTTTCCTAATTAATTTTTACGGAGTTCTTTGTTGGGTCTGTGGTGGACTGATTCCTATGCTTTGCATCCCTAATGATGGTGGTTTGTTTGAAAGAGAGCCATATGTATAAATGGTTACACATAGCATTTAATTAATCACATTATATTATTAGCTTTTTTTAGGTTTATACTTGCTCTCTTTCGGAACAAAATGTTCATGTGGAATGTGTTTCGGTTTTTTTCCTGGTGAAATAAATCAGACTATTGTTTGGCATTTAGCAAGGCTCCCTAAAACTGCAAAAATTACACTCCACTAATCAAACAGTATTTAGATTTCAGTAATAAACAGTATTACTGTTTATTAGATTTTCTTTAATATTAGTCTTAATTATGTTCAATTTTTTTTTAGGTGTGTGATTGGTAAATTATACAACCTCAGATCTTGAACCTATGGAGTACAACAGTGCCATCCACTTTTTCAGATGCATTGGTTCTGGAAGTATTTTTTTCCATTCATTTCTCCCATAAGGATTTCAAAAAAGTATTTTAAGCTATGAAGCAGGCGAACTAGCTGCGAGGTGAATCATAAAATTACAAACTTTAATTTGAAGCAAAGAAGTATTTGAAAACCTGACAAAATTACAAAAGTACACGACTGCATACTTAACAGATTTTGTGATAGACAGAACTACAATCCAATGAAGCGAACAGTTTAAATTAAGAAAGGTGAAGAAATATAAAACTACTCATTTAAAAAAAAAATTAAAAAAAAATAATAATAATTATATATATATATATATATATATATATATATATATATATATATATATATATATATATATATATATATATATATATATATATATATTATATATATACATATATATATATATATATATATATATATATATATATATATATATATATATATATATGAATCATTTTTAAATGAGGAGTTTTATATTTCTCCGTCTTTCTTTATTCACTTACAGGTCATAAGATCTGAAAAAAAATATTTTTTTTTTGCTAGAAAATCATAATGTTCATAATGAAATGATGGTGTCTATGAATTTTCTTCAAGCCGAATTCGGGGATACAGATTTTGCATCGGATCAAGTAAACCGACGGGCTGCCATTTTGAATGTTGACATAATTAGCAATTTCTTTTAAACGAACAACTAAACAAAATTTTGTAGTATCATCATCCTGAAGGTACATGAGATGTTTGAACAGAGCACCACTTAGTATTCCAGAGGTATACATTTTTTTTTGCAGAACCGCTTATAATGCCAGCGTGTTGCCAATTCCGACGATATCTAATTTGTTATTTTCTAACAATGTGACTGTCCGCCACATTTAAATGAAGAACAGTTTTGCCCATTTTTTCACCCCAAAATCGTTTCAGATGATCCTTGGACCTAGTCGCACAGAAATGACTGAACACATTTTTGATATTCGCTACTGTTCCCGAGAAATAACTTTCTGAAGTTGACTGTCATTTTTGCGTTTGTTGTCCTATGGTAAATAGCTTAGCATGTCAATCAAATAGCATGCTAATCAGAGGCCATTCTTTCTAATGTGGAATTAATTTTAACTGCCAAGTTATCTTAGCCTGCTAATTGGTTAATATTCTAACTTTGTATATTTTAATATATTTTACATTTATTGCAAAATATGCATAGGCTTATATATTCAAAATTGTAAGTATTTTGAGACATCATTTGCCAGTAATTCACAGGAGTGAGCGGAGCTAACGAGATCTTTTGGCATAGTCTGCATCTTTCAACTTTTGCATTTGAAATAATGCCGCTGACATCTTCAACAGAAGCAAATACCATGGATTAACAACCTTGTCGCTCACAGTAAGATTGTTTTTTAAGTTTGATACGTTATACGATTTGATATGTTTCCCTTTGGAGGACATGAATGGAGTTTTTACTTCTGACATCTGTTGCACTGTTGCACTCTATTGCTATAAAAGATCAATATTGAGTAAATTATTACCCAAAGACCAATAATTTTGATTGGAGCTACTTTTCTTTGAATACTCGTAGCATTTTTTTAAATGTAAAATAATAAATAAAACATTAGAATACCATAGCCTATACTATATACATGAGCAAAATTCCCAGGAAAAAAATGAAGATGATTTAACTGTACGCCTGGTCCCATTCGCTTCATTTGCTAACTTCTATACAATGATGTGCTGTCGAATGTACTAAAGTCAACATGAAACAGCATTTGGCAACCTGTATTACTTCTGTAATGTGTTATGTTTTAGACTCAAACTGATTATCAGAGGCGGACAGTAGTGGAGTATTTTTACTTTTTACTTAAAGCTACACTGTGTGATATTTTCCCCATCTAGTGGTGAAAAGGTATATGACCATCCAGTGAATAATAGTTTCTGTTCCTCTCAAATTCGATTTCGTTTCAACTCCTACGGTGGCCGATTTAGTCATGGCTTCCAGTTCGACCTCTTCGGTGACTGTTGCAAGTGATGAGGTTACTTTTGAAAACTATTATAATTTGCAGTTATTTAATTTGCCAAATGATCTATGATCAAATTGATATATGTAAAATGAATAATAGTTTTACGTTTTCGTTATTTTTTACCATTTCATTGCTAACATCAGCTATATCAGGTTCCCAGACGAATGCAAGCTAATCTTAGTAAAGTAACTTTTTTATCAGTGCTATCGTTATTCTGTATATTTTAAGACATCACTAGCGTAAGGCAAACAAATTATAATGCAATTCAAATATCCGTCATAGAACACGGATTTATGTTATAAGGTAAACAATACTTTTTCATCATTGACGCGAGGAAAACTATCCTAGACGTCGTTCTAGTGTTATGCACAGCACACCATGATATAATTAGCCAAGCAACAATAAAACTTCCAATATACACAAATAGGCTGAATTAATATTACCTGTCGAGAAGAAAGCAGGCAATGCCGGCGTTCTTTTTAAAATCGTTGCTCCTCATTAGGGCTGGGACAACGCGTCGACGTCATCGATGACGTCGACGCAAAAAATACGTCGACGCAAAATATGCGCGTCGATTCGTCAGATTCAAAATAAAGATGGCGACGCCGGAGAGTAGTAGCAACCATAGATGTACATAATAAAGTATATTATGTAATTAAGTATATTATTTATTATGTATATCTATGGTAGCAACTCGAGTGGCTCCTCGGACTTTCAGAAGTGCAAGGCTTGCGGGTTGGCCACAGTCTATGGGGTTGGCGCGCGGTGCGCACGGAGCATCACAGGCATGCGCGCACGCGTTTTGTTGTCACGGCTACATAAACACATTTCTGCACAGAGGAAGACAGATGTTTTGGTAATATTTGATGTATTTTAATCACAAAAACAAACGTTTGCATCAAGTGAAAGCATCGGGCACATTGGCTACCTACATAATAAGCTGTTTTAAATTTAAAATGTTCAATGTCTAATCGCGCTGATGTGACCGAGGGTATCCATCCTCTAAGTGAGCAGTTTCATCCCAGGACTATTCCGGTTTTAAACGGAATATTGGCGCCCATAATGCCCTCTACATGTAACTGTTTTCACTGTCATGCCGCGGATGCGCGTGGCGTTTCTGTTGCGGGTCAGCCACGGGGCTGCGTGACGTTTTCTCTGCCTTTGCACACTAGAAGCGTGTCTGACGCGGCGCTGCTGCTGCTATTGAGGCGGAGGGAAGCCCTATTCCTAATGTTAAACATAAATAGCCTACTGATACAGCAAAGAAAACGTCGGCAGTAGCCACATATCTGGTATTGACGGCAAAATAGGCTACAGAATATTTCGTTCTGTATTGACAGTTGCAATATTTCAAAATCGATAATTGACGTTTTTTATTATTACAATGTAAACCTACAGGCTTTCAAACATGAAAATGTAATTTAATAATATGTATTCGTGTCAAAATTATATATAAACATCTTTTCCTATTCTATTTTGCCTGGAGACGCTCCCAACACGTGAAAAATAGGCGCTCTTCTATTTCTAGCATGCACGCGTTTTCCGCGCGTCACAGGCAGTGTGCAAACGGCCAAACTCCAACCTGTTAACATGGGAGCCGAAACAAAAACGGACACGCCATGCAGCCGAGACGCTCACGCTTGCAGTGTCCCTGGATTTGATTAACCAACTTGTTGATATTTAATCGATGGGCATAGCCTGTAGGATGAGTTGCATGCATAGAAAAATCGTATAATATGTTTCTTTGTTGTAGGTTTATACTTATTTGTGTGTGTGTGTGTGTGTGTGTGTGTGTGTGTGTGTGTGTGTAGCCTACTTTATGTTTTCAAGGTTTTATTGAATGCATTGCTCTTGTATAGTCTTACTTTGGAATTTTAAGAGCAATAAAGATATATTGCAATGTTAAGGAATTCGTTTTTTCATTCAGATAATTAAATCAACATGTATAAATTGCTATTAGGCAATTAATGGGGAGATAATCGGTAATCGAATCGAATCGTAACCGAATCGGACAGGAAAAATTAATCGTTAGATTAACCGATGCATCGAAAAAATAATCGCTAGATTAATCGTTTAAAAAATAATCGTTTATCCCAGCCCTACTCCTCATGAGCTCTTTCCATCTTGGAAAGGCCACTCCAATATTTACTTTTGTCTTGTTGATTTGCCCGTTGCGTTGCCGTCTTAATTCTCTTTTCCGCTTCCTTGGCGACTCTGATACATATCCCGCAATGTTACTAGGTCCCTGACCTGGGTCGAATTCGGTAATCAATTCCGGGACGTGGTTGCTTTCACACAAAAGGCGACCCGGCAATGTTCCGGGAATATTGCGGGTTCGACGTGCAGTTAGAAAGGGGCTTAAAAGTGATCCTCCATCATCATATAGCAGCCTCAAGCAATCCTCCTCTTCACATTCGACACGGTGCCATCGAGTGTAAAAACGCGAAAAGCGAAGCTTGA
The DNA here is from genome assembly GCF_024679245.1 of Pseudorasbora parva. Taxonomy (NCBI): domain Eukaryota; kingdom Metazoa; phylum Chordata; class Actinopteri; order Cypriniformes; family Gobionidae; genus Pseudorasbora; species Pseudorasbora parva. Next base: position 28,069,580 of record NC_090182.1, read on the forward strand.
ATTTATGGGTATGTCCCTCTTTGGCAAATGTACTTTCAAGATGGAGGAGCAACATGGCGACCGCCATCCGAACCCTCAACACTTATGTATTTTCAAGGGTATATTATAAAATTACGAGAGTACATTATTACTTGAAAGAAGTAAATATACATTAATGAGCACATATATTTTTGAAAGAACTAAGTGATTTTAGCTAAGAATAAACTAAAAAAGTTACACAGTGTAGCTTTAAGTCAAATTTTAAGTATAGTATCAGTGTTTTTCTTCAGGAAACTTTTACTTCACTACATTACAAAGCATAATATATAATGCCATACTTTTTACTGCACTACATTTCATAATAAATAAGTTATTTTTATTACATTTAATATTTAATTACATTAAACATTACTCAAGTAAAACTTTGAATTACTTTTACTTGAGTAAAAGTATACAGTACTACATTTTTATTGTAATTAAGTAAATGGACTGCATTTATATAGCGCTTTTATCCAAAGCGCTTTACATTTTGCCTCACATTCACCCATTCATACACCGACGGTGATGTCAGCCATGTAAGGTGCCATCCAGCTCATCGGGAGCAGCTGGGGTTAGGTGTCTTGCTCAAGGACACCTCGACACTTGGTCAGGTGGAACCGGGGATTGAACCACCAACCTTCTGGTTTGTAGACAACCTACATGAACCACTGAGCCACTGCCGCCCCATAAATGATATTCAATATGAAATGTATTGCTGCAAAAAGTACAATATTATGTTTTGAAGTAAAAGTTTTCCAAAGAAGAACACTGACAAAGTACATATACTTGAAAAATAAAATTACTTGGAAAGTAAAAATACTTCAATACTGTCTGCCTCTGCTGATTAATCACAAAGAACAAAATGTAAATCAACGTATGGGAATTGATTTAATGAATAATGTTGTCTATAGATCCTGTGATTGTAGGGGAGGAGTTAAATAACATAAAAAAGAAAGTAAAAACTATTTTGTTTTCACTGGAATGACACACTCCTCAATCATGCACAAGAAGACCAGAAATGTGGAAACTGGATTTCATGTTGACTTTACAATAAAAATCATTGTTGTGTATTCCTGTAATAGTACACAGCAGTAGAAGTGTTTGGGATCAGATCTGCAGCATGTAATTAATTGACACTTTGCTTCTGCTGATGTGTTTGCCTCACATGCAGTCTGCTGGGCTCCATTTTCCCAATGCCGCGTGTAATCTATGCTATGGCACAGGATGGGGTGCTTTTCAAAGCGTTAGCCCAAATCAATCCTAAGACGAAGACCCCTCTTATTGCTACAATGTCTTCAGGTGTAGTTGCAGGTGAGAGATGGAGGCACGATTGCTATGCAAAGCGCCAATGTAATCCACCAGGCAAATGTGAAAAAGAGCGGAAATGTGCAATAGAAAAAATGATCTCTTACAGGGTTCCAACAGTGACGAAAAACCTGGAAATATCAGGAATTGTTTTTTAAAGACCGTAACTTACAGGCCTGGATAAATCAAGGAAATGAATAAGCCATGGCAGTTAATTTAGTGAATATAGATGTGTCTATTAATGCTTATCTACAAAATATATTATTGGCAAGAAAATGCTCTTTTTTGAGTTTTATCCAGTAATTCATTTCCAGGTATTTTAAAACCCTGCTATTTGCTCCTTCACACTTGCCGGTGTTGGTTAATATGTTCTTTTCCCTCCAGAGTTGCAGGTGTTTGAACCATGACTCCTTTTTTGTTTTTAGCCTGTTGGGTTCTTTGTTCCCTCTTCCCCGCATTCTCTTTGCCATGGCACGAGATGGCGTGCTATTCAGATTTCTTTCCAAAGTGAGTAAGCGTCAGTCGCCAGTGGCTGCCACTATGGCAGCGGGCACTACCGCGGGTAAGCTAAGAACGAGGTAGGCCTCGCATGGCCTGCTGACCTGTTTGTGTCCGCCTGGTGGAGGTGCAGTGTGCCTGCTTAATTACCCCGTTAATGGAAGCATGCTTTCACTGTTGTGGTGTCGGTGGCGGTGATAAAAATCTGTGGTAATATACAGCATGTATAATGTAAGTTAATGTTATTTTTTGCATGCAAAAGTGATACGTGAAGTTAAGAAAGGAAATTACCATCACATTGTTGATATGTATTGTATAGATATACACCTATATATATATAGGCTTATGTGTCAGGTGCCGATGTCTAATGTACTGATGACAGCTGCAGGGAGAGATTCTTAGTACTTCCCCCACAGTGTGTTACAGCACTTTGATGCTAGCAGGGGTCACTCAGTGGATGCTTATGGATTCTGAGGACTTCTAAGAAATGAGAAAGCAGAGGGGAAGCTTCGATGGGGGATGAGGACACAGGGCAGATTTGATTTTTGGAGCCCCCTGCACATTGCACATGTTAAGCCTATACTGTAGCACTGTATGTTTGTTAGTACACTGCCTTCTAACTGTGAGGGAAGTCTAAGCACCTGTATATGAAGTCATAGGGCACATCTGGTGTGGATTTCATAAGAGGATACCAATGCTTTCGCATCCTGAGTTTCAAGTCATCCACTGTTGAAGGAATCAGCCGTCATTAGACTGTGATTTATGTATAAAATCATACAGTATCTGTATCTCATTGATGACTAATACACTACATTATTTCAGAAATGCCATACTTTTATAACCAGGCTCTTCCGAATAAGATGATTTAATTTATTGGTAACACAATGAGGTTTCATTAGTTAGCTTAGTTAATAAGAATTAAGAATGAACAATACATCTACAGAATGTATTAATCTGTAAATTTCAACATTTACTTATACATTATTAAAATCAAAGGTTGTATTTGTTAACGTTAATGTGCTGTGAACTAACATGAACAAACAATGAATGACTATTTTTAACTAACATTACAAAGATGAATAAATACAGTAATAAATTCATTGCTCATTGTTATTTCATGTTACCTTAACTGATAACAAATGAGACCTTATTATAAAGTATTATCAATTTATTACATTAATAGAAAATAATAAACTGTGCATGCTCTATTGATGTGTTTATGGGTTCATGACAACCAAGCCACACTTATAAATGATCATTCATCAATATAATATGAAACCGATTGGAATTTATTTGAATAGGCTACAACACACTTTTCAAGCAAAACATATCACAAAAAGTGTATGAAACATTAGATATACTGTTATAGTTTTTAAAAATTGTGATTATTTCTGAGAAAATAGAGATATTAAAATTGGTATGCCATGGAATATGTGCATTTTAAGTGTGACTTCAAGTGTCTTAATTGTTAGAGCCAATGTATGTAAAACATTATTTTTTTTGCAAGTTCCTATAATTTGTGATATGCATGCATTTGATGTATTATTTTTAATCTCCACTGATCGGCTGTTGTTTCATATCAACAGCTATCATGGCTTTTCTGTTTGACTTGAAAGCGCTGGTAGACATGATGTCTATCGGAACTTTGCTGGCGTACTCATTAGTGGCTGCTTGCGTTCTTATCCTCAGGTTAGTGAACATTCATTTTCAAAATATTATTTTCAAGATTATATAGCTTTACCCAAAATGTATGTGCATCTTAATGATTCGCCGACTAGTGGCAGAACCAAGTGGTGACTGTGATTTTGCCAAGACATGTTCATGGATCAACATATTTATTTGATGCTGGAACAACATTCCTTTCTGAATATTTCGTCCTAACTCTACCCATAAATTCTACCCTAAAATCAGAGGGTGTAGAAGCACCTAACCCTTAACAAGTCTAAACCTGACATAGACTGAAAACGTGTTCCTCAAATCTGATTGGTTGATTGGAATGTTGATCCAGGAACATGTTGTACTGGTGAAATCACGTTCACCTTTATCAACTAGTTGGCACAATGATGTGTGTACTATGAGTAATCGGCCTAATGTGAGTAATCTGTATAATGTGTCTTTGAATGATTTAATATAGATGTATTTCTTGTGATAGTCTCAGTAGACTGTTTCTAGTGGCATAAGCAGCTATTCTAATATGAAATGTCAGGTATCAGCCAGATGCTGCGTTTGAGAGGTCTAGGAGCAATGAAGGCAAGGAAGAGGTTGGTGAGTCTGAGCTGACAGAGTCTGAGTCTCATCTGAACATGCTGAAGGATGGAGGCGTAACCCTGCGCTCTCTGCTCAACCCTCCACTGCTGCCCACTGAACAGACCTCCACAGCCGTCAATGCGTCTGTTATTGTCTTGGGTTAGTACAACAGCAGTTTTTAGCAAGTAGTCTTTACTATAGCTGACGAGAGATAGGTAGTCATCCTGATCTGTGTCTGTTTTCCCTGCAGTGCTTATTGTGTGTGTTATGAGCACACTCAACACATACTACGGACAGGCCATTATTTCCATGGAGCCTTGGGCCCTGGGGGTCTTGGCCGCATCTTTGCTCATCTTCGTCATGTGCATCCTTTTAATTTGCAGACAACCCCAGACGAGGAAGAAAGTTTCCTTTATGGTATGTAGGTTTGAAATCCAAAAGTCGTCCTAAAAATATTATACTACTGTTCAAAAGTGTGATAAAGTTTCTTATGCTTACCATACGTTTCTTATACAGTAAAAGTAACAAAGCTGAATTAAATTTCCACAAGCCATTTTTCCAGACTTCAGTGTCACATGATCCTTCAGAAATCATTCTAATATGCTGATGTGGTTCTTATTATTATCAATGTTAAAACATTTGTGCTGTTTAATATATTTTTTAATAGAAAGCTATTGCAACATTATCATTCAGTAATCAAAATTATTCTGTAAAATACACAGGTCGTTTACACTCTAGTCCCCCCTTCTTCTTTTTTTACGGAATACAGACAGAATTCAGGCATTATGTGCTTTTTTTTCAATACAATGAAAGTAAATGGCGACCAATCAAGCTACTAAAAGCAGTCCTCATTTTGGTCTCTCATGCACAAAAACCATGATCATATGAATAATTTGTTCACAAGACATGCAATATAATACACAAGTTGATTTGGATGCCTTTCACTTTCACTCTATAGAATAAAAGAATGGGCATTCTGCTTAAAATCTCTTTTTAGGTTTGAAATGACATAAAGGTGAGCAATGTCAGAATTTTCATTTTAGTAAAGTAAAGCCAGCTTTATTTATAAAGCTTTTTTACAATGACGATTGTTTCAAAGCAGCTTCACGATATTAAACAGGACAATTGCAACAAAATTTGAATCGGCTGTACCGTCGTCCTGGAGAAAACAGTGATGTCATCTAACTTTTAGTACTAACCCTTTAATAAATGTGTCTCGTGTTGAACCGTCGCCGCCGTGTTTATCTTGATGTGTATTCTGCCCAGAACAGTCCTGAGTTTTAGGGTAATAGCCTGTATAAAATATCTGTGTTTGCCAAGCACTCTGTGTTCTTTGGAGGGCCGTATTATGTGCTATCCTTATCTGACTTGAAAAACAAAGTGATATGACCCGAAAGAGCCTCCATTAATCGTGTTATTTCTTTTTTAGTCCGGGTCATTTCATAAGTGAGTGCTGAGTAGAGTGCAGTCAAGCGCGTGTTTGAATCGGCGTGTGTTTTTTGCTTCAGGTTCCTCTGTTGCCCTTTCTACCCATCTTGAGTATATTTGTCAACGTGTATCTCATGGTTCAGCTCAGCGGAGACACATGGATCCGTTTCTCCATCTGGATGGCCATAGGTACGTGCAATCTTTGGGTACACACACACACACACACACACACACACACACACACACACACACACACACACACACACACACACACACACACACACACACACACACACACACACACACACATGATGCAATCCTATCCCACATTCAAACAAATCTAAAGGTCTCATTGCTGTTCTTCTTATCCTTTTGGCCTTTTTTAGTAAACAATGACTGTTGACAATGACATGCAAATTGGATATAAATCTTAACTTTGATGTCAATCCGCAGGCTTCCTCATTTATTTTGGATATGGAATGTGGCATAGTGATGAGCGCAAGAGGCATATACAGAACTGTAATGTTGCAGCGGAGAAAAAGATTTTGACAGGAAGTGAAGGCACTGTGGAGTATGTGACACACACAGAGAAGACCAGCCCATGTTAAAGAACAGCAGACAAACTCTGACAGTAACTAGCATTCACCAACCAGCTGAGAGACCTGAGCTCTGTGTATTCAGCTCTGCCTTTACAGTCACTGCCATCATGAACAATCACTGCAGCACCGCTCAGTGCTGATGCTCTCGCTCACCTGTGATGTGATCATATCGTGTATTAGGACATTAGGGGTGTTTGATCTGACAATGCAAATTCAATGGATCGATTGTGAAATTGACTATTTATACACTCTTAGGGCGTTTTCAGAACTGTAGATTACTTGCTTTGTCCCGAAACAGGGATTCAAATCGCTTTTTGGTTCGGTTTGCTTTCACAAGGCAACATTTCATATGGCAATACAAGTCATGTGACCTCTCACCTGACAAACTTTACCTTTCTCATTGCCTGAACTCAGAGTTGTCAAAGTTTTTTTAGCCTTCCCAAGACACTGTTACATGGTGCAATTAAAACGCTCTTTGAGACGGTCGACAAAAACATTGTAAACTTTTTTGGTGGTTAGTTCTGAAAAGTTTCGGTCTTACCAAATTTGAAGTGGGCATTTCACTTCGTCTTTGCTCACAATCCGTTTTAAAGGCATAGTTCACTTTAAAATGAAAATTCTGTCCTCCTTTACTCACCCTCAAGTTGTTTCAAACCTGTATAAATTTCTGTCTTCAGCTGAACACAAGGGAAGATATTTTAAAGAACGTCAGTAACCAAAGAGTTAACTAGAGCCATTGACTTCCATAGTAAGTTTTTTCCTTCTATGGAAGTCAATGGCTCTAGTTAACTCTTTGGTTACTGACGTTCTTTAAAATATCTTCCCTTGTGTTCAGCTGAAAAAAGAAATTCATACAGTTTTGAAACAACTTGAGGGTGAGTAAAGGATGACAGAATTTTCATTTTAAAGTGAACTATCCATTAAAGAGGTATCAGCAAAACAAACGCTGCTATTTTTCATAATTCTTCTTCTTTTGATTTAGTGCCGGTTGGCATGCAAACGCATTGTGCATTTCTGCCACCTACTGAGATGGAGTGTGTAGCGTCAACGTGGCATCATTATGCCTAATGACTTGATGCGATTTTTTAACATTAACCTTTTATTTTTATATTCTGATGCACTGTGATAAAACATGCTCCACAGTCACTGGTTGCCTACATGTGCTGCATAAACCATTATGTTTTCCAATGATATGCAGTGTGTCCTATTTGGAGACGAGAAATAACCGTATCTTCCCCTCTCTTTCCACAAACCGCTCTCTTATGGCCTACTTCCTTTTATATAGTGTCTTCCCTTTCCATCCTTAACCCAAATTTCTTGCCACATTAATTTTATTGCTTTTTATTAGCCCTTTGATTTGGAATTTCTTAATGGAATACTTATTCCTGTTTCTTAATTTTTTTACGGTCCTCTTGGCTGGAGCAACTGCTTCCTAATTAATGTATGTAATAACCCATCATATGTTGTGATACAACCTGGTTCAGTGGGTCATTGAACCGATCCAGAATTCGTTTTCAAGCAGGCTGACCTTGGTATGATTTTTTTTTGTGTGTGTGTGTGTGTGGTTCTGAGCATGATTACTGTGTTCATACATGCATACCTAAATGAACTGAGAGGGAGAAAATGCTCTAAATGAGCCAGGTGTGAAAAGGCCCTAAAAATAAAGGTTCCAGAAGGAGGTTTCAGAACCTTTCAGAACCAATTTTTCTTAGTAAGAAGAAAATTTTCATTTTAATAATCCGAAAAACTTCCACTTTAAGGGACCTTTTGTGCAATGGAAAGGATTTATGGATGTTAAAGATTCTTCATGGAACCATCGATGCCAATAAAGAGCCTTTATTTTAAGAGTGTTTATAAATAATCATTCCACTTATATTTTTGATTTAAGAATATAGTTGAAAATGAATTAATCGTAAACCAATTTCAATCTTCTTTAATGTTTAAATTGTCATTGCATCATTAATAAATAGGCTGATTTGAACAGCATTGAATTATTGTCAGAGCAAATATTTACACCCCTGTAAGACGTGAGCAATTTGCTTTTAAATGTGTTTGGGAACAGAAATAGGAAAGGATGTTTTTTGATTTTCTATAAAGTATTAAGATTTCCACAGTTTGTTAAATTAAAAAAAAGGAAGAAAAAAAGCATATATGTGAGCCTGGAACACAAAACCAGTCATAAGTCGCACGGATATATTTGTGGCAATAGTCAACAATACATTGTATGGGTTAAAATTATCTATTAAAAAATCATTAGGATATTAAATAAAAAGGTTCCATTTAAGATATTTTGTAAATTTCCAACTGTAAATATATATATATAAAAAATATTATTAGTAGTAATATGCATTTCTAATGACTTCATTTGGACAAATTTAAAGGTGATTTTCTCAATATTTCGATTTTTGCACCCTCAGAATCCAGATTTGGATCTCGGCTAAATATTGTCCAATCCTAACAAAATCATAAAGCTTATTTAGTCAGCTTTCAGATTATGTAAAAATCTAAATTTCCAAAAACTGACCCTTATGACTTGTTTTGTGATCACATACTAAAAGGTTTGGGACAAATGTGTGGTAAAGTGGCATTATCAAACAAAGTGGAACATTAGATATTGAGAAATCTATGAATTGCAGATATTGGTGAACATCCAGCTTTTACATGTTGACTTGTCTTGTTAAAGTGTTTAATTCTAAGAATTAGGATGAACTCTCTTGACCACAACTTATTGTACGTGCCAGAGATGTGAAGCTGCTCAGATAACACTATTTCTTGTATTCTGCTAAACACTATACTTTTTTATCCATGTTACATGTGTTTGTGTAGTCATTGTTAAATGTTTGACATATCCAGTGTACAGTATTCATAGGTCAACCTGCTGTTTAACAACCAGGTGATGTTGAAGAGGAGCAAGTTATGTATGTAATCAGTGTTTTGTCTTGTAAAATTACCTTTTTACTCACTTTACTTACTTTCTATATATTTTTAGAGTTTTTCATTAACCTTTTAATGAATAATCATCAGTCTACACTAGTTCACTGCAGTCATTTAATATATGACAAACAGTGTAATCAATGGACGACCTGAGCATCTGAAAGTGTTTCTTCTGCTAACTAGCACTCAAGTTCTTCTCTGCCTTAAACACTCGGTGGAAATGCAATGTAAATGAGTCATGGAGAATTGAGTCATGAAGATTGTGCACAAGGATTAATACAAATGTGTTAATGTCTCATTAAAAAATATTGCACATCAAATATTCTGTTAAGTGCCTTTGTATATGTATTTTTTTTTTTTTTTTTTTTTGATGTGTTGATTATTCCATGGTCAAAACATTGCAAAGGGATTTCATACAAAGCAATAAAAGATTTTTCCCGTTTTTAAACAAAGTTTCCCACATTATTATTTATTAGAACAAACTATTTAATTTGAGTTCTAGTAAAGTAATTTTTGATATTATGTAATGAGCTGCCACAAGAAAGAATATATTCTGAAGAATGTCAGAAACCAAACAGTTGTATTGGCCCCATTGACTTCCATAGCATGGAAACAAATACTATGGAAGTCAAAGGTCAATTTTAGTTATCGACAATCTTCAAAATATATTATTTTGTGTTTAGCAGAAGAAAGATGGATTTGGAACATAGACAGTAAAATGATTTGGAACAACTTGAGGGTGAGAAGCTTAAAGGGATAGTTCACTTTGAAATTAAATGTTGAATTTTAAACAAAACACGGTAGAGTAGGCAATGCTGAATAAAGTGGTAGTTTTTGCTATTTTTGGACCAAAATGTATTTTCGATGCTTCAAGAGATTCTAATTAACCAACTGATGTCACTACTTTGATGATGTTTTTATTCTCTCTCTGGACATGAACAGTATAGTGTGCTGAATATAAAACTAAATGTCGGACTAAATATAAAATATCTTAAACTGTCTTCTGAAGATAAACTGAGGTCTTATGGGTGTGGAACGACATTAGGGTGAGTCATTAATGACATCAATTTCATTTTTGGGTGAACTAACCCTTTAAAGGGATAGTTCACTTTGAAATTAAATTTTGAAATGTTTTAGCTTACCTCATGAGCATCCGAGATGTAGGAGTATTTGTTTCCCCAGTAGTTTCAATTTTGATCACTTTAGGTCAAACCGTTCTTGTCTGTGCCTCACATAACGCAGGTCTATGGTCACCACCTCAAAGAGCATACACAGAGAAGTCTAAATTAAACAATCCCCCATCGTAAGTACACACTGATGGCCTAAGACACGAAACGAGCGGTTTGTGTGAGAAAACGAACAGTATTTATATCGTGTTTACCTCTTGTACACCACAGGAAACGCACGAGTGCCCTCGGATCAGTCGGACATAGTCGTAGTGGTCCATAGACCTGCATTATGTGAGGCATAGACAAGAACGGTTTGACCTAAAATGATCAAAATTGAAACTACTGGGGAAACAAATACTCCTTCATCTCGGATGCCCATGAGGTAAGCTAAAACATATCAAAATTTAATTTCAAAGAGAACTACCCCTTTAAAGGGTTAGTTCACCCAAATGTCGTTCCACACCCATAAGACCTCAGTTTATCTTCAGAAGACAGTTTAAGATATTTTATATTTAGTCCGACATTTAGTTTTATATTCAGCACACTATACTGTTCATGTCCAGAGAGAGAATAAAAACATCATCAAAGTAGTGACATCAGTTGGTTAATTAGAATCTCTTGAAGCATCGAAAATACATTTTGGTCCAAAAATAGCAAAACTACCACTTTATTCAACATTGCCTACTCTTCCGTGTTTTGTTTTCAAACCTCAAATAAAGCCACAATCACGTGACATTGGCGATCCGAATCATGAATCCTTTCTCTGGACATGGACAGACAGGCTAAATATGAAATATCTTAAACGGTGTTCCGAAGATGAACGGAGGACTTACGGGTGTGGAATGACATTAGGGTGAGTCATTAATGACATAAATTACATTTTTGGGTGAACTAACCCTAAGTGATGACAGAATAGGGCTTGGGCGCCGCGTTGCATTCTGGGACGTCGCGGCCATGTTGATGGCCTCGCGAATGTAAACATACAGCAAGTTGAATGAGGAGAAGCAGAGTTGGGAGAAAGAAAAAACATGTTAAAATCCTGAAAGGGATGTGGAATTTACCGGGATACGTTAAATAGGGAAGACAGGGACCGCTATAGAGACAAAATCGGAACTATTAAAGTTTTGGATCCACATGAATTTCCAAAGAAAGAGCGGAGCACCGACGACGACGAAAACTTTATTTTGTTGGTCCCCAACAGACATTCTACTGACTATAAGTAACTTTGCAACTACAATTCAACTTATTCTACTAACCCGAACCCCAACACATATAACCATAACCTACCAGTCTACTAACAGTACAGTTAATACTCTAATTAGTGTTAGTTGACATGCTGTTGAAAACGTAACTGTTACATAGTTCGTAGAATGTTTAAAGTGGACTATCGAAATAAAGTCTAACCGAAACGTATATATTATTATTATTTTTGCTCTGCTTCCGTTTTTATTTGTTATTGGAATGTTATTGTTTACTATATTTATAATTTGCACTTCCTCCATTTTCTGTCTTTTGTTGTTATTTTATAGATACCTATTTATTTGCTTATATAGTATTGAAAGAATTTATTTTTTTAAAAAGTGTATTTATTGTTATATAAAGTGCACTCCGTTATATAAAGTGCAACAACTTGCACTCCGTTTTCTGTGTTCATTTTTTATTCGTAACCTTTTACCTTGAAGCATTCCACATTTCTGTGTTCTCAGGTTGCACTACTTGCAAATAAACACTAAAAAACATCTGATTGTGTGACAATTCTTGCTTTTTGCACATCGTACTGTTATTACTTCTTGTCCGTGGTTGCGCCTCCAAACATGAAAGCGGTGGAAAGTTAATCCATTTTCGACATTTCCCATGATGATTGTGTGTTGCGCTGTTACACCCCAAAATGCAGCAACGGTTTACCATAGTTGAAATAACGCCAAAATAATCAAATTAAGACACACGACTGAGAGGGAGTACGTCTATAAGCAGTGCGCAGTAGTCCGAGTAGTAGTAAAGGATGCCATCAACATGGCCGCCACGCCAAGTAATGACGTCATGACGCCCAAGCCCTATTAGGCCATTTTAGAATGAACTGACCTATCCCTTAAAGGGGGGGTGAAATGCTGTTTCATGCATACTGATCTTTTTACACTGTTAAAGACTTGGAATCCCATACTAAACATAGACAAAGTTTCAAAAGTTAAGGTGGACGTTTGATGGGAGTATTTCTTTGTCAAAAATACTACTTCCGGTTAGTCATAAGTTTCGGCAAGTTTTTTGAGATCATGCGTCCCCTTTGACGTTAATGGGGGCGGAATTTCCTTGTATGGGCCTTACGGACAATTCTACCGGAAGCGCGTGAGAGAGAGAGGGAGAGAGCGAAACAGGCTACGCCCATCAAAGCGCTGGCTTGTAGGATGCTGCACAGGTGATGTGCACATAACAATGTCACCAAAAAAGTGCGTTTTTGGTTGCCAGACCAAGACAGTCCTGCACAGATTCCCCAAAAACCCCGCGTTAAGACAACAGTGGATGTAATTTGCTTTTCCGGATCAGCAACTGAGTTGCGCGAATGTTTATATCTGTTCGCTGCATTTCGGTGCCGACTGTTTCATAAACAAGGCCCAGCTCGACACAGAATTTTCAGATCGCCTAATGCTGAAGGATGGAGCAGTCCCAACGATAAAGGTCCCAACGTAAGTACCGCAGGCTGTGAGTAAGACTGCTTCAAATGTCTGTGTTTTTGCCTATGCTCATCAAGTAGCCCAAACATGATCACGTATAGTTAATTGATCAATGGAGCATGCGATGTGTAGTGCGCGTACATTTGTTTAGCTGGCCACTATATGTGTAACTTTATGTTTGTGTATTGTAAAAGCACTCCAAACAACAATACACAAAGAGGGGGGAAATATGTTGAACTAAATAAGCACGCTTCTTCATTCAAATGCGCTACTATTCCGTGTCTTTCTATGTAAACACTAACTTAGCCTGCCGTGCAAAACCAGTCCGCTTACTGTCTACACAAACCACGCGTAAACACACAAACACACGTGCACAACTGCACTTCCCACATGTACACCTTCAAAGACAAAAATACGACGATATAATTCAAGTATAAATATGTAAATAACACAAGCCGCTAAGCATATTATATAGTTAGTGTATAACTTGTACCACATAGAGACGTCCTGCTCTAGTCGTTTTTGCTGCTGCTCCTATTCAACAGCAGCCTCTGGGTCTGATTCCGGATCATAGATGTATGGCTGTATCTGATTAAAAGCCATATTTTTATTTTTGAATAAAGTTTTTTTCCCGCTGTTAGGGATGACACAGCTTTACGACGCACTCGACTCAACACAATAGCAGCAGCGCGCACACGTCATTATTTAGCTCCGCTCACACGACACGCCCCCACCCGCTCGGCTTTTTTCGGAAAGACTCGGAACAGCGCATCTTTCTTATATAATTATAAAAAAAATAAAGACTTTTCGGAGATATGCAGGATGCAATGCTACTCTATAGGTACTCAAGATTGACATGACACTGACTGAAACTGAGTGTTTCACCCCCCCTTTAAAGTTGAATGACGTTCACTGGATTATCGGGCCAAGTGGACCAGTTCATGCAGGGTTAGCTGCAGTCCAGCAGAGGGCATTAAAGGACCATTGGACGGGTCTCACGGATTAACTCTAAAGGGGGTGTGCGCAGAAGGGCTGGGGAAATTCATTTTTTTCCAGGAAGGATGGAGCTGAAAGTGTGTAAACGGGGGAGACAGTGGACGGAGAGTTCCTGCGCTGCTTTCAGGCCTCCTGAGCAGCAAGATCAGCCCTGTCCAAACACTCCACTGCAGCCATCATGAAGCTCTGGCTGATTTTCACACTGGCATTGCTTTGGCTGGAGGTCCAAAATGGTGAGCAGATCTCTCGTTGTTTCTTTTGCCTTGTTATTCTTTCTTCATAAAGTCAAACATTGTTTGGTAACACTTTATGTTGCAGTGTATGAGTTGCAATCTATAAATGATGCATAATTACATGCAACTAACCCTAAAACAAATCAAACCAAACCCTATTCCTAAGTACATGTAGTTACTTAATATTACTACTTAAATGTATTATTACTCTGTAAAAGAGACACCTTAAAATAAATAGTAACCCATAGTTTTTATCTTGCTTGTTTTAAATAAGTTGAGAGATGTTATGGAAGAAAGTGGTGACTGATCGCTCCTATAGAAACCAAAATTCCAGAGCAGAAAGAGATCAAATCAGGGCAGAGTTTTACTTAAACCTAAAATTAAATTATACAGAGAAAAAAGCAAAGATAAAATACAGAAATCAGATCTGTATATGACTCTTCTATGACTTTCCCCCCATCCAAACATAAAAAAGGAATCAAAACATTTCTGGACAATTTAATTTATTCCTATGCATGTGTCAGTAATTAATTTAAAAGGATACTTCGATTTAGTAAACCTTTATATTGTTCAGTTTTTCTGCACATAGAACAAGAAAGGCATATTTCCCCAAATTGCTGTTTGTACAGCTGTGAGCAGAAGTAGAGCAAATTTCCAGATGGCGGAACACACTCTCTCTCTCACTCTCTCTCTCACTCTCTCTCTCTCTCTCTCTCTCTCTCTCTCTCTCTCTCTCTCTCTCTCTCTCTCTCTCTCTCTCTCTCTCTCTCTCTCTCTCACACACACACACACACACACACACACACACACACACACACACACACACACACACACACACACACACACACACACACACACACACACACACACACACGAAAGATTTTTCTCCCAGAATATGTATTCATTTTTTAAATTTGGTAATGCCATAAAATGTGGTTCTAGTTGTTGGAATTTAACGAAATAGTCCGATGTAGTGTTTTGAAAGAGAGAGGTGGAGATAGAGGAACACTGTGCTGCACTGTGATTACGGAGAGCTCAGGGAGCACAGTCTCTCCTTCTCTCTCTTTGGTCAGACTGTGGTCACTCAGCCTGTATTTGGTTAGGGTCTTTCTCACTTTATGCTCTTTCACACAGCTCAAGTATTCTGCTGGTTTATAGTCTCTTTTCAGGTGTAAATAGAGTTCCATCTTCTTTTGCAATTCAATGGCTTCTTTCCAATAGGTAGTGTAATGTTGTTTTTGTAGTTGTGTAATTTGGTTGGGCCAGACTGTGCTGTGCTGGTGTGGGTGTGGGTGTAGCAGAACGTGTGCCGGTTCTGCTGCTGACGCTGCAGGGCTTCAGCCTGGTATGAGCTTGGGTCAATGCGCTTCAGGTCCTGGTAGAATTTTAGAGCTCTCTTTTGGATGCTTATTAATAAGGAATATTGTCCTAATTTGGCTTTGCATGAGTTGTTTGGTGTCGCTCTGTTTACTCTTGCTTTTACAAATTTGGGTATGCAGCGTTTCTATTTCTTCTTTTTCCCATTTTGAAAACTCTTGTGTTTTTAGGGGCCCCCAATGTCTCGCCGCCATATAGCGCAATTGGTTCAATGATTGCGTTTAGGATTTTTAGCCAGGTTTGAATGGGAATTTCATGTCGAATTGTATTTTTTAATCATGTAGAAGACCGTAGGATCATTGCTTTTGTTTTCAGCTCATTCACAGTCAGATTGAAGTTCCCTGTTGAACTCTTATTTTAGTCCCAGATAGGTGTATTCGTGGGTGTCCTGCTCTGAAGATGTATTTATTTTTTTCTATTTATTTTGAAAAGGTTCATTTAAGAGCCCATGTTTGACTTAATGTCTCTATGATGTTGAGGAGCTGTTGTAGTCCCTCTTTTGTTTCTGACAGAATGACTAAATCATCTTCAAAGAGGAAACATTTGATTTCTGATTCAGTCAGGATTGGGCAGTCAAATTATTTAACATTTTAGCTACTTAATTAATGTAAATGTTAAATAAAGTGGGTCTCAGTGGACAGCCTTGTCTTACTCCTCGTTTTTAGGGTAGAAAATCTGTTAGTTTGTTCCCAATTTTTACAGCACGTGTTGTTTTTACTGATCAAATAAAATGTTTGACCTCCAATCGCATTTTTCCAGTACTTTTAGAGTCATTCGTGCCAGATCAAATCGAAAGCCTTCTTAAAGTAAACAAAGCAAGCAAAGACTTTGGATTTGCATGTTTCTCAATGATCATGTGGAGGGTGTAGATGTGGTCAGATGTTCTGTCTGTGTATGGGCAAAAATCCAATTTGACTCAGAATCAGAACTTTGAAAGTTTTGAGTGTTCTGCAATCTCATGTTAACAATCGAATAATTTTCTCTCTCTCTCTCTCGCTCTCTCTCTCTCTCTCTCTCTCTCTCTCTCTCTCTCTCTCTCTCTCTCTCTCTCTCTCATGAATGTATTGCTCTTTAGCAGTTCCCCAAGTTTGCCACTCTAATCCAAATGCATATGCTGCTGACGCGTAAACCTATGTTTTGGTTTACCCAGGTGTGTGTCAGCAGGTCAAGCGTAAGAAAGAGGCTGGTGAAAACCGCATAAGACCAGGAAGGAAGAGGGTGAAGGTTCGGTACCCCAAAGTAAAAGAAAAGGAGGGAGAAAGCAAGGGTCAGTCTATCCTCACACAAGTCCTTGATAAAGGCCGTTTTCTCAGATTGGGCGAGAGTCTATCCTTGGATCCTGGGAAAACAATGGAACTGAGATGCAAAGGAACAAAGATTGGCTGGGCATATCCCTCTTACCTGGACACCTTTAATGATAACCGCCTCAGGTATCCTTCCTTCTCACTCCATTCATTTCGTTTGATCGAGACTCGCTTGTCTAAATCGGCAAATTAACAGCTACTGAAGTATTTTATGTCTTGAATACAAGTGTTTAAAAGATGCAGGATTACATGATTCCATTTACATGAAAGGTGTGAAATAAAAATAAAAATGAAATTTAATTGTGAAATAATTAAAACAGAGATGGTAAAAATCTTGACTTATGATTTGTTATTCTTATATATATATATATATATATATATATATATATATATATATATATATATATATATATATATATATATATATATATAAAGCAGGGACTTTAAAACTGAGATTTAGAGGAGACATCAAAGATATTTTACGTAAACTGAAACAAAACATTTGTGTGTGATTATAAAATTCCCATTAATGCATTAATGGATAAAATATGATTTTTCAGATGAAAATTATCATCATTGATGGACATGAAATGTAACCCAAATTCTAGAATACTGCAGAAATAGTAGAATTACCGGTAGTATGGTATTCCAAATGTAGTCCAGGTCTAGACTTGTTTGATTCTGCTGTTCCAGCATCAAGCAGCATGAGCGGTACAGTCAGTTGATTCTGACGTCGCCCTCTGCTGCTGATACGGGGGAGTACAGCTGTTGGGTGCTGCTCTGTGATGGAGTGGAATGTGAAAAGGATGGAGACACTACCTCTGCTACCTACATATACTTTACAGGTACAGCGTCTGATCACATATCACACAATGAGACCTGTGTGATCTACTTTAACCTCTAAAGACATTGTTACATTTCTCTTTGCATCTAGACAAAGATGAGCTGTTCGTCCCCTCTGCCATCCATTTTGAGATTATCTACCTGCGCCCTGACAAGCCTGCCACCGTCCCTTGCCGTGTCACCAACCCCAAAATCAAAGTCTCACTGCACAGGGAGGTTCCTGCGGAAGAAATCGCAGTGGATGGCACCCAGATATCCTATAATCCCACTAAAGGCTTCATCATCCAAAACCCCAGTCCAGAACATAAGGGAGCTTATTACTGCAAGGCCAACAGCACCACAAAAAACACCCCACAAATATCTACGAAATACCAGCTGCTGTATGTGGAGGGTAAGAGGAGAACACTACAGCGTTGCTAATAACAGTTAACGCACACATTTAATAGTGTTTTTGTCATTGTATGAATAAGATACATTATATTGCCAAAGGTTTTGGGACGCCTGCTTTTACATGCACTTGAAGTGTAAAGACATCCTATTCTTAATCCGTATGGTTTAGTATTGTGTTAGCCCACCCTTTACAGCTATAACAGCTTCAACTCTTCTGGGAAGGCTTTCCGCAAGGTTTAGGTTTAGTGTGTTTATGTGAATTTTTGATTATTCTTCTAGAAGTGCATTTGTGAGGTCAGGTGCAAATGTTGAACGAGAAGGCCTGGCTTGTAGTCTCCGCTCCAATTTATCCCAAAGGTGTTTTATCTGGTGGAGGTCAGGAGTCTGTGCAGGCCAGTCAATTTCCTCCACACCAAACTCGCTCATCCATGTCTTTATGGACCTTGCTTTGTGCACTGGTGTGCAGTCATGTTGAAACAGGAAGGGGTCATCCCCAAACTGTCCCCAAAAAGCTGAGAGCATGAAATTGCCCAAAATGTCTTGGTATGCTGAAGCATTAAGAGTTCCTTCCACTGTAACTAAGGGAACAGGCCTAACCTCTGAAAAACAATCCCACACCATAATTTCCCCTCCACCAAACTTTACACTTGGCGCAAACAATGCAGTTTTCCTGGCAACCAGCAAACCCAGACTCGTCCATCAGATTTGCCAGACAGAGAAGCATGATTCGTCACTTTAGAGAACACGTCTCCACTGCTCTGGAGTCCAGTGGCGGCATGTTTTACTCCACTGCATACAACACTTTGCGTTGCACTTAGTGATGTAAAGCTTGGATGCAGCAGCTCGGCTATGGAAACCTATTTCATGAAGCTCTCTATACACTGTTCTTGAGCTAATCTGAAGGCCACAAGAAGTGGAGGTCTGTAGCTATTGAAAGTTGCTGACTTCTGCGCACTGTGTGCCTCAGCATACGCTGACCCCGCTCTGTGATTTTATGTTACACCTACCACTTCATGACCAAGTTGCTGTTGTTCCAATTGCTTCCACTTTGATATAATACCACTAACAGTTGACCGTAGAATATATAGATGTGAGGAAATTTCACGAATGGACTTATTGCACATGTGGCAACCTATCAACGGTACCACTCTTGAATTCACTGAGCTCCTGAGAGCGACCCATTCTTTCACAAATGTCTGTAGAAGCAGTCTGCATGTCTAGGAGCTTGGTTGTACATACCTTTGGCCATGGAAGTGATTGAAAATCCTGAATTCAGTGATTTGGAGGAGTGACCCAATACTTTTGGTAATATAGTGTGTATATTTTTTGGTGTTTTCCCCGTTGTAGTGCCTAGTGGCCCTCCTTTTGCGACCATTGAGGCTTCGTCGAGCACAGTGAGTGGTGGAGACATCTTCAACATTACTTGCACAGTTCTGGGTGAACCTGAGATGAATGTCAGCTTCAGCTGGATGTATCCTGGCCAGGTGACTGTTACTTTTGTTATACCCTTAAGAAAAGATCTGAGCTTCTGATTCAGGTTGATTGATTACATTTTTTTTAATAATGTATTAATTACAATATTATGCCATTTTGTCGGTGCTACAGCTTTGCTCATGATAACTATAAAGATACACCACCAGGCAAAAGTCGACAATACTTAGGATCTTTGATGTTTTTAAAATATTTTATTAAAAATACAGTAAAAACAGTAAAATATTATTAATATAAAATGTCTTTTTTCTATTTGCAGTATTTGTAAATCAGTGATGCGCGGGTTGATCCAAAATGAGCGGGTAGGGTACCCACAGTTACGAGTCATCCAAAAATATTTTTAATGATATTCGGGTCGCGGTCGGTCAGGTCGTTGGAAATAAAGATGACGCGGGACAAAATGCCCGATTTCCCAACACACTGAACTGAGCAATGCCATTGTACCATTTTATTAGGCCATACTTTTAAATGCATTTAGCTCAGTAATGTCCAATACGATCACATGGTAATGCATATCAATAGTACGAGTGTGCAATCTCGTGGAATGTAGCCTATACACCAAAATTAGTTTTGGCGTGCATATGCTACGCAGTTTTTCGCATGCATATGGTACGCACTTTACGGCGTGTATATGATACGCTCTTGGGAAGGATGGGGGTGGAGGGGTTGGTGGTTCGTTCGTATAATACGCCATAAAGTTCATATTATATGCACGCGAAAAACCGCGTGGATAAAACTCATTTTGGCGTATACAATCCAGGGCAGATTTTTGTTGGGAAAGTCGGTGGGAGAGATGCACACTTTGATTAGACTGGATAAACACATGCAGCATCTTAATTGTTAAGAAAACGAAATGAAATAAATGAATAAATCAAGCCTTTATTCCATAACACTATAGGCTCATAGCCTGACAAGCCAGACCCACATCAAGATGTTTGGTCTGGAAACTCACCATTGACAGGGCTCAATCCGAGGGGCGGGATAAACGGTTGTCTTTCAAACTCCCTCTGCACGCGATAGGATAGCGGTACCACCAACCAGAGCAACGAAGGTGAAACAGAGCTTGTTGATAGATTAAACATTCGCCGTATCCGGTCGGCAAAACTCAGAACACATCTTCCCTTTTTAAGAATGACTTCAGTGCCGTTCTTTGTTCTTTTCGCAGAGAAAAGCTGATTCGAAAGACCACCGTTCGCCACTTTCTGTGTTTACTAGAAGCATGCAAACGCAACTCGGCCATCGTCATTATGGCCCCGCCCACCGACTCTATACACGATGTGATTGGCCCGGCAAGAGTTAGGTGATTACAGCTCAGAAGTGTATTGAGAGTTGCTAGACGACACTCGCGGGCAGATTAGTGCTGCGTTCCACTCCACTTTAAGACATGCACTTGCAAACTTCCCTAAGCACTTCCCCTTGGGGGAATCCCTGCCGCCATTTTGAAGTGCGTTCCACTTCATGAAGTGGACAAGGGAAGTTTATATGGACAGACCCTTGCTCCCTTGATTTTGACCGAGTGAGCGAGTCTACTTCATATGTACACTTCAGGCAGCTTCATATACCACAATGCAACGCGATTGTGACGTCACCACATATCGCGTATAATTTACCCCACCACAAACAACTATGATATTTTTAAAAACATTTAAAACAACCCAAACACATCCATATAGATATAGAATGCTGCGTTAAACAATTTCGTAAAGCTGGATTCCAAGTGATCAAGGGCTTAGGGCGTTCCAGTTCAGTCCATTGCAAAGTTTCCGCCAGTAGTGGGCACTCATGCAACGTAAGCAATGACGCACATCCGAGTGAACGAGACGGAGGGAAGTTTGCGAGTGAAGGGCATGATAAAAATGAACTGGAACGCAGCATAGATTTGCTGCCGCTAGGGTCTAGATTTCTAGGCTAATAGGCTCATACAGCTTTTAGAAAAAGAACAGTTTGCAACTTCACTCAAAAGGGCTTTCACACTTTTCCAAAAGTGGGCTCTCTCTCAGTTGACCTCCTCATGAATTCTCCAAGCAGGGTCGAAACATAAACATTGCGTTCATCAATAATATGCATCTAGAGACAGCTGAAATGGAAAATGATGGGCCGCCTCAAGAACTGCCTGCTCTCGCCGCCGCACCCCGTCAGGGCCTGAAACATTTCTCTCCTCCACAGGATGGATTAATTGATATTAGGCCTATGCCAGGGAGCATTTACTACTTTAAAAAAATGCGGGTCAGGAAGCGGGTTGGGTACAATATTTTCTTTTTTGTGGTCCGAGTTGCAGGCGGGTTAGTTGAAAATGTCGGTTGGGTGCGGGTTGTTTATACATTGACCTGCGCGTCACTGGTTTAAATAGACACTCCGTAATTATAAATTTAAATAATATGTATCATTTTTAATCAATTTAATGCATACTTGCTGAATTAATTTTCATATATATTTATTTTATCTTTTTTGGGTAACACTTTACAATAAGGTTCATTAGTTAACTACATTAGTTAACATGAACTAATAATGAAACAATCATACAGCATTTATTTAACTTTGTTCATGTTAATTTCAACATTTACTAATTCTTAATTAAAATCTTGTTAACATTAGTTAATGCGCTGTGAACTAACGTGAATAAATCATGAACAGCTGGATTTTTAATAACTAGCGTTAACAAAGATGAACAAATACAGTAACAAATGTATTTCTCATGGTAATCATAATTATCATTATTTCAAACCTTTGATTCAGATAAATAGGTTTTAATGTGCTGTTCTTGTGACTTTTCTCTCTCTCAGGGTCAGAGGCCAGTGAGCATTCATGACTCCTGGAGGCTGATAAACCGTGGCGTGGGACACACCACACGCATCTCCCAGAGCGTCATAACTGTGGATGATGTTGAAACGATTGATTATGGAAAGTACATCTGTACCACCAAAAATAAGAACGGCGAGACATTGGTGGCCACGTCGGTGAAGTCACTTGACTAGAAAGAACATCAGTATTCTATATTGAGCTGAGCTGGACTCACACTTCTGGCTTTTTGGTGCTTAAATCATTATGAAAAACATGCATTCTATATACGACTTGGAAATAAAGTGCTTCTTTGACTGAAACTTAACGATCAAGAAAGTTGATGCAATCTTCTTGTTTAATGGTAAATCAACACTATATATAATGCACTATTACCAGTGAAAAAGAATCCGTTATTTCAACCTGTAATTCTCAAAATGGAAGGTGTTAAGGTCTATACGCATATTTTTACAGGCATGAAATATGTCTGAGGAGCATGAAGGCTTTGTGCTCTGCTCTAATGGACTCCGTATGTGGAATGTGCAGCGGGAGCCCAGTGCTTATTTTGGTTCAGTGCGACACATTCAAAGTATGTTTCTCCTCCTCTCGCAGAGATTTCGGTTATTGAATTATTAGCAATTCAAGATAATTCTCATAAATCTTGAATTGAGCTCAAGATATTCATAGTCTATATTCATATATTCTACATGCATGGTCAAATTCAATTCATTCATATCCATAGTCAAATTTCACAGCTATTTACTATACAGTTCTAAAAAGATGATGAAGAGCAATGAGAAAACCAACAGGTTCCTGCTTGCTTTCACACATTAAACAGCATGACAAATGCAAAACAGGTGCATTTAAATTTTCTTTATTAATTGCATATTTTCAAGAGTTTCAGTTTCACACCAACATCCACACCAAAAGCTTAGCTATACATATTTTTTAAAAAAACTTGCTTTTTAATTTTTGTATATAGCTTGCATGTAAAGCTGCAGTGGAGGGTTTCAGACCGAGGGGGCGCTTCTGAGGCCACTGGAACATGCTCAGTCAATTACATTGGTCTCATGATCAGATATAAATATAGAAATAAAGACAAAAAAAACTCAAATCCTTCCCTAGGGCTCAATCATACTTAATAATATACAAAACCCGTATTCAAGAACATCTTTATGAAAAAAATTCAGCTTCCCAACATGCCTTCATTCTCAGGGCTGCCTAATGACATGCCATTTCAATATCAAGCACACTTACAGCATACCATTGTGATTAGACTGCATCTCTGATTGCCAGTGAGGAAAAGGGATAATTCAACCCCTATACAGGCATTAATCAAAACATTCAGGCTTTTTAATCAACTATTAACTGCATGTAATCTGCATATCTCCCATGAATATATGAGTGATATGGAGAGCATATCCGAGATGAAATCATTAAAGGGATAGTTCACCCAAAAATGACAATTCTGTCATCATTCACACACCCTCAAGTTGTTCTAAACCCATCTGATACTATTCTGTTGAACACAAGATATACATAATGTTGGTTATTAAAAGTTGCTTGACCCCATTGACTTCCATAGTAAAAAAAAAAGTCCAGGTGAACAACAAAATAAAAACTGTGTTCAACAAAACAAACTAATACAGGTTTAGAACAAGTTGAGTGTGATTAAATCACATAATTTTTATTTTTGTGTGAACTATCCCTTTACCTTTGATCTGGGTGAAACGCACCTCGATGCAGTTCTTAAAATGTGTGATTATATTAAAAAAACATTTACAAAATCAAAAAGGCATGATATAGACAAGAAAATGTTGCATAAGGTTTTGCGAACACCTGGTTAAGTCTAGACACCTGAATTTTTCCATTCGGGTAAACCGTAACAGTCCGTTTATGGCATGGGTTGATCTATGAAGCGATGCTTCAGAAAACTTCACCAGGGGTTTGACGTCTTACATGAAATAAAGGGAAACCAAATGCTTCACGAGCAACAGCATCTGGGAAATGTCCACTGTCCATCTGGCATTTGGGCATTTGTCCCAGGGCAACGATAAATCGAGGTTTATACAGGTACACATCAAGACGTCTGGTGGAAAATGCTTCAGAAGTTGACAAAGCCCCATTCATTTCTGATGTCAATCCTATGAAGTCAGGAACTTCAAGCAACGAAGCAATTCAGGAGGGGAAAAAACAACTACTTTGAGAGAAACTTTCTACAAACCCTGAGATATTCCTTTTTTCTCCATAGACAGACGTGAAAGGCAAAAGTACGATACGAGGGTGGTTTCATTGGTAAGTGCTTCTGTGCAATATTTTCTTCAGTTATATTTTTCTTAGTATGTACAAGAGTGTTTATTCCATTTTGAGAGCCAGTGATATGGTCCAGACCAGCTTCATGCAGGAAGTGCTTCATCCTGTACAAAAGTGCTTCCTGGAAGCTGAAGGCCGTTGTTATCTGGGGGAGACGGGAGGGCTGGAGAACACCCCTGAGTTCCGTGGTGACTGGAGAGTGAGGGACGTGGAAGGAGAGACCTTGCGGGGGCTGTTTAGATCGCCGTTATTAAGCTTCCAGATCAGCTCTTCATTCTCCATAGACAAACGTTTGTTCACTTTAGACTCCTTCTGGAGGGATTCCTGCAAAACTGCCTGCTCTGTGGACAGTTGTCTGAAACGAAACTTAATTAGATTAGTCACCATTACTGCATAAGAAGAAAGGAGAGGTGTCTCGGCACAAAGCTTTGCTGCAAGGAAAACAAACTTTTCCTGCTGCCGTAAGAGTGCAAATAATAATCAAAGTAATTTAACTGTCAAAGCATTGCCAGAAGCTAAATTGTGGAATTTCTCTTCTACACAGACAAAATGCAAATACTATGAAACTTCAAATACTTTAGACAGTCAGCCCTATGGCAAACCAAAGCCCACTAGGGAAAACACTCAAGTGTTAGAAGCTAGATAAGGTGGATATGAGTAAAATAATTATACTCAGTGAAATCACATTTACCTCAAATGCACTTGCCTGTAATTCAAGCAACCCTTTAGAGTTTTTCAGTCATGTTTGATCACGCTAAACTACTACAGGACAGCACTTGGCCCTCCAGGAGCTGGAGCTGACCATCCCTGGCTTAAGGAATCATGAGCTTATGAACACAATCACAAACAATACCTAGACAAAGCAGCATGTTTGTCCATTCTGGCTTTGAGGTCCTCATTTTCCTGTTGCAGCTTCTTAAGATATTCATCTAGCTTCACATTCCTCTCCATCTAAGAATAAATCAAAGTCTTAGTGTTTCTCCAGCACAGACAGGAGCATAAGATTTCGGTCATCTCTTCACTGTCATTAGAATGAACACAAAGGAGAATTTCTCCAGCTAAATGCAAAACATAATTGAGCTCACCAGTTTGTCTATCTGCATGAGTTTCTTGTCTTGTTCATGGATCTGCTTGTTTTTGATGTCCAGCACTACTTTAAGGCTTTCAAGCTCCTGCTCCAGATAAAGAGTGTGGGAGTCCTGGGAGAGATCAGAGATATATACTGGCTTTCCTAAACTGGATTCATCATTTACATTTTCATCTTTACATTTGTTGGCTTCACATATTAAACACTTTGTTTTCACACATAATGTTTTGTTAAATGAAGACCACATTAAACTGACTTGTTTCATGCATTTATCATTTATGGTTGCTTCTTTTCAAGTGCATTTTTATGCAGTATAGATTTGATCATTTTGCTCTGGTCCCAGACCCAGGATCTCAAAAACTGTGCATGCATCATATTTGTATAACATGCAAAAAACATTTAATAACACACTATACCATTTACAAGTATAGGTTTGGTAAGATTTCTAAATTTTTTGTAAAAAGTTTCTTATGCTCACCACATTATAATAACATCTATTTGTATACATTATAAAATGTAATTTAGTCCTATGATGACAAAGCTGAATTTCCAGCATTATTACTCCAGTCTTCAGTGGTACATGATCCTTCAGAAATCATTCTAATATGCTGATTTGATGTAAAACAAATAAAATTAGTTATGCTGCTTAATAGTTTTCATTTGAAACATACATTTTTGGTATGTCTTTACTCTCACTTTTGATCCATTTAAAGCACTGTTAATACGAATTTCTTAAAATAAAAAAATAATAATACAAATATCCGTAACACTATTTTAAGGGGATGTTAATTACATGTACCTGTAGAAGCAACTGTAAATTATGCATAATTAACCCAAGTAATCAACCCTAAACCTAAACTTAACTCTACAGTATTTACATTTAGTACATGAATTGTGACACTGTAACAAAGACACATTAAAATAAAGTGTAACCCAAACTTTTAAACACTTAAATGTTTATATTTGAATTATATTATAACTAATAATATTTTGTCCAGGGATGTGTGTGCATACACTCTACTGGATGCTGTTAGTGAACAAACTAAAAGAACAGAGAATGAAGTGCATGCTCAGCCTTATCACACTTTTCATAGGGCAGGGTCTGGCAGAATTATGCAGGGTAGTTATCTAAAAAATGTTGAGAGTTCTGGAAAGACCCGTCTAATATTAACCCGCTATTCATAGAAAATACACTGACTACTTAAAGCAGCGATACATTACTATCAGCGGCACTGGCTGAGTGCTTGATAACAGATGTTTGGGAGCTACACAAGGGTGTTACGCACCTGCGTTTTCTCAGCCAGATCCATTCTTCTCTTCACCTCAGCGTTCAGTTTTTCTTTGAGGCTGTTATTCTCTGTTATGAGCTCCTGAATTTGATTCTGTTTGAGGAAAAGCACACTGGAATTAATATGTTTGCTACATAACAACATTTGGAATTTTAGCTTTTGGTCGCTGCCTTACAGATAATGTCTCCTCGGATTCCTTCAGTGTGGTGTTAAGAGTTTCCATTTCCTTTTCATGGGACTGTTTGAGTTCTGAGAATGTCAAGTCAGAGTATGTTAATGTGTGGGAGAGGTAATGTTGTTGGATTTCAAACTGTAAGCAACAGGTGCAACATTTGCTCACACATTTTAGAGAGAAAAATAAAAAACAACTCCCAAGATTATTTACCCCTGAAAGACTCCTCAAAGTGTTGTTTTAGGCCAGCCACCTCCTCTATATGGCTGACTTCCAGTTCCTTCTTCAAAGCCTCGTGTTTTGATCGTAACTCTTCTAGCTAGACAAGTAACAATAAAGTAATTTTGTAAAAGTCTTGTTGGTTTATTGTAGTGTACAAATGATTAAGAAATCAGATGTCATGTCCGAACAACTAAAAGGCCAAGGCTCATATGCAAAGATACAAAACAAAAGCTATGACATTTCTTCACATAATTATCATTGTGTTCATTTTTACTAATGAAGACATCTAAAATCCACTCTATTAAACAGAAAGTGTGTCAGGACACTGGGGAACAAACTAAAAAGGCCCATTGTCATCCACACCTGCTGCTCCATCTGAGTTTTGCACTTATCCGCCTCCTCCTGGTAGGTCTGATGAACCTTCTCCCACTCAGTGGAGTAGAAGGTCTTCAGTCTCTCCTCGAGGTCAGCGAGGTCCAAGCGGTGCTGCTCCTGGACCTTCTGCAGGACTCCATCGAAGGCCGCGCGCAGCTCTTCCTTCTCCTGCTCCAGACGCTCACAAGAGTAGCCCGAGCTCACTGAGGAAAAGGTCAGATGGTCATTTGGATGTTAGAAGATCAATTAAGTGATTCACATTCAGTTAAAAATATCAACCCCAAAGAGCACCATTTAGGATGTCTTTTTTTGGAATGATGACACAGCAACCCTCCAACTTAAAAAAAAAAAAAACAGAGAGAG
This sequence comes from Pseudorasbora parva, assembly GCF_024679245.1. Classification (NCBI taxonomy): domain Eukaryota; kingdom Metazoa; phylum Chordata; class Actinopteri; order Cypriniformes; family Gobionidae; genus Pseudorasbora; species Pseudorasbora parva. The sequence goes on from NC_090182.1 coordinate 28,097,680, forward strand.
AGAGAGAGAGAGAGAGAGAGAGAGAGAGAGAGAGAGAGAGAGAGAGAGAGAGAGAGAGAGAGAGAGAGAGAGAGAGAGAGAGAGAGAGAGAGAGAGAGAGAGAGAGAGAGAGAGAGAGAGAGAGATCTTATATCTTATGCACTGATCTGTGATATGAAAATATAGATATGCTATATGTAGACAGCAGTGGAATAATAACCAGAGCAAATGTTGAAAGGCCATTTGTCCATTTGTCGCTTTGACTTCAAGCCCTGCCAACACTATGAATCATTACTCAAGTATTCTGCATTAAGTCCCAGTTGTCTCTATAGTTATGGTATCTCCAGCAGTTCTGTAAATAAAGCGTCAACTGTTACACAAAACACGCCAAATTACAACTGATGGAAAGAACACTAATCCACAGAGGCATAATGAACAGATGTTTCCAAACCTCTCAATCAGAACTTTGACACAGATACTGTCCCTCTGAGCATGAGCGATCTTTGCCCAACTCTTAGAAACAGATGACACTTCACTGCACAGAACACATGGGCACAGGGGGACTGCGGCGGTTTACATACAAAAGTGGCAAGCTGAATGCTACAGCTGCTCCTGTCTTTGTAGTGTACAAGTGTGCTGTCAAGTCCTCCAGCTCATAAAGAAACAGGCTGTTCTGGTGGGACCATTTGAGGTTGGGATTTCTGGCTAAATGGACACCCTATGGTTTTCCAGAATTAAGGCATAAATATAAAAGGAAATATAAAAGAAAAGTCAATTAAATTAATATGTTAATTAAAAATATTTAATATTTGCATTTAAAAATTTGATATATTTATGTATTTAAATAAACACCTGTAAATATATGTATTTAAAATATATGTATTTATATGCGTTTACTTATTCACTAAATCTCTATGTATTTATTAATTTAATTTATTGATTAAATAATAAATCTCTATTATTTAAATATCTTTATTATTTATGTATGTGCATTTAAATGCCCTTTTTAAATAAATACAGATATTTAATTATTTATTCATTTATATTTATTTAATACAATTATTTATTATTTAATATTGCTACAGGTATTTATTTGTTCTCTATTAATTTATGGAATTCAGCCATACAAAGACTTTTTAAAAGGGGGTATAAAGTCAGGGTGATAAAAGAGTCCTGATATCACAATAAAGATAAAATATATCAATAACTATCTTGAAAATAAAAAACTAATGATTCTTTTCCTTATTTATTAGAAGAAGAAAAAATCTTCACGGTTAATTAATATTTTTAACAATCTTTATCCGCCAAATTTGAGACATATGGTGGGACCAACAAAGTCATGTAATGCAAGCAGCATGTAAAGGGCAGAAAGTCACTTTATAATTACAGTATAATGTAATATAATGAAAATATAATGAAATAATAGCAGAAAATCAGGCAGCTGTTTCAGACACAACTCATCATTCCACTTGTTCCATAAGGCTGATATTATGCTCATATTTTGTGTGTAAAAAAAACCTCAATGCAGTGCGCTGGAACTTGTGAATGAGTGTCTCATAGGTGTATGTATGCAAAGGGATGTACGGTATCAGGCTGCATTTCACAGTATGTGTAAGCATTTCATATGTTTCATAACAATATAATATTTGACTACTTAACACATTTATGAAAGCATTTCATATATGTATGCACAAGGGAAGCTTGATTTAAGTGCTACAACGTCTAAATTCTGTAGTGTAGCAGTTTATTTTCAGCTCATTTCACTGGTTTACTGGTGCATCAGTAGGCGTTTCTGAACTTTATTATGAAAAGGTCAAGAGCATGTCAGCAAATTAATTACTTGAATGAGTCACAACACAAGAACGTCTGTTGTTCTCCAGGGGGAATCGTGGGTCTTATCCCTTACTGGCACTGCAACCTAATCATCTGTATTCTAGGATGAAAGCCACAGATTTTTTTTCTTTTTAAGGGAGTCATAAATGTGAATCAATTAGAATCGCTATGAAGTTGCTTTTAGGGGTTAAATTAAAACAGTATCTAAAGAACAAGCTGTATAAAGGACAGTTAGCAGAGCTAAAACATGATCAGATCCATGCAGAGAAGATGAACCAGACCCAGAGCTCACTAATGGCTTGATGCGCTTCATGAATCTTCAGTGTAATTCTATTATAGGTTATATTTATGATGCAGGTCCATGCTGAAGGCCTATAAATAACCCCAATATTGCAAACGAGAGGAAAAATAGACAGTTAGTTAGGAGGATGATGCATTATTTTCAACAAAAAAAAAAAAAAAAGAATAAAAAAAAAATAAATAAACAGGTCATGATGACTCGACAGTCAGCAAATATGACTGTGTATATGCATCCAAACTGTATATTTAGCTAATTTCAGGAAGCTTAACTACAGTACATATATGTATGTGCACACATTTTCACATCTAATCCCTTTTCAAAATGGAAAACTAAACGTCGCTTTAACAATCCTGGACTGAATTTGCCCCGAATATATCTAGTGACATCGGCTAGGCATGCTTATCTTGAAAATAATGCGTGGTATTTTGAGAATAGCTTTAATACGAAAACATAAGGCTAGTACCATTCTGGACAGAGAAGTTAATAAGTCACATGCCAAATAGCAAGCTAAATTAATTAGACACAGTTCTAGCAGGTTTTGTGTGAAGACAGCACTCGCTTCACTGGCAGAGAGCAGTTGTCCTGTGTTAAAAGACACTTTTGTTTTATAAGGGAATTCTGGGTGTGTGCCAAAAAGCATGGCACTGACATCACTCGTGCCATACTAGGGCGAAAGCTGAAATGAATACTTGGGCTGTGGGTAAATTGCTACATTTTGCAGATATTCCTACAGCTATGTTGTGACTTCAAGAGGTGGTCTGAAGAATTCTTGCGGGGGTCTTAAACATGGTCAGGAGCATTGGAATGTGATCATACGCTCAAACGGTGATTAGAATTGTAAAGAAAGATCATGTGCAGGACTTAAAAGTTTGCCAAGTGATAGAGAAAAATAATGCTTTCTGATTCGTAAAAATACATGAATCCCAAAGAGCATATATGATCAGCCGAGAAAGAACATAAAACCTCATATCACTCCCTTTTACGTGCTCAGTTTTCAGGTGGTAATATGAGCTGTGAAATCAATGCATCAGACGTCTCTCAGGAGGAATACTGTCCCGTACCAAATACATTTCTCCATGTTACTTGCCCCATTAGACTGAGGGAAATCAGACTTGTCTGACCTTGTCAGTATGACCTTCACATACCAGGAGGCTTTCTGCCTTTGAGCTTGTGCTTTGTGGGGCTGGGGGGGCTGGGAGGGAAGGACAGGACCAATAAAATGAACAGACCATGCTCATCTAAAACCACATGGTAGTTTGTGTATTAGCAAGCATGCTTAGTGGCAAGCAAATTTAAATACAATAACAGTCAAAAGTTTGGACACTACATATATAAATTGTGCTTGTGCATTTTTACATAAAAACTATTTTAAAATAATTGACAACAGGACAATAATGAAGCTAAAAGTGTTCAACAGTTTGGGGTCGGTAATATTTTTAAAACTTTTTAGTAGAAAATATCTTGTTCACCAAGGCTGCATTTAAAATATAGCAAAATAGAAACATTTAGAAATATCATTTCACTTTAAAAGAAATGTTTTCTATTATAATCCATTTTTAAATATTTACTTCAGTCTTTAGTGGCACATGACCCTTCAGAAATCATTCTAATATGCCAATTTATTGCTCAAGAAACATTTCTAAATTGTGCTGTTTTAATATTTTTGTGGAAACCATGATATATTTTTCAGGATTATTTGAATAGAAAGTTTAAAAGAACAGCATTATTGCTGAATAATAATAAAAAAAGAATAAATCCAACAGACCCTACATTTTTTTAAATGGAAGTACATGGGAACTAATATGATTTAAAAAGCAAACCAGAATGCACTACGTGAAATTGGAGAATTTCGGATTGTGTAGAGCTAAAATATTAAACTTATTTTGGTCCCATTTGTGTTTTTTTTGAAGTTTTGACAAACTTTTGACAGGTTTTGACAGATACAGGCTATCAGCCTCTAAAGCGTGAGAGGTCATGGTAGTCTGCGTGTTATGGCAAGAAAGAGCACGCCTACCATTCATCACTGATTACCACTTGTGACCAGCAATCCAAATATTACATTAATTACAAACAGCGACATTTTGGCAGCTCTCTCCATTCTTTCCGCAGACAGTGAAAGCCAAGCACTCTATAGTGACTCACACACACTTACCCAGCTCCTCCCGCAAAGTGACCAGCTCCTGAGACAGCTCCCTGCGCTGCTTCATCACCTCCTCATGCTGCGGGAAAACACAAGAACAAAACAGTGCATCATTTCTCAATGCAGGGCATGCATCGCATTACCCAAATTACACAAGAAATGGAATCTGCCAAAAAAGTATGTAGTCATGGAGCAGGGCAATGCCAAGTGCAATCTAATGTCATGATAAATGAACAACTCTGAAATTCCTTTTGCAGACAAGAATTATGCATCAGGCTGTTCCTCTGATGAGTCGGATATGACAGTTTTCAGATTTAAACATGGCATAAATAACTGCTTATATTAGCAAAGCAAGTGTTCAAAAGAAAACAGGCAATCCTGTAATTTAAGATATCAAAGAAAAAAAGAAAAAATTGTGTTGCAACAGTCATGACAGATATTTGCACAGGCATGCAAGAATCCCACAGCACAGCTCTGTGGTTTACACACCACTATGACAGCTCTGCCGGTGTTTAATTTAAAAGACTAACATATGAATGACATCAACAACCGAATGTAGAGCAATGAAATCAGCAGTGTCTCTCTCTCTCTGTGGAGGACAGTCAGCGCCACAGCTGCAATGCTGTCAGCCTCCCCGACCAACACAAAGACGCATCAAAAACGCGTGCTGCCGTCCTGACCTGCCCCTTCCCCCAGAGATCAATGAAAACACTGGCAGAGTGACATTTACACAACAGTTATGAACTCATTAGCATTCATAACATATTCACTAGGATAAATCAAATAGTACACCAAAATCAAATGTAAAATTACCATATAAACTAAACCATACTCAACCTCATCTCACTGAAAGGACATGCTTTGTATAGGCATCCACAGCCATCCCATTTCAAATGCCAATCTATCCCACCCTGCTGAGCGGATAATGTCTTTACCCTGTGTCCAGCGCAGGGAGTGTTAAGGCACACTTTGCTGCCGGAGCAGCCCATAGTCCCGTCTCTGTGACTTCAGTCCAGAATGCAGGAATACAGCAGCCCAGATGCATGAACCTCTGCCACCTCCACCTCCTCTCTCTGCCGTCTAGCTCTACATCGGACAGACTAGTGGAATAAGCTCATTGGCTCTCACCTCCTCCAACCACTTGCCTTCTCAGTGGTGAAAGGATACCGTAATACAGCTAAAAGAAGGGCAACAGAGGGAGGCGGCTATACTGTGCTCGGGAGAAAGCTACATTAATGCTGTACTTTAGGACACCCACAGCAAGTAGAGCAAAGAGAGCTGAAAAAATGACATGTCTGACAGTTGGTTGACTGAGTGGCACTTAATAAAATGGAGCATGTTACAGGAAAAGTGTGCAGTGACCTTCCCACAGGACATGAGAGGACAGAAGGACTGCTGCCTTTTTCTTGCTTTCCTTTCAGCACCTCTTCAGAATTTTCTAACAAAGTGGTACAGGTTCAACTTCACATTCATATTTATGCTTATTAAATATTAAAAACTGGACAATATACTCGTCATAGATGTCACTTTTAACTTAACCTGGCGGTCTGAAAAACATTTGGTGTTAAATAAAAAATGGAGTTGACCCTGTCTAAGATCCAAACCTACATAACAGTAGTTATTGCAAGCCAAATAAGCTATATGCTAAAGAAAAATACAATATAATAATAATTATCATTCATATGAATAAATAAAAACATATATATTTCTGTATGCAGTAGAAAATAAATTCTTATTTGTATACTACTACTACTACTACTACTACTAATAATTCCTACCCTAATAATAATAAGTTACTTATAATAATAGTTAATAGTTAAATAAGTTACTTTTATTAGTATTATTACGTTGTTATAATATGTAATGTTATTATAATATATGTATGCAGTAGAACAATAACAACAGACTGTTATTATGTATTGTAAATAAATGTATAAAAAACAAAAAAATAAAAAACAATTTCAGTTAGTCAAAATATTAAAAAAAGTGTCGTAATGCAATGCTAATACAGTCACTACTGCTGTATCAAAAGGCATTTATACTTTAGAATGATGTCACTCCAATAACTGGGAAATTATTAAAAACTGATTCATTTATCATTATCAGTTATATTAATGAATTATACTGCTCAGAGAAAGTATGTGTGGTCTCTTGTATTTAAATTATGGCAATGTACACAGTGTGCTGACAGCTCATTGCAAACAAAAGATATGAAGCAGTCCTATGCAGCTCTCTAGGCATCACAGAGTGGTTCTGACCATATGCAACTGGTACATTCTAACACGCTGAAGATCAAACTCCAATTATAAAGCTTAATATATTCTTATACTGGCCACCATGTTCCTACACTACAATCTTCTTCATGCTGTACAAATCTGAGTTGTCATAAGATGTTGTTTAAGTAACCATAAAGAGAGATGAAGATTTCACTCTTTTATCTGTTTAAAATCGATATAGAAATTTATATTCTCCATTGAACACAAGCTGAAATTAAACCTCACTTATGTTCAACAGTGACCCCTCAAACTAAAGGAAAGCAAAAGTAAAAGCAAAATAAACGTGAGGGGAAACATAGAACAACGAATGCTAAAATGAATGCCAGTTAGAGTAGATACCCTATTTGATTTCAAGAGAATAATAAAAGGTTGAAACATACAGAATTAGTCAAATGTTTTCTCTCTAATTTCCAGCAAACCCAAAAAAACTTGGACTCTAAAAATGTGAACCTAGGACCTTAAGAGTAAACAAATATAAATGTCTTGTTCAAGATCTACAGGTCCTTCTCGAAAAATTAATTAGCATATTGTGATGAAGTTAATTACTTTCCATAATAATGATAAAAATTAAACTTTCATATATTTTAGATTCATTGCACACAATCTGAAATATTTCAGGTCTTTTGTTTTAATACTGATGATTTTGGCATACAGCTCATGAAAACCCAAAATTCCCATCTAAAAAATTAGCATATGAAAAGGTTCTCTAAACGAGCTATTAACCTAATCATCTGAATCAACTAATTAACTCTAAACACCTGCAAAAGATTCCTGAGGCTTTTAAAAACTCCCAGCCTGGTTCATTACTCAAAACCGCAATCATGGGTAAGACTGCCGACCCGACCCTGTCCAGAGGGCCTTATTGACACCCTCAAGTGAGAGGGTAAGACACAGAAAGAAATTTCTGAACGAATAGGCTGTTCCCAGAGTGCTGTATCAAGACACCTCAGTGGGAAGTCTGTGGGAAGGAAAAAGTGTGGCAAAAAACGCTGCACAGCGAGAAGAGGTGACCGGACCCTAAGGAAGATTGTGGAGAAGGACCGATTCCAGACCTTGGGGGACCTGCGGAAGTAGTGGACTGAGTCTGGAGTAGAAACATCCAGAGCCACCGTGCACAGGCGTGTGCAGGAAATGGGCTACAGGTGCCGCATTCCCCAGGTCAAGCCACTTTGGGCTACAGAGAAGCAGCACTGGACTGTTGCTCAGTGGTCAAAGTACTTTTCTTCGGATGAAAGCAAATTTTGCATGAAATTCGGAAATCAAGGTGCCAGAGTCTGGAGGAAGACTGGGGAGAAGGAAATGCCAAACGCCTGAAGTCCAGTGTCAAGTACCCACAGTCAGTGATGGTCTGGGGTGCCATGTCAGCTGCTGGTGTTGGTCCACTGTGTTTTATCAAGGGCAGGGTCAATGCAGCAAGCTATCAGGAGATTTTGGAGCACTTCATGCTTCCATCTGCTGAAAAGCTTTATGGAGATGAAGATTTGGTTTTTCAGCACGACCTGGCACCTGCTCACAGTGCCAAAACCACTGGTAAATGGTTTACTGACCATGGTATTACTGTGCTCAATTGGCCTGCCAACTTTCCTGACCTGAACCCCATAGAGAATCTGTGGGATATTGTGAAGAGAAAGTTGAGAGACGCACGACCCAACACTCTGGGTGAGCTTAAGGCCGCTATCGAAGACTCCTGGGCCTCCATAACACCTCAGCAGTGCCACAGACTGATCACCTCCATGCCACGCCGCATTGAAGCAGTCATTTCTGCAAAAGGATTCCCGACCAAGTATTGAGTGCATAACTGAACATAAATATTTGAAAGGTTGACTTTTTTGTATTAAAAACACTTTTCTTTTATTGGTCGGATAAAATATGCTAATTTTTTTTGAGATTTGGGGTTTTCATGAGCTGTATGCCAAAATCATCAGTATTAAAACAATAAAAGAAGTGAAATATTTCAGTTGGAGCGCAATGAATCTAAAATATATGAAAGTTTATTTTTCTATAATGTAATGATAAAAATGTATGAACTTTTATCACATATGCTAATTTTGAGAAGGACCTGTATAGTTCCTAGACATGCTTTTTAGGGGTTCAAGCACGGAGAGCTAAAACCCTATTGTTATTTTATTTGTTATTATTTATTCTTTTTTTTAGTTTTAAAAGTATATACCCCTTTTATGGACTTATTGTATAAATCCCACAGCTTAATTATGGTAGTGCCTTTTAGCTAAAATGGGTCTTTATCCAGATTCTGCAGAATCAGCCAACATGCACTCCAGAGTAGAATTAATCAGCTTCAGCTAAAAAAACAAAAAAAAAAACAAAAAAAAAAACATTTTGTCAAGGACAGTTCTAAAATTAGTAAGCTCTAATCGGTCCAGAGTCAGGAGAGACCAATACGTCTATGATGGGTGGAAATAAATAAGGGATCAACATCAATTTTAAAGTGCAAGTGAAAGAGAATTTTACTTGTCCAACCGGACAAGCTGATTAAAATGGCAATAACAAAAAAGTGGCGATCAATAGTGGATAATAATATAATATACAGTTCATCCGGAAAGTATTCACAGCGCTTCACTTTTTTCACATTTTTTTATGTTAGAGCCTTAGATCCCACAGAACTTAAAAAAAAGAAAGAAAAAAAAAGATTTCTGTCGGCAGAGAGCGTTATGCGTGCTGCTTATATGCCCCGGGTGCCTCGTGTTTTAACCGCCTGCTGCATCTCGTGTTTTTGAAGGAGCGTCCGGAGCGCATGAAGTTTGAAAAAATTAAATAAAAATAAACTCTAAACAGAAAAGCGCCTGATGTCATCTTTTTTAAATGAAAAAAGGTCAATGAAAAAAGGCTGAAAAACGCGTTCTGTGTAATCAAGGCCTTATATTTCAAAATGGATTAAATTCATACTTTTTCCTCAATTCTTCAAACAATACCCTATAATGATAATGTGAAAGAAGTTTGTTTTAAAACTTTTCAAATTTATATAAAAAAAAATTATAAATAAAAATCCCATGTACATAAGTATTCACAGCCTTTGCTCAATACTTTGTTGAAGCACCGTTGGCATCAATTACAACCTCGAGTTTTTTTTAAATATGATGCTACAAGCTTGACACACCTATTTTTGGGCAGTTTCTCCCATTCTTCTTTGCAGGACCTCTCAAGCTCCATCATGTTGGATGGGGAGCGTCAGTCCACAGTCATTTTCAGATGTCTCCAAAAATGTTCAATCGTGATCAAGTTTGGGCTCTTACTCAAGAGCCACTTACTCTTAGTAGCCACTTCTTTGTTATCTTGGCTGTGTGCTCAGGGTTGTGGACTTGTTGGAAGATGAACCTTTGCCCCAGTTTAAGGTCCAGAGCGCACCTGAGCAGGTTTTCGTCAAGGATGTCTCTGTACATTGCTGCATTCATCTTTCCCTTGATCCTAACTAGCCTTCCAGTTCCTTCCGCTGAAAAACATCCCCACAGCATGATGCTGCCACCACCATGCTTCACTGTAGGAATGGTATTGGCCAGCTGATGAGCGGTGCCTGGATTCCTCCAGACATGACACTTGCCATTAAGGCCAAAGAGTTCAATCTATGCCTTCTCAGACCACAGAATTTTATTTCTTGTGATCTGAAAGTCCTTAAGGTGCCTTTTGGCAAACTCCAGATGGGCTGTCAAGTGCCTTTTACTGAGGAGTGGCCACTCTACAATACAGGCCTGATTGGTGGAGTGCTGCAGAGATGGTTGTTCTTCTGGAAGGTTCTCCTCTCTCCACAGAGAAATGCTGGAGCTCTGTAAGAGTGACCATCAGGTTTTTGGTCACCTCCCTGACTAAGGCCCTTCTTCCCCGATCAACCAGGCACCAGATCTAGGATGAGTCCTGGTGGTATGAAATTTCTTCCATTTACAGATGATGGAGGCCACTGTGCTCATTGGGACCTTCAATGCTGCAGAAATGTTACTGTACCCTTCCCCAGATCTGTGAATCGATACAATCCTCTCAGAGGTCTTCAGACAATTCCTTGGACTTCATGTCTGGGTTTGTGCTCTGACATGCACTGTTAATTGTGGGACCTTATAAAGAAAGGTGTGTGCCTTTCCAAATCATGTGGAATCAACTGAATTTACCACAGGTGGACTCCAATCAAGTTGTAGAAACATCTCAAGGAAGATGGAAACAGGATTCACCTGCGCTCAAATTTGAGTGTCATGGCAAAGGCTGTGAATACTTTAGGACATGTATTTAAGACAATACATGTGATTTTTCTGTTTGTAATAAATTTGCAAAGATTTCAAACAAACTTCTTTTACATTGTCATTACAAGGTATTGTTTGTAGAATTGAGGGAAACAAATAATTAATGTAATCCATTTTGGAATAAAGCTGTAACATAAAATGTGGAAAAAGTGAAGCGCTGTGAATACTTTCCAGATGAACTGTATAAATGAACTGATGGTAACAACACTTCAAACTCGTTATTGTGCTCCTGAAATAATTCCTGAACCATTTTTGCTTTTGTGGCAGGGCACATTATCATGTACATGGTCTGCAACAATGCTTAGGTAGGTGGTACCTGTCAAATTCATTGCAGACCGGGAACACCCCACAAGAGATGGAGTTTTGGAGATGCTTTGACCATCACAATCATCATCTAGCCATCACAAGTTGGCCCTTGTCAAGCTCACTCAAATTCTTATACTTGCCCATTTTTCCTGCTTCTAACATCAACTTTGAGGACAAAATGTTCACTTGCTGCCTAATATATCCCACCCACTAACAGGTGCCACGATAAAGAGAAAACCAGTGTTATTTATTTCACCAGTCATAATGTTATGCCTGTGTATGTGTGTTTTATTATAAATTCATTAATAAAATAATTATAATAGTGATATACCAATAGAATTAACTGCAAAGACCGGCAAAGCTTAGTTATTTAAAAAACATCACATACGGAATTAATTTGAATTTTTTTGTACATGTGGATCTTAGCTAGTTCATTAAAAGGGGCTGTCAAAGGGGTAAACTGTTAAAAGAACATCATAAAAACAAACAAATAACACTAATGAGTAGCACAACACTACCTGACTGCAAACACATGCAATACGACTACAAACCAATACAATACGTTTTGGGCCATCAGACCAAGATATATAACCCTAACTGAAGAAATCGGACCTTAACTTGGTAACTGATCATCACAACTGACTGAAGACACCGTCTTCATGTATTATTCATGTCTGCTGTATAGCAGAATGACACATCAGCATAAGCGTTATAAATCTCATAATACTCACCCCAGCATATAGATGCTTTATGACCACAGCAAAAGCCTCAAATCTTCGGTTGTTGGATAGGAGTGTGTTCTCCAGCTGTCGGATGGTCTGGTTCTTCTTCTCACACAAGGCCTTGTAGTACTCCACATTTCTGGTCTTACTCTCTGGAGGTACCAGATCCGGTTGTCCATTTGTCGAGGGCTGCTGGTTGCTGGAACTTGTCCTTGACTTGTTCTTGTCAACTGTAAGAGAACACACATTTAGTGCTGTGACAACATTCAGCATTATTTTCCACCAAGGTTCTCCTCAAGATTCATAGATCAAATATGTCACAGAGATGTCTGTTCATTTAAATCCCAAAGATGATCCACACAGCAGATAGGACCAGCTATCCACAAAACGCAATCCTGAATGAGGCAACAGCTCACTCCATCACCAAATAACATCTTCCCTTCTGTGAATTCAGCCATCAGAGGCCTCTTATTTTAGCAGGGCTATGACACTGTGGTTACATTTACATCAGCTCATAAATATAACACCAGGACATAATCAGGGCACAAACCCATCTAACAAAGTGTCCTCACTACTAGAGGAAGGGTACCTGAAGTTAGCCGCCAACTTATAAATGGCACTATATAAAGCCGTAAAACCCTTGGGAGTTACATAAAGCTTTTTTATATATATATTTATATATTTTTCCTCTTATACCAACACCTAGACTTTATGTTGTTAATCCAGTTTGTCCTAGCTGAGTTATTACATAACAGCTCAGTGTGAGCTGCCTTGGACATTTCTGAAATACCAGCTTTAATAAGGCAGGGGTGGGAGCACAAACTTTATGAGGTCTTTCTCCTCTAATGTCACTTCAGTGACAACCGATTTACAGCTCAAAGTTTACATATGCAAAGCCATGTCTAATATATATTTGTTTAAATATGTACATATGTATACATGATGAGTTATATAAGACAACTGAACAATGTGAATAAGTAAAACACCAAATTTGTCAAACCTGTGGCCCGAACTATTTAAGTACTGTTTTTTACAAGTGGAAAAAAGGAGGGAGAACATTTGAAACACTTTCAGTGAGGAAAATTCATTATCTGTTATTTTAAGCATTTTATACCATGACTAAATGCAAAAACAAAACACTTGAAATGAAGACCATTTAATCACATTAATTCGGGCAATGCATATTCATCCACATTGCATACATTTTTACAACTTTTAAATCACCATAAAAGACAAGCCATATGAATATTCATTTTTTATTCATTTTTAGCTACTAAATTAGTGCAAGCTGGGATGCGCAATAGTCCTTTAAGATAGCATTCCAAGTCACAATATGTGGAACTGGGAAATAAGAGTGGAAACATTGACCATTTTGGATGCCAACCACCTCAGGAACTTGATCCAAATGTCAATAAATGACATTGTCTAGAATGCTGTTTGACTGCTGAAATAGATCTTTGACTATAGATTCAGAATGCATACAGTATATAAGAATGTTCTTCCTATCCAGCATCCTGTTACACATTCAAGACAGTGGCAAACAGTTCCTGGTCTGTTAGTTCAATGTACCCACCCATAAAATAAATAGAGCTGTTGAGCTTAACACATGGATTGAAGGAACTTGAAACATTATAGTCCTGATTAAAAGCTAGCTTGTACTAGCTAATGAAATGCAATCCAGACAGGCTTTTCAGAAACTTTTATGTGGTACATATTAAACAGAGTTTAAAAACTGGAAACCTTTTTAAAATTGGGAATCAATAGCCTACATAGAAGTCCAAATAAAGTTATGCATTTTAGTTTGTTTTTGTGTTTTTCTAAAAAAATAGCAGAGCTTTTTAAAAAAGGCAAAAATGTAGGTCGTCAGCTTGGTGTGGCACATTAGAAAACATGTTAGCCAACACATTAGAAATGCAGTATAATTCAAACCATAAGGTGTCATTGCTAGGTAAACATTTGTGTGGCTCCCTCTGCTGGTCAACTCATGTTAAGAACAAAATGCACGAATATGAAAGGGCAAGCACTGAACGTTACATTTAATTCAATAATCTAAAATATGCAGCAAAACACACATGCACACACAATTCTATCCAACCCTGCAACCGTATATACTTTAAAACACTAAAATATCTAATTTAAAGTTGCACCATTTTCAGGCTAGTTAATGTACACTGAAAGAGAATGTAACCAAGTCACTTTAGGTCAGGGGTACATGGAGAATGGACAGTTCTCAATGTAGTCACTTATTTTTGTAATTCCATCAGCGGTCACCAGAGGCCACTATTGTTCACACACATCTGGTTTAGTTCAAGTGTGTAAGCTTTTGTTATTTTTCAAATGTTAAAATATTTCCCTTTCCCAGTCAACTATAATGAAGCAAATGTGTAGGTTCCCTTGAAAAAAAGAGTTTACAGAAAAACGCTTTTGTTAACAGATGGTGTTAAAACAATTGATCCGTTTTTTTTTTTTTTTGGATCAGCCTAACATGGCAACATTGACTCAATAAATAGCTTGAGGGTGGGACTTGTTTAGCCAGCCAATAGCAAAAAGGGGAAGTGTGCAGAAAACCTTATTTACAATGTTGCTCTCTTTTGTTGAGATGGCCTCAGTTACTCATCTCCAATCAAAGCAGGTATTAGATTTTTGGATATAAACCCCACATGAGATTAAGTGATCAATCACTTTTTCCTAAAACATGGTTAAGCCACACTTGATTATCCAAATTGTAATACAGTGCAGTTAATTAGTCTTGATTATCTCAGCTCTCAGATTCTGACACTTTTATTACGAAATTCAAACAATAAATGCCATTTTGGCACTTGTAAATGTTGCTTTCTGTTATCCCGGGAACACTCTTGACTCCCATAAACCCAGTGATACAGCTCCAGCATACACATACTAACACATACTAAAATGAAATCTAAATTAGAAATTCACCTAAATTATTTAAACACTGTTGAGAAGGTATGTACTCTTTATAAGCCATATAAGTCAAGTGGACTCTTTTAAAAACTTGATAAAGATGCAGGATTTAAGTAAACAATCATAGTTTATGATGTGATGTCAGTTTACACAACTATGAGATTTGTGAATTCCTCGTCCATTATTTCAATACCACTGATAATATTTAAGAATTGAGAGTGGATTGTTTCCCTTTTAAAATAGTGCTTGGCAAAAAAATACCCAAACTAAGGCCTAAACAGTCTGCAGACTCAGATTGCCAAGTTAAAACAAGAATAATCTGATTATAAGTAGAAACGTAAAATTGTTGTACAATAATTATGTCTGTGCAATATAAAAATCATTGATGTGGATTATGGAAAGACTGAGTCATATCAAAGGTGACATGCAAAACAAACTTCATCAATCATTAAATTAGTGCAACTGCAAGCTGATAATATACATTTATTTTTGGAAAGATATTTCAACAGGTGAAACCTTACCCAATTACTTATTGAGATTAAATATAGTCCTCTGTGAGAATACGGACATGAAATAATTAGTCGTTCCGTAGCCCTTATTTGGCCAGTCACTATAAAAAGGAGAGTTTCTGCCATAAACATGCTCTTCTGTGGGAATTTAGCTTGTCAAACAGTTTACATTCAACCTAAAGTCTGTAGCCCAAAATAACCTTTGAGCATTTAAAACAGGTAAATTAGAAAAACAGGTAAATTATGGTTTCTAGACCCGTGAACCAACTCGCTTGAAAGGATAAATAAGGTAAAAATTAACTTACTGAATCTACCGACTTGGTAGGTGATCACCATAACCCAAATTGCAGCACAAATATACATGTTTTTTTGCAAAAACAATCCCGGGCTCTATCTGTGGTTGGCAAGTAGATGCCTACTGGCCATGTTCACATATCAAATACTCTTTGGCAGAGACAGTCAGTCTAAAGATAGTATAAACACCCCGAGCAAAGACGGCACCTTGAGAGCTACGCGGATCACTCGGAAACGTCTGTGCAGAATGAAGGGAAAGCCACAACAACAGAACGTTTTCTGGAACAGACCTGCCTGAAACACCACAGTGCTCTTGCATCCTGACAGCAGCTGGAGGTTCCTGAGCAATCCCTTCGCTGTCAGCCTCACATGGATGTTGGACAGAGAGAATTTGGGGGAGAAAAACATCTTGCCAGAAAAAAAAAATGGAAAGAGAACTCTTTATAGTCAAAAACAAAGAGTCTCAATGCGCAAACATGATGCTAAAAGCAAAAAAAAAAAATAAAATCTACCAAACAAACAGCAAAGAATGTGATGAAGGGAGCGGGAAGAAAAGATTGTCTCTCCCCATAACACTTTAGCAGCCTGGATTAAAGAGGGGTATGAGCCCCTGCGCCCTGAGACAAATGAGGTATGGCAAAAAGCATTAATCCACCGTTTTAAGCTCTCGTCTACTGACGCTCAGCATCTCTCGCTCTCTGCTGGGTGCTGAGGAAGTGCAGGATGCTGGGTGAACGGAAGGAAGGAGAGAGAGAAGGGAAGGGAGGAGAAAACTGCAGGGCAGGAGTGGGTGGGTGGGCTAGCTCTCACTGGCTCTCCTTCATTCACATATGGGGGAGGGTTAAAAATGGCAGGAGAGAAAGTAACAGCAAGATGTTTGACAAGAAATGCACCCTGAGTATATCACCTAACCAAGAAAAGTTGCGGGTTAGCTTTAAAAAATAACAACAATAATAAAAAAATTAAATGAACCAAAATGTGTTATTTGTACTGAGGTGTAAATTCCATTTAAACCTCCATAATAAGAGCCCTAACAAGGCAAGGGAGCAGATTTATTTGCGGTCGCAAAGAGGCCAGTGCCAAGCAACCACAGAAACTGTCTAACACAAGCCTTTGATGCCAGCAAGAATTGAAAAAAAAAAAACAGTGTGCAACCCACAGAAAACATAAAATTATGTTTGAAATGCAATTATGTTTATGAGGGGCTGACGGCAGCAGACAATGCATGTCTGCACAGCTCAGGCTGTAGTCCAAATACAAAAGGCTGAATTCATGGAATCTGTTCAAGCAATATCAGCTTTCACTTGGATTTGTAACAAAATTCACAAATTCGAGAACATGAGGGGTCCATAAGTCTGAGAACAACAAGTGAAAATGGCTCTATATTTGCATTTTTCTCTAATTTAACCCTCATTTTGTGTGTGGCTTTTTCTACATTAACCATCCAAACACACACACAAAAAATACTGGGCTTGATTCAGTTGTTCTAAAACAGCAAATTAGAAAAAAATAAATAAAACCTCTCATGGTGTTTACACTCCACACTGAAAATGAATGGGAAAAACATATATGCTGTGTAACCCACAAAAAACATCATAAATGTTTAGATGACAAGTAAATGAAAACCATGATATATAATTTGTATTATCAAAATTTATATTAGGTATACTCTGACTAATGTGTTGCCTGAATCATTTTTCAATATAGTATATTTAGGGTAAATTAATTAAAAGTGATTCGGTCCACATGTGTAGTACGATAGCAGTATTTATTGTAAACTTCCTTTGGAACTAAACATATCCTCATAGATAAATGTAATGGCATTAATGGCTCACTGACTTTGAGGCAGTTGGCTTGCCAGAAAGGTAATCTCTGAAATTCTGTTTCATGCATACACCCAAGACTTAATCCCTGAAAGGAATGCAATGTCTATTCTTAATTACAGTACTTCAGGGTGGTAATAAATCAGGCATTACATGTGCCAAACTGGGAAAGACTAACTGAGACAAGACAGAGACAGTGTTATGAACTTGGCTGTAGTAAAATATTCCCGCATTGTTAAGACAGAGCAAACCAGCTGACATCCCGCTCACAGTTCACAGACAAGATGCAGTATATGAACAGAATTTATTTCAATTAGAGAAGGAATATATCTGAAACCTAAAATAATATGTAATTGTTACTTATGCCATATGTTCCATGTTCTTTTATTCCTGCCCATTGACAGCAGATGAAATCGAGCTCCAGAGCTAATTCTAGGACAGTCTGTTAAATAAACTCTTAAATAATCTAAATAATGAATTCAAATATTAAGTATAGGTATTTTAAAATCTTTTTATGACGTGGTGTAATTGTACAGTTCACTTCCAAGTTCATTATAAATTGGGTCTTACCTGTAGGCGTAGCAGCAGGTCTCACGGGTCGGGCGGTGGTAGGGGCTTTCAGAGGACTGCTTGAAGGCCTCACTGAACTTGATGAGGATGTGTTTCTGCATCCTGCTCCTACAGTAGTGAAAATAAGAAAGATTTAAGTCATAGTAAATTCGACTCTAAACAAACATAACCATTCTCTTTAGTCTAAACAGATCCAAATAGATTAAATAGTTGAAACAAGTAAAAAAAAAAAGCAAAACAATATTTAAAAATAGACTGTAAAAAAATCTTTATGGAACTAAAAAAAGATTTCAGTCTCTTTTAGCATTTGTTTTTTCTTATATTGTTCTTTTGATTCTGTGAGAATTGAGCATTAGCCCTTCAACTAAGGTGCAGAATTGAAAAATACAGAATGTTTTTGAATTTATTACTCATACCTGACGATACACTCCTGTTAGTCGGACATTGCAGCTTGCTTCTTAACAACGAGGTCCTGTTAGATGGAGGTTTACTAAAAGTTCCCACAGAGGGTTCTGCATGGTCTGATAAAAAATAAACAAATATTATAATTATAATAATAATAATAATACAAAATATTACGAATATATATCTTCCAGAGACTTTTAGTAGATTAATTAGTTTGATGGTCTGCAATGGAATATCCTAGGGAGGCATGTATGGAAACCAATATTGATCAAAATAATAAAAGACAAGCAGGTTTTATCATCATCTCTCATTTGATAGCAACCAAGCTCCTATAAACAGATAATCTCTCACTGATATTGCACCTTCTCTGGTTGGCCGCCATTGCTGTGGGCTGATATGTTTTTGTTTTTTTAATTACCATGCCAACAGCAGCTTTAATAATGAAAGACGTCTGTTACAACATTAACAATATAGCAACACTAATATAATATATAATATATCTAATATAACAAGGTATCCTTGTTAGTCTCACAAATGTAATGTCTTTACTTACTTGGTTTTCCATGAAAGGTAGACAACAAAGGAATAATACAAAAGCGATAGGATCCGATAAAGAGACATGTCAAGAGAGTCAGATCACACTGATTATAAGAACTTTGCTGCTGATTCAAGGTTGAATTAGTAAAAACTTGCTCTGGGATTTCGGTTAAGGTGCCTCCATGTGCAGACATGACCTTCCATAGAGTGTTGAACATAATGACAAGAAAATATCCGTTTGCATTAGTAGATCCTCATTATTTTCATGCGCATTGCTTTCTCATTCTCTCCAAGTGAACTGAGGCAGAACAAACCCTGCCCCGCAGACATCTGGGACGGAGTGGCACAATCCATACAAACAACATGTCCCTCAACCAATGAGAGCAACAGACTATGCAAAAGGTAAAAGAGCATCACTGTCTAGATCGAAAAAACGGCCTATATTTTCATTCTTGATTCTCCTGATCAAACTGATTTCAGGTCATAGAATCTACTTAATACTTAGACGACTTTATATTTAGCCTGAAAGCACATCCCAAAAGTTGAGATGTTTCAAAAATCTAGATAAAGTAGATTGAATCCTTAAGAAAGGATTACATTTTCAAGCTTTGGATTTAAGGCACCAATGACCTAGAAAGGAATGTGGGTCAAGCAGGATAGTTTGAGGTTGATCTTGTCTGAAACTGACATTTTTGTCCAGAATTATTTTTCTAAACCTTCCTCCACAAGGCTGGCAATCTGGGTTTATGTTCTACACAATGTAAAAGCGGTATGGAGATGAACAGAAAGCTCACCTTGCTTTGAATGTCCACTTGTCTGAGAAGTGCTGAAACTCTTGGGCTGTATTTTGGGCTTCACAGGCAGTTTGGAGGCTGACACGGCAGGTCTGGACTGCGATCCTGAAACTCCACTTGTACCTTCAGTTGAATGGATTTTGAGCTTAACTGCAATGTAAAAGTGACAAATAATACATCCATTATTATTTAGACAATGTGTCACAAATAAGCATACAGATGCTTGTACTGCAAACAGAGTACTACTATTAAAAAAACATTAGAAAAGGTAATTTTAACGCAAGCCTCCAAAAACACAATACATGTTGTGTTCCAAGCCCATGGTTACAGGAATTGAGTTTTTTCCCTTCCAAACAAGACACTTAATCTAGAATATAGTAAATATATGTACCAAAAATCGAAATGGTTCTAGAAAAGAATGTCTTCAGTCTTGCAGACCTTATTTTTTAAATAAATAAATACTTTGATGGATTGCATTGATCAAAATTAAAGACATTTACTCTTGATCAATGTAATGAGAAAAAAAAATTATAATAAGAAATGTTTCTGTAGGATCATGTGAAATGAGATACTGAAGTTTAGTTTCGCCATCAGAGGAATAAATTACATTTTAAAATATACATTATCACAATGTTAGTTTTGATCGAATAAATAAAGCCTTTAAATATTTTTGAAAGAAGTCTATGATCTGACCTGTCTTAATTAATTGGAAGAAAAAAAAAACCCCCAGCAATGTCAAAAAATAAGTGTTCCTTCCTCAGAAACACAAAATGCACACTCTAATGGCAATACAGTGCAAATAAAATAAGAAATACACTTTGAAAATTCCTTGAAACTTTGAACATTAGATCATTAGCAAGACAATCAAGCCTGTACTACAGCATGCACCAATTCACTCTGTAAAAGAGAAAGCAGACTAAAGAGTGCACAATGCACCACTTACCATCAGATGCACTCAGTTTGCTTCTGGGTGAAGGCATGTCAGTGGTACTGCTGCCATCTTTTTTTGCTGTGACAGGCTTGAGCTTAGAGGCCGAAAGTGGCGGGCGAAGGTTTGCAGCTGGAACGTGAGCAGAACAGGCGCCTCCTGTCCGGGCTGGGGATGGCTGGGGGCCAAGCCTGCATCTGCTCCACTCACATGTGGCTGCTGCTGGCCTGGCAGACAATGCCTGCAAGAGAAGTTCTCTTTCAGCTACTCGCTCCCACACATGCCGCTCTAAGCTGGTGCTCGCCACGCTCATGGCAGCGCTGGCCATAACAGAGCTGAAGAATGGGATTGAAACACACAGACCAGAGACATGGGCAGCTATTGTAATGCAGCCCCCATGGGAATTCTGAAGTCACTGCCAAGTTTTTTTTTTCTTTCATTCCCTTCTCCAGCTCTGTAAACATGATGTGATGCGCACATGGAACACATTTTCCAGAAACTCAGCTTGCTGCCCTCTTGCAGCAGTAATTAAAACAGCAATCACACAGCGTAAATACTTTCTCTTTGGATTTTTGTTCGTGAATTTGTGCTTTATTTAAGATGGCAGCCATAACCCTAACATAAAATATGAGAAAGATGTGTTTAGATTTTTGATTATTGGCCAATATTTAATTTATCTCAAACAGTTGAGATAAATTGGCTGAAACTGAATATTTAAAGAGATGAAATATAGGGAAAATAAAGATTTGGTCATTAACTCACCCTCATGTCAGATTTCTGTCCCTCTAATGGATTCATTTTTATATGTAAATAAATGCCTAAATTAAATGTGGTCCTCATTTCAAACAATTTTTACATTCGGATTACCTTTGCCATCACATACTAACATTTATTTAACAATATTAATAAATTCAATATCACTGTGAAAATTAGGTAACTTTTAGTACATCTTATAGTATTCATTATGATGATGTGTTATCTAAATCCACGTGTAGCTATTAAAAAATGTTGATTTTGGATTGATTTTATAATTTTACTTCATGTGATATTAATATCAACCAATTATCGGTTACTGGCCATAACATACTCACCAAGAGGCTGACTCTCTGAATCTTCCCTCGAACCTTCAGAGACTCATTCCCCTGCACGTCTTCCCTAGTGGACTCGTGTGTGTCTGCAGGTTTGGTCTTTCCACCCTGATTCTGAGAACCTCCTTTAGTGTTTTTTTGTGGTGTGGTGAGGCTCAAACCCCTGTTGACCCGTGGATTCTTCTCTTGTGACCCATCTTTACTTGTTTTGGAAGAGGTAGCACTTTCAGACCATCGGCGAGGTCGAAATTTTGAGGCTGGACCACTTTCTTGGCAAACGGAGGAGCGAGTTCTTTTAACTGCACTGGGGCTTTTTACACTTTGAGCTGGTGTGGCAGAAGTGCTGGTTACTGAAGTGGATTTGGTAGGAGATGGTGTAGACTGGTCCATAGTCCGGCTTTCATTAGTTCGAGAGATAGAGCCTGATGAAGTCTTTGGTGTCTTGAAGGCGTTGGTGGCATGTGACATAATTTTAGACTTTATATTACTGAAGTTAGGCTTAGGAAACCGTTTTATTTCTATCTTGTTGCTTTTACTCGCTGATATCAGGGATGCTTTGGGCTTTTGAGAGGCAGTGTCTCGCTGCTGACTTGTATCTTGAGCCATTGGACTCACTGGATCCCCCTCATCTTTATTCAGAGGTGACTCAGATAAAGATGGCATGCAAAACGTTTTGTTACTCACAGACTGCACTGGAGTTGAGGTTTGAGCATTGCCACTGATGTCTAGATCCTCAGAAGCAGTAAGAAGCAAGGTTTTCCCCTCCACTGGAGTTGAGTGATTGGATTCACCTGTATTAAACGCCAACTTTTGCACATCTTTATTAGATTCATGATAATGTACAGGTGTGATGCATTCAAGTTTCTCAATGCTCAATGACCTTTCATCTATGAGAAAGGTCTGATTGTTTGGTTGGATGTAGGTACACTCCAAGCCCAGATTCTTTGGCTTTCCTTGCGGCACCTCAGTTAGGCCCTCGCAGACATCAGGTAGCATGCCCGATACCACACCAAGGTCTGAAGATATATCCAAAGAGGTTCTGGACTCTCTGATCAGGGAGATGCTAAGGGGCTGGTCGGTCTCGTGCAGGACAAAGCTGTTACTTCTTATTACCAGCTCACCAGAGCTCACGGAGCAGCAGTTCTCACTGGATCCATGCCGTGATGGCTCACAGGAGTCCACTTCAGATAGCTCTCGCTCTCCAGTGTCAGGGGATGTTTCTGAGCTCCTGTCACTGCCTCTATTGCATTCAGTTTTTGGAGGGTCCACTATTAAGACAGTCATATTCTCATTCCAGTTGTCAATTTTTGATTGGGCAAAGTCTACAGCAATTATGCCGCTAGATTTCACTAACTTTAACGAAGAATTCTCAACTTTTGCAGGAAAAGTGAGGCAGTCATCCATATCTACATCAGGAGGACTCTCTGAACGGTCACAACTCAAACTACTAGAGCTCCTTAGTGAATTAGGGGAATGCTCACTGGGGCAGGTGATGTTATTTCCATTTTTGTCCTCAATGGACAAAGTAAGATTCACGGATCTACGTGTGGTCTCCATGGCAATTTCACATCCAAACTGTGAAACACTTCTTGTTCTATGATAATTGTATTAGTAGTTTCCTGTCCTTCAGCACAGGGTTATTTATTGAAGCATATTGTGTGAATATTCCTAAAAAAACAAAATAAAAAACAAAAATTAGCAAACCTAAATCTACAGAAATTCTAGAGAATATATCTATTGTCTAGATTGCTGCGTGAAGCTATAAAATGTGCTGTAGCTGAAGAGAGGATATTGTCTATCGTGGATGTAATGCTTAACTTCCCTGAACAAACACACCCTGGCCAATTACAATTTGTGCAATATGTTGCGTTGTTGATCGCAATACGTCATGCAGTCTACTTTGTGCAGATGTTACATAATCTACCTACCAATTACTTTTAGAGTAATGAGAAAATTGATCCCCTGTTTAATTTTTTATGTCTTCTAGAGAAACTCCATTAAAAATGCAAGCGCTTACTCACGTTATCAACTTCTAGTCCTTCTTAAAGTGGAACTGAAAACCTAATTTTGAAGTGTTTTATAAAACATTTTGAAAACTTTGAATGTACAAAACCATTTACACCTTTTTTTGTTTTTGAAAAGTCACTTCTGCTTACCAAGACTACATTTAAATACAGTAAAAACAGTAGTGAAATATTATTACAACTTGGTGTCATGAACTGGCTTTTTTAAAAAAATACTGTGGTCTGAGGTCAACTAATGAAGTTTGTGTGGTTTTAACATTCAAAAACATCATAATGAATAAGTAATAGGCTATTTTCTACCCTGATTTTGAGGCTCTCAAAAAAAAGTATCTTTTCATGTTTTAAATCATTTCAAATAATGGTATTCAACGTTATGCATTTAAAACATCAAAACATTATTTATGCATATAACTGCAGTTCATTTGTCACCTCTAAGCTCATTAAACAGTCTGTGTAAATGCCACTTCTGTGTTAGAAAATGCTCATAAAAAGAAAAAATACATTTAAACTTTTTTGGAAAAGATGATTTCTGTCACTGTTGTGAAAATTTAGGAGTCAGCTGATCACCAGCACCAGCACCAATATACCAGCACAATAACATGCTTAACAAAATATTGTCTAATTATCATTATCGAGAAAATACCAGAATATATCGAGATATAATTTTTTGTCAATATCGCACACCCCTACTCCCGTCAGTACATGTGGGAATTGTTTAGAAAGCGTGGAGAAATGGTAACCGGGATGAATTGCCCACAGGGCTCGCAAAATGTCTTTATCAAACAAACACAATGATTTATTATCTGTCATCCACCTGCAATTGATTGGAATGTAATTTTTTTTTTTACTTGGCCCGCCCGATCGGTGGATATAAGTGCAAACAGTTAACCAGACTGTGCAAACTGTGCAACACACACCAAACTGTGCAACACACACGCACAATCAAAACTTCCGCAGTTGTATTTTCCCTTCAAATTTCAAGAGAGTGAAAAAATGCTGAAAAAAATTTCACTATTTGATGAATTGGGGTGATGAATTAAGAAATCAACTTTCCCTTGAGGTTTTGATATACCGGTATAAGGTCTCGGTAATATAAGAATATCCTTTAAGTTTCAGAGATGAAAACATTGTTAATCAAAGAAAAGCTTTTATAGACACCAGGCCCAGAAAACGATCGTGTTCGCATCTTGATGCGGATGACGCTAGCCAGCAGCAATAAACATGCCGAAGAAGATGGCAAGATATTGCGCTTTTCATAATATTAGGAATGTGTAATACTTTTATGTTTATATTTTTTGTTTGTTAACAAGTTGCAGGTCGATGCTGGATTTGCAGATATATTGAGAATAAAACCCAATGCCGTGCCTTCTATATTGGATCTGACAGTAATGGTGTAACACACGTATGTGAGTAAGATGTCTCTTTTATATGTAATAGTAGTCCCAGGGCTACCAAAACGTATGCTCATTAAATATGGAAATCTTATCCAATCCTAGCCGTGGGCTTTTACTTCCAAGTCTCCAGTGCGGCACGCCCATCAAAACCCAGCGTTCAGGAGAGAGCCTCAAAACCAGTGTAGAAAATAGCCTTTTACTTATTAGTTATGTTTTTGAATGTAAAACTCACACAAACGTCATTAGTTGATCTCAGACAACAGTATCATTTTTTTATTTAAAAGCCAGTTAATGATACCTTTAAGATAGCCCGTCGGCAGGCCAGTGATGCAATTTGGTATCTTGTCTGGAAAACACATAGCCCCGGGACGTTGGGCTTTACAAGCCCTATTCCATGTATGTCCGAGTCTGATCCCAAATAGCAATTAACCAACAACACCACTAATAAAGGATTCTGCAGCCTTTGACAACATGCTAAGGTATGTTTAGTTAGACACGTAAACACAACAGATATCAAATGATCTGTAACAATGCAATACTATCACATATATAAAAAAAACATTTACTCACATTACTGTGTTGCTTCATTCATTCACGTAATCTCATAGAAAGTTAAAAAGCATTTATTTTAAATATATTTTGTTGTAACATTAGCATTTTGTGTCAATTTTTTGTAAATTAAATTTTGCTGAATAAAAATCTTACTGAACCAAACATTCGAATAGTAGTGCAACCTAATTCTATAAAAAAAGGTAAAAGAAAAAAGAAAAGAAAAAACACTGGAGCTGATTTATGATTTTTTTTTAAAGATAAAACAATTATCAGATGAATCAAATAAATTTACTTATTTAGCCTTAATAACATTAACAAGATAGAGCAGTCTAGTGGGCTGAATGTAACGTATTGATTTTCAGACACGTTTTGATGGAGACTGGTGTGGGGTCAGTGGGAGCACATGTATTTAGATAAGCAGTTGAGTGCTAGTGAAAACACCTCACTGTGTTTAGTATAGGGACAGATCTAGCTCTGTGACAGGATGGCTCACCCTCACAAGCCTTTTTTAAACACAGAAGGCTTGCTGTGACTAACATTAATACAAACACTAACGCTTCCAAAATATTCTGCTTAATTTAATGAAATCTGATGACCAATACAGTTTCTTCAGAACTTAATATACTTGTAAATCATTTGCAATCTTCTAAAAAAAATGTCCTATATTTCTGATGGCCAGACTACTTTTTTGGGGGGGTTCTGTCTCTCCACATTAACATCATTGCACTGCTCCACAGAGGTGGAAGAGGCATGGCATACTTTGCCTCTGCTGAGGGAAAGGCCTTGCATGCTCTAATGCACTTCTGCCTAGTACAATGAGGAGAGAGGCCAGTTCATGCAGATGCAGAGACAAGCTCCCTGTCAAGCCTCTTTTGAAATAACAAAACCCATTTAAATCACAGCCACTTTAAAGGGGTCATGAACTGAGAAATGAATTTTTCCTTGAGCTTTTGACATATAAGAGGTCATCATAAGAATGTCCTGTAAATTTCAGAACTAGGAAACTTTCTTAGACCAAATAAAGATTTTGTTGTAACCAGGCCCAGAGGAATGACTCATTGTGGAATGTGCCTATTAGTGAAAGACTGCCTCTGCAGAAGAAAATCAACAATTCATCACTGCAACTTTGGCCCCGCCCACTAGCATGTTAGTGAGATGACAAGGAGAGAAGAGCAATACAAGATCATTGGACTAAATATGGCATTACCTTCCGAAGGATCCTAACGCTATATTGTGGTATTTATTTATATTTAACATGTGAATGTCTCAGTTAATCTTTGCATGAGGTACATTTAACTGTGGATTCTATCGCAATTTTAGGGTAGCGTTTACAAGCAGAGTTTTACTGACTCGACAGTAATGTTACAATATGAAAGTAAGCCTAAATGTGTTAATTAGAATGTCTGTGAGAATGTGACAAGTGATTTCTGATATGTAATAAGTACAGTCAGATCTTCTTTGTCTATGTGTCAGTAAATCAAATCACTGACTAAACGGTCAACATCACATTGGCCCTCATTTATCAAACTTGCGTAGAAACGGGCGTATATGTTGGTGCAAGATTACTCCTCTCACTGCCTGATTTATGAAGCTGTACGCACCTCTGCAATCCAGGTGTACGCAATACCTGTCCTTTATAAATGCTGCGGCTGAAAACGTCATTAAAATGAACACGCCCCTATATATTCAAGTCACTGCCTCCCCCACGCCCTTATTTTACACCATGGACACACGGAAGACGGCAGAGAAGCGAAACTTCTCCAACATGGATACAAATCAAATAAAAATATGAATCATCTCCCAATTAATTTATTTTGCCAATTAATTCCAATTGATTTTATTCTGATTGTGCTACTGATTACAATCGGGTTATTAGGGTTCATGTAAACGCAGCTATAGGGACTGAGTTCTGGACTCTCGCCAAAACGTAATAATCAACAAATCTCTTACATACTTTGTGTTTGCACAGTTAGTTGCATTCGTTGGGGTACGGAAATTGATTTGCAATGACGAGATCACTGCATTCATGTGCTTAACATGCCTGTGATCGGCTACTAGGCCATCTACTTTACTATGCCTGCAAACTTTCATGTCACTATCTAAATGTAATGCTATAACATCAACACTTTTTACAATTAGTTAAAGGTAGTGTATGTAAGATTGTGGTCAAAACTGGTACTGCGATCACTATCTTCCCCGTCCCACCGACTCGAGGTTGCCAGATAGGCTGAAGGATCCAGCAGGAATGTTTGTAGCTGCAGCTGTGGTAACGAGAGCAGATCTGGCAACCCCGATGCTGAAACACTACTGACTTCGTGATAGGTCGATAAGTGGAGGTGATGGCCAAATATTAGCTTATAGAATATTAGCTTCTGGCCAAAACACAACATGACAACATCTACATCAGTAGAGGGCTATAACAATAACTTTTAAATGACAATATCCTGGCCGGACCTTCTGTTGTCAGTGATATAAGTATTTGAAATTAGCATGATTTCTTAATGTCTAGTGAAATATTGGCCATTTTATGATTAATTGAAATACATTTCTTACATACAGTTCCTTTAACCTTAAAATCAGTAATAGTAAAAATGTGCTAAAAGTTTTCCAGAGAGTTACACATGTTTAAGCAAATCCTTATTTGGCTGCTTCAACATTAAAAATGTATGTCATTTTTAAGTTAATCAATTAAACAACGGTACCAAAGCCATCCATTTCCCTTTATTTTCTTACATAAAAGCATAATGATTAATTCATTCCCAATAACTCCTTTTCTCTCCCAAATATTCAGATTAAAACGGCAGTCTAAGAATACATTCCTTGGCTTGCTGAATGACTGAAAGGTTACCTTGGGAACTAACAGTTTGCTTAGTCATTTACAGTCTGACTGCTCATGCAAGGGCTGGGCATTAAAGGAACAACAGCCCTTCTGTTAATACTTTACCGCCGCTGGGAGAGTTATTGATGGATGCGTCTTATTTCATCTTTAAAGGGACATAAAACTGAAATTGAACTCTCATAAAAAGCAACATTAAAATATAAAGAACCATTCATTCTTGAGGGTTATAGTAGCCTAATTGTTCTGAAAAAATGTCATAACTTGGGCACTAAATCAGTTTATTGTGTAACAACATAGCATATTGCATAAACACATAAACAAACTTAATGTTAAATAAAACAACAACAAAAAGCAAAATGTAAACATGCAGATGGACTGCAAACCAATCAAATTTATTTATAATTGATTTAATGTCTATAATGAAAAATATATATAATTGAATAAAAGTAATATCTCCTAAACCAAATTAGGAGTAATATCTCCTAAACCAAATATCTCCTAACTGTAAAAAACATAACCATGGCTAGCTAATTTTTTTTTTTTTTGCACTGGCTATGAATCAAGTGCAAATCTTTATCTTACATATAAAGTATCATCATCTTTTATTAGCTTTTTTAAAACACGTAAATGCAGAGTCCTACCAGGCATACATTATGTCAGTTCAGCACATCCCATTCAGGCTCCTGCAGCACTCACAGCTCCATGTCTCAGGATCAATCCTATTAGTGCTGTGGTAAACACTACACCACACTAAACGCACGCATATAAAGACTGCCAGCTCTAAAATACCCATCAGCCCCAGCAGTCCCTCCTTCAGCACCACTCCTGGCTCGCAGCAAAGGTCTGTCTCGTAGGAATGTGGCACAGTCCAGGCTGCTGTCAGCACACTTTAGGGCTGTCCCTGCATACTAAAACACGCCTCTACTCGTACAACGCTGTTCAAGTTCCAGCCTAGGCCATGACTGAACCCACTGCAAAGCCTCAAGGCTAACTTTACAAGGGACAGTGGCTGGTTACCCTATCCCAGACAAGCCCCTACGTAAGGGGAGTGGCCTGGGCATGTCAGGTCAAAAGCAGTAATCGCTGTTGCTAAGCAGCCAATAGAATTTTTGAAGGGATTTGGGCATCAGAGGATAAATGTCCTCATGAAAAACTGTGAAAACTGTGAAAAACTGGACGCCAACTACACAGTTATTTTCTGAAAAATAAAACCTTTAATTTAAATTCTGGGTTGCTTGAACTCAAACAATAATCAATCGATAAATTTCACTTCTACTCTGGTCTTAAGGGCTTTTTCGATCTTGAGTTGGCTGCGAAACCTTTGAAGAATTATAAATTCACTTTTTGTGTTCCATGGAACAAAGAGTCACATGTTTGCAGTCGCATTAGTGAAGGTAGATAATGAAAATGTTCTATACACTTTTGCAAAAAACATCGACAAACCTAATCATTGGTTTAAATTAAGCTAGAATTTAGGTTCATTTAAACCAATGGTCAGGTGCATCCATATTTGACCCAAACATAGGTTACAACCCAGATTTTGTATTGTAAAAGTAATATATATATTATATATATATATATATATATATATATATATATATATATATATATATATATATATATATATATATATATATATATATATATATATATATATATATATATATATATATATTTTTTTTTTTTTTTATAAAACAAACATAAAAAAAGTTAGGTACATTTAAAAGTCATGCATATATAAAAGTAATAACCTGTAATCCATGACAATGAGTCAATGATAATTCATTTACAACAAAAAGCATCAACACTTTTTTTTCTATTGACAAATGCTTGACAATACCTTGACTTCCTTAAGTTATGTAACAACATGCACGAGGGGGTTTATATCCGGTCACAATGAACATGAATATTTCTGACTAATCATTCTTTAAACAGCCTTTAAACCGGAGTGGAAATCCATAATCTTGGTTAACAAAAGACATCAAGAAGTGTTGGACTCCAGGCAACAGAGTTAATACGATTTAGCCTTGTACTGATAATAATAGGAAACTATTTGAGCACCAAATTAGCATATTAGAATGATTTCTGAAGGATCATGTAACACTGAAGACTGGGGCTGAAAATTGACCTTTGACATGCACAAGAATAAATTCTATTTGAAAATAAGTTATTTTGTATATATTGTAATAATATTGTACAAAACTAAGGGTTTTAATGTATTTCATAAGTGCAGCCTTGGCATGAAACTTTCCACAAAAAAACAAACAAATCCTAGATGCATTACTCCTTATCAACATGCCTTTTCATCATACTCAAAAGACATCCACCTAAAACAAAAAAAGTATGTAACAGCCATCTTTATCAATTAACACATCTGCTGAATCGCATTTAGAAAGGTTGCTAAGCAAATGCATCTTTAAAAATGTTCTACAATTCAACTTGAGATGCAATATATTTCTAAACAAAGCTTAAATAATCAGATAATTCTGCGCCTACAATACGAAGTCCTTAAGAGAGCACCTGCACTACGACCTGCTGTGGAATTCAAAGCTTGTGCCCTTTGAGCCAAAGTTTCCCCTGTTTCTGAACACCATATCTGGTCATTACAGCACATGTCCTATAGTACAATGCACTAATGGTGCATTTAAGCCACATCAAACCAACACGGACAACATAATATTCATATGAATTTGTCAAAGATAGGCTGGTTTATGTTAAGCATCTAAATCACAGTGTTCAATCAAAACAAATAAGTAGACAATTCTTCTCAGTGAAATCGAATGGAGGTAAATACGGAGAAGAAACAATCTTATTGGATGCCTTAAACTTATTTCTGCCCAGCTCATGTTTCACCTTCATTCCTCCCTATGAGCCACAATCTATTTCCTGATCGCTGCCTTTAAATTGTCTTGTGCACCTGACAGAGAAATTTCAGAGGCCTTTTGGGGATCTCTGGCAGCTCGCTCTATAAATAGCACGTGTAGTAAACAAAGTTGTAAAGCTATACAAGCAGAATTATAAGCCTTTGGATAAATGTATACACACAATTCAGACGGAATGAACATTCAGTAGGCGTAGTAAACAATGGAAAACAACTCACGCGACAGTAACAGCAGAAACATGCCTCGAGATACTAAATCACGGATACAATGTAAGGTACAACTTGAGTTTGTAATAAAGTTAATATTTACACTGACGGTTCAACTTCTCTGGGTATAGTGTACTTACCCCACACGGCGCAAAGGGGATTAAACTCTGATTCACAGATTACCGTTAACAGCAGCAAGTGCACAATACAGGTGAGAGCTCAGGTGAGCTCGAGCTCACATTAAATGACGTCACTGCAGGAAAGCCACGAGCCGCTACAGTGTACTGTCATCCAAATAGGCACATCTTCTACAACATGTTTCAAAATGTAGTCAATGGAATATTAAATCTACTATTTCATATGCTAAAGTATTGGAAGTGTTTTAATTAATAATAACTGTTTTAATAATTATTTTTTTTGTTATTATAATATATTTAACTTAAAATTCTATCCACATTTAAAATAACTAATAAAATGTTATAAAAATGTAAATCAAATAAATGATCTATTTAAAACGCTGCGGGGGATTTTGGGTGGCTGGTAACCCTATGTTATGGGGACAAAATGTCAAAATGTGTGTGTGTGTGTGTGTGTGTGTGTGTGTGTACTTGTCTACCTATCTAACAGGGGACCTTGGCGTCGTTACACACTCACCAACAGGGGACCTCTGAGCCAAGAGGGGACATTTTTCAAGTCCCCTGTTGGTCATGCATTAAATCATGTGAAAATGAAGTAAAAAACTAAAGAAATGCTCTGGTGATTTTTTTAATGTTTGACCAAGTAGGGACCTACAGGTGTGTGTGTTTAAATCATGTTAAAATCAAGAAACAACACTCTGGTGAATTTTTAAAAATTTTGACCAAGAGGGGACCTAAGAGTGTGTGAGTGTTTAAGGCCATGCTCAGCAGCTCCCCTGTAGGCTGGAGCAGGAACTGTAATAGCCCTTAAACACACGTCGTTCACACACACACACACTCCTCTATTGTTTGAATGGCCTGCTGTCCTCTGAGACTCTAGAGCTGCTGTTTAACAGGCTGCTTACTAAAGGAACAAACATCATATAGATTATATCTCTCTACTAAATACCCTGACTAATTTCAAACTTTGCATTACTTACTAAAATTAAATTAAATACTACAGGATCCAAGAAAAAAAGGATTAAAAAATCTAAACAACCAGGATGTAATTAGAAATACATCTGCCATCAAAATGTGTGTGTCTTCAGTTTCTACAAATAAATATTGTAAATACCATCCATCATGGCCGTGGACAGATATATAAATAAACATTTTAATGAGAGTAGCCTATATTTACTGAAAAATAATGCATTATTTTATTTATCAAAAAAAAAGTACGGTAAATGGGAAAAACTTTGCATCTAAAGTTCTTTTAAACAAGTGTTAACAGACATTATTAAAAAAAAATTATGTTAGCCAAGTATTTGTAAAAATAATGTGTGACTTTTGGCCCATGTAAAAGGCCCATCTTACCACCTTATACATTTATGAGTTTTTTAAACTAACCACTTTTGATTTATTTATGATTTACAAAATGATTCAGGGTCCCCTGTTAGATAGTAAATCACGACGCCTGTGTGTTTGCTGTGACATTTCTTATCATCACAAACACACTGCAAAGATTTAGAGTTTTTACAGCAATACCTGAGTTTAAAGGGTTAAATCAAGCAGAGATAGCTCTCTAATGTATTAATTGCAGGTCATTATTGAATAGTGATTACGTTACACACACACTGACTCAAGTCCCCTGTTAGATAGTAAATCACGACGCCTGTGTGTTTGCTGTGACATTTCTTATCATCACAAACACACTGCAAAGATTTAGAGTTTTTACAGCAATACCTGAGTTTAAAGGGTTAAATCAAGCAGAAATAGCTCTCTAATGTATTAAATGCAGGTAATTATTGAATAGTGATTACGTTACACACACACTGACTCAGGTCCCCTGTTAGATAGTAAATCCAGACGCCTGTGTGTTTGCTGTGACATTTCTTGCTGTCATAAACACAGTGCAAAGATTTAGATTTTTTACCGCAATACCTGAGTTTAAAGGGTTAAATCAAGCAGAAATAGCTCTCTAATGTATTAATTGCAGATCATTATTGAATAGTGAATATGTTACACACACACTGACTCAGGTCCCCTGTTAGATATTAAATAACGACGCCTGTGTGTTTGCTGTGACATTTCTTATCATCACAAACACACTGTAAAGATTTAGAGTTTTTACAGCAATACCTGAGTTTAAAGGGTTAAATCAAGCAGAAATAGCTCTCTAATGTATTAATTGCAGGTGATTATTGAATAGTGATTACGCTACACACACACTGACTCAAGTCCCCTGTTAGATAGTAAATCACGACGCCTGTGTGTTTGCTGTGACATTTCTTATCATCACAAACACACTTTAAAGATTTAGAGTTTTTACAGCAATACCTGAGTTTAAAGGGTTAAATCAAGCAGAAATAGCTCTCTAATGTATTAATTGCAGATCATTATTGAATAGTGAATATGTTACACACACACTGACTCAGGTCCCCTGTTAGATAGTAAATAACGACGCCTGTGTGTTTGCTGTGACATTTCTTATCATCACAAACACACTTTAAAGATTTAGAGTTTTTACAGCAATACCTGAGTTTAAAGGGTTAAATCAAGCAGAAATAGCTCTCTAATGTATTAATTGCAGATCATTATTGAATAGTGAATATGTTACACACACACTGACTCAGGTCCCCTGTTAGATAGTAAATAACGACGCCTGTGTGTTTGCTGTGACATTTCTTATCATCACAAACACACTGTAAAGATTTAGAGTTTTTACAGCAATACCTGAGTTTAAAGGGTTAAATCAAGCAGAGATAGCTCTCTAATGTATTAAATGCAGGTGATTATTGAATAGTGATTACGTTACACACACACTGACTCAGGTCCCCTGTTAGATAGTAAATCACGACGCCTGTGTGTTTGCTGTGACATTTCTTGCTGTCAGAAACACACTGCAAAGATTTAGAGTTTTTACAGCAATACCTGAGTTTGAAGGGTTAAATCAAGCAGAAATAGCTCTCTAATGATATAATTGCAGATCATTTTCGAATAGTGATTACGTTACACACACACTAACTCAGGTCCCCTGTTAGATAGTAAATAACGACGCCTGTGTGTTTGCTGTGACATTTCTTATCATCACAAACACACTGTAAAGATTTAGAGTTTTTACAGCAATAACTGAGTTTAAAGGGTTAAATCAAGCAGAAATAGCCCTCTAATGTATTAAATGCAGGTCATTATTGAATAGTGATTACGTTACACACACACTGACTCAGGTCCCCTGTTAGATAGTAAATCACGACGCCTGTGTGTTTGCTGTGACATTTCTTGCTGTCAGAAACACACTGCAAAGATTTAGAGTTTTTACAGCAATACCTGAGTTTGAAGGGTTAAATCAAGCAGAAATAGCTCTCTAATGATATAATTGCAGATCATTTTCGAATAGTGATTACGTTACACACACACTGACTCAGGTCCCCTGTTAGATAGTAAATAACGACGCCTGTGTGTTTGCTGTGACATTTCTTATCATCACAAACACACTGTAAAGATTTAGAGTTTTTACAGCAATAACTGAGTTTAAAGGGTTAAATCAAGCAGAAATAGCCCTCTAATGTATTAATTGCAGGTAATTATTGAATAGTGACTACGTTACACACACACTGACTCAGGTCCCCTGTTAGATAGTAAATCACGACGCCTGTGTGTTTGCTGTGACATTTCTTATCATCACAAACACACTGTAAAGATTTAGAGTTTTTACAGCAATACCTGAGTTTAAAGGGTTAAATCAAGCAGAAATAGCTCTCTAATGTATTAATTGCAGGTAATTATTGAATAGTGACTACGTTACACACACACTGACTCAGGTCCCCTGTTAGATAGTAAATCACGACGCCTGTGTGTTTGCTGCCATTTCTTATCATCACAAACACACTTTAAAGATTTAGAGTTTTTACAGCAATACCTGAGTTTAAAGGGTTAAATCAAGCAGAAATAGCTCTCTAATGTATTAATTGCAGGTCATTATTGAATAGTGATTATGTTACACACACACTGACTCAGGTCCCCTGTTAGATAGTAAATCACGACGCCTGTGTGTTTGCTGTGACATTTCTTATCATCATAAACACACTGCAAAGATTTAGAGTTTTTACAGCAATACCTGAGTTTAAAGGGTTAAATCAAGCAGAAATAGCTCTCTAATGTATTAATTCCAGGTCATTATTGAATAGTGATTATGTTACACACACACTGACTCAGGTCTCCTGTTAGATAGTAAATCACGACGCCTGTGTGTTTGCTGTGACATTTCTTATCATCATAAACACACTGCAAAGATTTAGAGTTTTTACAGCAATACCTGAGTTTAAAGGGTTAAATCAAGCAGAAATAGCTCTCTATAATGTATTAAATGCAGGTCATTATTGAATACTGAATATGTTACACACACACTGACTCAGGTCCCCTGTTAGATAGTAAATCACGACGCCTGTGTGTTTGCTGTGACATTTCTTATAATCACAAACACACTGTAAAGATTTAGAGTTTTTACAGCAATACCTGAGTTTAAAGGGTTAAATCAAGCAGAAATAGCTCTCTAATGTATTAATTCCAGGTCATTATTGAATAGTGATTACGTTACACACACACTGACTCAGGTCCCCTGTTAGATAGTAAATCACGACGCCTGTGTGTTTCTCTCCTCAACCCCCCACTCACAATTTACATTTCAATAAGGGAAGACTTGAAAAACCAGTTTGTGAACCACAGGCCAATAGAGCTCAAACTACCAATGTGGCAGAACCCTTCTCAAATAAACTAGAGAAGATGCTGGGATTTGACCTGCCAAATTAAACTAAATTACAGTTTTTACAATCGCTAGGACACATTTCTAAATACTTTGGTCATTTTCAAAACTTGTTCTCCAAACCAAATTTCTGCTTCACAGCAGTTATTTCACATTCAAAATCCACAAAAACTAACAAAATACTTCATTCATGTCTCAAATCAAGTGCCAATGAGCCACAGTTTAGCTTGCACAGACTGAAGTTGTGATCACTCTGTGAAGAGTTTTGAAAAAGTGACCAACATTTGTTTGACAAATTTGAGAGTGCCAGAGACTTTAACTAAGGAGAATATTCTGAGCACAATGTGTGATGTTATTGAGATCTTTTATGAACCTTTTTAGAGGTGGCAAAAGTGAGAGTTCCAGAGTATCTAGCTGAAGAGAAATGTCTGAGCACAGCATGCGATACTGTTGAGATCCCTTCTGAAACTTTAGAGGAGACACACATGAGCAATCCAGTCTCTCTAGCCAAGGAGACAAATCAGAGCATAGTATGTGATGTTGTTGAGATCTCTTATGAAACTTTAGAGAAGATAAACATGAGAGAATGTCATTTTTTGTCTCAGGATAAACATGTGAGAAGCAGGAGACTTAGCCGTATGTCTCAATTTGATGTTCACTCGATTTCATTTCTGTCTAGGAGAAAGATGTTAGTTGAGAAGGAGATCTCAGGTTTGATTTTCCTTTCCTCTAGGTTGGCCTTTGGTTCACAAACTGGGTTTTCAAGTCTTCCCTTATTTATTATTATTAAAATGTAAATTGTAGTTCACCTACAAATGAAAAATAGCCCATGATTTACTCACCCTCAAGTCATCCCAAGTGTCTATGACATTCTTTTTTCAAATGAATAAAATCTGAGTTATTTAAATTAATATTTAAAAAGTCCTGGCTCTTCCCAGCTTTATAATGCCAGTGCCTTGTCGGTCCATAAAAGTGCATCTTACCATCATATAACTGATCCACACAGCTCTGGGGGTTAATAAAGGCCTTCTGAAGCGGTGCATTTGTGTAATAAAAATATCCACACTGTAAAAAATTATTTCGAAAAAAAGTTACCTGGTTGCCTTAAAATTTTTAGTTCATACAATGAACATTTTTTAAGATTTGACAACCTTTATTAAAATATTCTTAAAAGATTTTTAAGCATATTGGGTAATTGTGTGTAATTTATTTCTTATGATGCAGTGATACATGCCAAATAGTGCTATTTTCATGATTTATCAAATTTGTATGTGGTTCAGATACAAAAATAGTTTGAGTTTCTATTTATTATACAAATTTCCTTCATTGTATCAACTCAAATTTTTAATTTCAATAAACTCAAAATTTTAAGGCAACCAGGTTACTTACTTTTTTAAGTTAAACCAACAAAAAACAACTTTTTTTTTTTTTACAGTGCATATTTAAATATTTATAGACTAAAATACTAGCTTTCGGTTTTCAGTGCAACACGAATCAACTTGCGCTTAAAGGACAACTCCGGTGAGAAATGCCCCTCGGGGTAATTAACAAATGGTTACCGAGTAGATCGTTCTCTGGGATGCGGTTTCATGAAAATCAAATGTAAAGAGTTTAATCTCTAAACACAGATTAGCTTATAATGTTTGTCTATGGGGCATGGAATAAGTGAAATTAAATCGCTAGTTAATACCACTAACAAGGCTCAAAATAGCCTCACACTAACACGGCAGCATAATGAGGGTCCCTACATGCAAACTGAAGCATTGAGAACTTTGTAAGAGTACAAACAGTTTAATAAGAAGATACTTTATAAAGACAGTCCATTATGCGTTCACGGACAGCAGCCATCTTAGAAAACAGTCTCGATGTCTCGAGCCACGAACGTTGTGCTAAGTGAGCTGGTCGATAGGAATTAAGTTTGTGAAATCTAATTACATGGAGTTTTTTTTTTCTCTCTCTACTGCGTTCAGTGCTTTCTTCCGGAAACAGCGGCCCATATGAGATTCCAAGTCACAGTTCATCACTTAGCACAGCGTTCGTCGCTCAAATCTGTTTTTAGAGATACAACTCTTTACATTTGATTTTCATGAAAACGCATCCCACAGAAGACCTACTCGGTAACCACCATCTGTTAATTACTCCGAGGGTCATTTCTCATCGGAGTTGTCCTTTAAAGAGTAACCCTTCTTTACCCATGAATCCTTGACGTATGTGCACTGACAAACACTGAAGAGAGAAGATAGAGCTAAACAAAACTTAGCGTCAGGGGTTACTCTTTTCATAATAACACTAAAACACAATATCTTTCAATAAAAATAGTTAGTTTAGTCTATTAAGTTTAAAATATGGACATTGTTCTTACACAAACGTGCCACTTTGCTTCAGAGGGCCTTTTTTTGCTTCAGAAGGCTCTTCATTACTCATGTGCTATGTTCATAAACATCTGAAGCACACGCCCCAAAAGCTGTATCTCTGACAGTGCACGAATGCTAAACTGAGCTCTCTTTCACTTCTTACTCTTAAGTGGACAAATTAATACAAAATTATTAAAAAAAAAAAATAGGAAGTATCCCAGTAAACATAGTTGCTAATGTTAGGTTCAGTTAAGTGAACATACACTTTGAAAAAAAAAAACACTTTTTTTTTTTTTTTTTTTACAGTGAGGACAATACAGTGTTATATTACAACTACTGACAGGCCGTCCCAAAAAGCACTGTTTATTTCATGTGGATCATATCTTTTGTATTTATTTGTGCTTATTTGTAATGTTTTTGGGCTTGTGGTTTTAGATGTGCTCTTGAAATTGGAATAGAGAATAGTGTGTGTTGAGTTTGCTGCTCAACCCCCCACCAGTAATTTACATTTCAATGCATGAAGACTCTCACAGGTGAGACACAGAACCTCACTACTGTTACCTGTGTCCTAGACCAAATACACTGCCAAAAATAAATTGAAATTACATGATGAAATGAAATTACAATCGCTACGACACATTTCCCAATATTTAGGAGAACTGAGTGAGGAGTTTATACATTTGTTAACCAACTTTCAGCTTCACAGCAGTTAATTGTACATTTACAAATCAACTCATTCTTACAGAGCACGGCACAGGTTTATCCAACACTAACATCAAGAACATTATACAATTAAAATGTCTTTACAAAACTAGAATGACACTCTCTACTGCTCATAATTCACTGCATACTTACATTACAGTACAACATTATTCCTAAGTTTCCTCTTTTGAATGGATGGTAATGGTCTAACACTGGTGTTGGTGTTCAGTTTCATCAAAGTTGCTTTGATAGTGTTTGATTTTTTAGCAGGATAAATTGCATTACAATATTACTGTATACATGTTGTAAATTGCTGTCTCATTCAGTTTTGTATTATGTTATTGTTTTGTCCATAAGTTTAACACTTTTGAAAACAGCATGTCAGGAAGTGCAAATTGGCCTGTGTAGAACAAAGATTTGATTGTGTTTGTGTCAAAGTGAGAAAAGATTTCAGGTAAATTGAAAGATGTTGCCATTGAATGCATTTGTGCTAAAGCAGGGTTGATCCACAGTTAAGCTATGATATAAAATTTTCTTTTATGAAACATTTCTCAATAATAAAGTCACTTTTTCAAAACTCTTCACACAGCGATCACAACTTCAGTCTGTGCAAGCTAAACTGTGGCTCATTGGCACTTGAATTGAGACATGAATGAAGTGTTTTGTTGGTTTTTGTGGATTTTGAATGTAAAATAACTGCTGTGAAGCAGAAAGTTGGTTTGTAAAACTGTGTGAAGTGTTTTGAAAATGACTATTGATAAATGTGTCCTAGAGATTGTAAAAACTGTAATTTAGTTTAATTTGGCAGGGCAAATCCCAGCATCTTCTCTAGTTTATTTGAGAAGGGTTCTGCCACACTGGTAGTTTGAGCTCTATTGGCCTGTGGTTCACAAACTGGTTTTTCAAGTCTTCCCTTATTGAAATGTAAATTGTGAGTGGGGGGTTGTGGGGGTTGAGGAGAGAAACACACAGGCGTCGTGATTTACTTTCTAACAGGGGACCTGAGTCAGTGTGTGTGTAACGTAATCACTATTCAATAATGACCTGCAATTAATACATTAGAGAGCTATCTCTGCTTGATTTAACCCTTTAAACTCAGGTATTGCTGTAAAAACTCTAAATCTTTACAGTGTGTTTGTGATGATAAGAAATGTCACAGCAAACACACAGGCGTCGTGATTTACTATCTAACAGGGGACCTGAGTCAGTGTGTGTGTAACGTAATCACTATTCAATAATGACCTGCAATTAATACATTAGAGAGCTATCTCTGCTTGATTTAACCCTTTAATCTCAGTTATTGCTGTAAAAACTCTAAATCTTTGCACTGTGTTTGTGATGATAAGAAATGTCACAGCAAACACACAGGCGTCGTGATTTACTATCTAACAGGGACCTGAGTCAGTGTGTGTGTAACATATTCACTATTCAATAATGACCTGCAATTAATACATTAGAGAGCTATCTCCCCTTGTGAAAAAGAAGTGTGCTTAATTGTATTGAAAGTGTATTTTTTGTGCACTTAATATATTTAAAGTATATTTTTTAAAAACTGCACTTGTAGATAATATGATATAATTAAAATTAAGTGCCACTTAAGTGTACTTAAAGAGAATACACTTTAATGACAATATTTCTAAACACATTTAAGTACACTTTTTTAAAACTCACTTTGTAATAATATCGAATTAATTTGTATTTTTAAAAAGTACACTTTCATGACAATATTTATAAACACACTTAAGTGCACATTTAATAAGTGTACTTTGTAATAATATATAATTAATTTGTACTTTAAAAAAGTACACTTTCATGACGATATTTATAAACACACTTTAGTGCACATTTAATAAGTGCACTTTATAATAATATCTAATTAATTTGTACTTTAAAAAAGTACACTTTCATGACGATATTTATAAACACACTTTAGTGCACTTTTAATAAGTGCACTTTAAAATAATATCTAATTAATTTGTACTTTAAAATGTACACTTTCATGACAATATTTATAAACACACTTTAGTACACTTATAATAACTGCACTTTGTAATAATATATAATTAATTTGTACTTTAAAAAAGTACACTTTCATGACAATATTTATAGACACACTTTAGTGCACTTTTAATAAGTGCACTTTATAATAATATCTAATTAATTTGTACTTTAAAAAGTACACTTTCATGACAATATTTATAAACACACTTTAGTACATTATAATAAGTGCACTTTGTAATAATATACAATTAATTTGTACTTTAAAAAAGTACACTTTCATGACAATATTTACAAACCCACTTTAGTGCACTTTTAATAAGTGCGCTTTGTAATAATATCTAATTAATTTTCACTTACAGAAAGTACACTTGTATGACAATATTTATAAACACACTTAAGTGCGCTTTTTAAAAATGCACCTTGTAAGAATGTCTACACCTAAATTTACTTAAACCATTTTAATTATGAGTTTGTTTCATAAAGTGCACTTATTTTACTAATGACAAAGCACATGGAAAATAAATGATTTAAAAAAAAAAATGAGTTGTCCAAATTTACATTGGTTAATTTATTTTTCTTCAAAATTTCACTCGCTTACACTCCAGT
This sequence comes from Pseudorasbora parva, assembly GCF_024679245.1. NCBI lineage: Eukaryota > Metazoa > Chordata > Actinopteri > Cypriniformes > Gobionidae > Pseudorasbora > Pseudorasbora parva. The sequence continues at coordinate 28,139,789 of NC_090182.1, forward strand.
ACAACATACTGTTGAAATTTTATAACTAGCTCATATGAACTCAACTACAAGTGTCAGTTTTCTACATAATTTGACATTGTCAATCTTTATGAGAGGAGTTGTCTAATGTACTGTAGGCTACTTTACATATGTGTACAGAATAACCTACTTTAAATATTATTTTGTTGTATGGCGATTAAACACACATTTAATTGCATTAATTGCAAGAAAATTTGAACAAATCTAAACCTAATTAATTTGCATTAAAATTCTGTTAAAATAGGCTACATTTCATTTTAATTAGACTCACTGTAAACATGATTGACTTTTAGTTAGGTGAATGAGTCAAGTTCTCTGAAATACAGTCCAACTACACAGTGTGTTAGAACAACCTGAAGAGAAAGGGATAATTAATACGTAATTTATAATCAACATTTAATGCACGAAATATCTTATTTTATATTTATACTTAATATTTCAATGCGCATGCGCCAAAAATACTACGTCATGATTTTGAAAAATGCGCGGTCTGCCATGTTTGCGTCATCGCGATGCGTAATGAAGCTGAAGGACAACAGACAACAGAGGAGCAAACCGTTTGGATCATTACAGATGAGACGTTATATGCTACAAATAACGAGTCAAGTAAGTATATCTTGATATAAGCTCTCTTGATTTTACATTTTCACCGTAACATGGTAGCTCTCTATTACGGTGCAGTTATTTAGTTTAATCGCAGATAGGATAGACGCACTATGGACTCGGGAGGTGCTTAACGTTAATCATGTTTCCTATGTATTTATTGTATTATTCATGTATCTAAGATTGCATTATAATAATTTCTTAAATCGGAATGTGATCGCCGGTGTGGGCATGTTCAATGAATCTGCCTGCTGTAAATACAATATTTTAATCAAACTCCTACTTTTTAAATGGACAGAAGACATTTAACGTTTTATACATGTATTCCATATATTAACTTATAACAACCAGTAATGAAATAATGATTTTAATATGTTCTTTTCTTTTTGCATTTGGAGAGTAAGATGTTAAAGTACTATTTGTGTTTTTAATATTTTGTGCTTATATTATTTTATTTTTTATTTTGTAGGATCAATACAGATGTGTTATTGGAGATCCAGTGCAAGCTGTGTGGAATTACAGAGCCATCTTGATGAGGTCAAGTTAATGTTAATTATGAATTTATGCCCAGCCATGACACTGGTCACACAAGCTAAAACATTGCTATCAAGTCTTTCGCTTTTAAATGCTTTGTATCTTGTCCATTTGTAAGTAATACATTCCCACTTGTGCATTTACAGATCCCCTAATCATTATATATTTTACAGGCCACACACCCAAAGGAATGGAGCCGCAGCATTGCTGTGCCAGGCGTGGTAAATGCAGGAACATCCTTCATGGAGATGGTGCGAGGTGAGCTGAAACTCGCAAGGCAAGATGAGGAAAAATGCAAGAATACTTTTCTCAATTTACATTGGTCTTGGGTTATTTATCTATATTTAAGTTATGTTTAATTCCCTGTAAAGTAGGAATAAAAACCATTATTAAAATGTTCTCTATTTTTAAAGTCCAGTGTCAGTGAAGATGATGTGCTCAGTGGGATACGTGAAGGAACCTCTCCAATCATTCTACCCTGATGACTGAGGTAATTCATCACATAGGGGATGCAGTTGTGGTCAAAAGCGTACACACACCATGCAGAATAAACTGCTTCATCAGGGCAGTACTAGATAAAAAAGAGACAACATGCTCATTTTTATGATTTCTTTTTTTTTCTTCTTTTTTTCATACAGATACTGCTGTGTGAATATAAACTTTGGAGCACAACTGTACATCTATCGTTTTAATTTAATTGAGCCGATTATAATAATGGATAGATCTGTTTTATAAACAAGTTTTTTCTTTGCATTTTCTTTTTCTTTCCTCAAGGTATATATTTTTTTGCTTTCCTGCCTCTTTGGAACATGTCCATTCACATCTACTGTGGAGAGATGGTGCGCCAGTTTCCTACTGATGGAGAGCTTCTGGGACATTGACATAAACAGCACTTTCCAAACAACTTGAAAATAGTTGGTGACAAACAATTTTGTGTGCCTTTGGAGTTCTTTTTTTTTTCTTTTTCTTTTTCTTTCACTGTAATGCTGGAATAAGATTTTAGAATAAACCTTTTGGTCCTAATTTTGGTGCTAGTAAAGGTTTAAGAGCTTATAAGTTTAGTAACACTTTACAATAAGATCTAATTTGTTAACGTTATTTAATGTATTGGCCGACATGATCTAAGTCTAACAGTGATTTCTTTTTATTTATTTATTTAATTTAATTTTTTACAGTGTTTATTAATAGTTGTTGACCTTGCTTAATAAATTATAGTTAAAAGCTAGTTAATTAAATTTATAGTCATTGTTCATGCAAGTTAACAATGCATTAAATAATTAACATATACACCTTTTGATTTTAAGATTGCATTAATAATAGGGGTATAACAGTACACAAAGCTGACAGTTCGGGGAGGAACACTAAATATAAAAATGCTTTTTTTTTTTTTTTTTTTTGGTTTACTGAACACATTGTAATTGTCCTAAACTAAAGGTTTCTTAAAAAATTAAAAATATAATATAAAAAATATCTCTACTAATTATTATTATTATTACCTTTATTTAACCAGGAGAAAAACTCACTGAGATTAAAATGTCCTGTCCTGGCCAAGATAGGCAGCTCTGTTTGCATGAACAGTTATACATAAAAAGTCACATAAAAAACATAAAACATACAACCAGTCAAAAACAATTACACACCATTAATTTACTCTCAAAATGATGTAGTAAAATTTTAAAATGACTAAATGTCACCAGATCTTTTAGCTTCAACTCAGTCTGGAGCAAATTCCAATCTGAGGCTCCGACATATTTGAAGGATGTTTCACCAAGCTTAACTCTAACAAAGGGCACACATAAAGATTATAATTTGATTCAGAATGTAATATATAATTGCCTTGTTGTTTCTGTTTAATCAAACGACAAAGAATGCTGTATAGTGTAGACTATATAGGGAGGCCTTACTTGCACTCGCATTGTATGCAAACGTGTAAACTTCTCATAAGACCATTTTTGCATTAACTTATAAATCTAATTATAGGTTAGATTTTTTTCAGGTTTTCAGGTTAAGTAGAATATGATGAATATATAGGCTAATATAATGCATACATTTAGTGAAAGAGTTCATCTCTCTCGTGTTTTATCGACATCTTTCTGCTGTTGAAACACTGAACGATTACACAATGTGATACGTTTTAGTAAGTTGTAATGTATCCTTAATCCATACCTTCTGATGTTAATTCATGTTTATTCTTTGACTATGACAAGGTGATCACATTCACTCGTGCCGCGGTGCTGCTTGAACTGATGTGTCTTTACAGTGATCTGTCATGTCACATTAAAGAGCATCAATATGGCATCACTTGAATTTAATGATAAAATTGACAGAATACATATGTTCTTATGGAAACTTGTATTGAAGTGTGTTCCACTCATTAAACAAGCCGTCTGTTAACTGTTAAAGATTGCATTCGTACCGCTCGGTACACACGTGCACTGTACCGGAAGTCCTGTACCGAACCGGTTCGGTATGAATACATGTGCCGTTACACCCCTAATTAGTAAATGTTGAAATTAACATTAACTAAGATAAATAAATGTTTATATTATTATTCATTCTAAGTTCATGTTAAATTAAGTAGTTAACTAATTAAACGTTACCCTTAGTGTTGTACATGAAACGATTCTTTTCTTTCCATTTGTTTGTATTTATTCATCTGTTGTGTGAGGTACTTTTCTGTGACGGGTAGATTTAGGTACCTTTGAATGAGGGAGATATATAATAATGCATATAATTACATATAATTGCATATAATCCTCATTGTCCTCCAGACTCTTTCTAAATGAATTTGTGTTTGTGTAAATAGTTTTTTGGGTTTTTCTTGGGCATCAAAAAAAAAGTTTTTTTTTGTATATTTGTTTTACAGATTGTTTTGTCAATAAATGTAGAGGAAAAATGTCATTATGAATGTATTTCATTATATTAGAGTGTACATGTAAATTACGTTAAGGTATATTTTAGTTCATATTAATTGCTTGTTTTTAAGACAGTAGAATGGATGTCAGTACATTGAGCAGTGCACTTTAATTACAATTTTAATACACTAGAAGTGATTATGAAAGTACAAATAAAGTTGTATTTAAGTACCACTTAAGTTGTTCCAAAAAATCACTCTTAATTGCAACTTATTGTATTTTATTTCAACTTAATATGTGATAAATTTGAAATCAATTACATATAATGTGTGTTAAGTACACCGAAAACATTGCATTTAATTCACACTTAAGTGTATATTTAGCTGACATTAAAGTATGTTTTAGTTCACATTAATTGCTTGTCAGTACATTGAGCAGTGCACTTTAATTACAATTTTAATACACTAGAAGCGATTATGAAAGTACATATAAAGTTGTATTTAAGTACCACTTAAGTTGTTCCAAAAAATCACTCTTAATTGCAACTTATTGTATTTTATTTAAACTAAATATGTGATAAATTTGAAATCAATTACATATAATGTGTGTTAAGTACACCGAAAACATTGCATTTAATTCACACTTAAGTGTATTTTTAGCTGACATTAAATTATGTTTTAGTTCACATTAATTGCTTGTCAGTACATTGAGCAGTGCACTTTAATTACAATTTTAATACACTAGAAGTGATTATGAAAGTACAAATAAAGTTGTATTTAAGTACCACTTAAGTTGTTCCAAAAAATCACTCTTAATTGCAACTTATTGTATTTTATTTCAACTTAATATGTGATAAATTTGAAATCAATTACATATAATGTGTGTTAAGTACACCGAAAACATTGCATTTAATTGCACAATTAAGTGTATTTAGTATAAGTATATTATCTGTGTAATAAGTACACTTTATAAAAGAACACTAAAGTGCACTTTTTTTCACAAGGGTCTGCTTGATTTAACCCTTTAAACTCAGGTATTGCTGTAAAAACTCTAAATCTTTACAGTGTGTTTGTGATTATAAGAAATGTCACAGCAAACACACAGGCGTCGTGATTTACTATCTAACAGGAGACTTGAGTCAGTGTGTGTGTAATGTAATCACTATTCAATAATGACCTGCATTTAATACATTAGAGAGATATTTCTGCTTGACTTAACCCTTTAAACTCAGGTATTGCTGTAAAAACTCTAAATCTTTACAGTGTGTTTGTGATGATAAGAAATGTCACAGCAAACACACAAGCGTCATGATTTACTATCTAACAGGGGACCTGAGTCAGTGTGTGTGTAACATATTCACTATTCAATAATGACCTGCAATTAATACATTAGAGAGCTATTTCTGCTTGATTTAACCCTTTAAACTCAGGTATTGCTGTAAAAACTCTAAATCTTTACAGTGTGTTTGTGATGATAAGAAATGTCACAGCAAACACACAGGCGTCGTGATTTACTATCTAACAGGGGACCTGAGTCAGTGTGTGTGTAACGTAATCACTATTCAATAATGACCTGCAATTAATACATTAGAGAGATATTTCTGCTTGATTTAAACCTTTGAAACTCAGGTATTGCTGTAAAAACTCTAAATCTTTACAGTGTGTTTGTGATGATAAGAAATGTCACAGCAAACACACAGGCGTCGTGATTTACTATCTAACAGGGGACCTGAGTCAGTGTGTGTGTAACGTAATCACTATTCAATAATGCCCTGCATTTAATACATTAGAGAGCTATTTCTGCTTGATTTAACCCTTTAAACTCAGGTATTGCTGTAAAAACTCTAAATCTTTACAGTGTGTTTGTGATGATAAGAAATGTCACAGCAAACACACAGGCGTCGTGATTTACTATCTAACAGGGGACCTGAGTCAGTGTGTGTGTAACATATTCACTATTCAAATAATGACCTGCAATTAATACATTAGAGAGCTATCTCTGCTTGATTTAACCCTTTGAACTCAAGTATTGCTGTAAAAACTCTAAATCGTTACAGTGTGTTTGTGATGATAAGAAATGTCACAGAAAACACACAGGCGTCGTTATTTACTATCTAACAGGGGACCTGAGTCAGTGTGTGTGTAACATATTCACTATTCAATAATGACCTGCATTTAATACATTAGAGAGATATTTCTGCTTGACTTAACCCTTTAAACTCAGGTATTGCTGTAAAAACTCTAAATCTTTACAGTGTGTTTATGATGATAAGAAATGTCACAGCAAACACACATGTGTCGTGATTTACTATCTAACAGGGGACCTGAGTCAGTGTGTGTGTAACGTAATCACTATTCAATAATGCCCTGCATTTAATACATTAGAGAGCTATTTCTGCTTGATTTAACCCTTTAAACTCAGGTATTGCTGTAAAAACTCTAAATCTTTACAGTGTGTTTGTGATGATAAGAAATGTCACAGCAAACACACAGGCGTCGTGATTTACTATCTAACAGGGGACTTGAGTCAGTGTGTGTGTAACATATTCAGTATTCAATAATGACCTGCATTTAATACATTAGAGAGCTATCTCTGCTTGATTTAACCCTTTAAACTCAAGTATTGCTGTAAAAACTCTAAATCTTTACAGTGTGTTTGTGATGATAAGAAATGTCACAGCAAACACACAGGCGTCGTGATTTACTATCTAACAGGGGACTTGAGTCAGTGTGTGTGTAACATATTCAGTATTCAATAATGACCTGCATTTAATACATTAGAGAGCTATTTCTGCTTGATTTAACCCTTTAAACTCAGGTATTGCTGTAAAAACTCTAAATCTTTACAGTGTGTTTGTGATGATAAGAAATGTCACAGCAAACACACAGGCGTTGTGATTTACTATCTAACAGGGGATCTGAGTCAGTGTGTGTGTAACGTAATCACTATTCAATAATGACCTGCAATTAATACATTAGAGAGATATTTCTGCTTGATTTAACCCTTTAAACTCAGGTATTGCTGTAAAAACTCTAAATCTTTACAGTGTGTTTGTGGTGATAAGAACTGTCACAGCAAACACACAGGCGTCGTGATTTACTATCTAACAGGGGACCTGAGTCAGTGTGTGTGTAACGTAATCACTATTCAATAATGACCTGCAATTAATACATTAGAGAGCTATTTCTGCTTGATTTAACCCTTTAATCTCAGTTATTGCTGTAAAAAATCTAAATCTTTAAAGTGTGTTTTTGGTGATAAGAAATGTCACAGCAAACACACAGGCGTCGTGATTTACTATCTAACAGGGGACTTGAGTCAGTGTGTGTGTAACATATTCAGTATTCAATAATGACCTGCATTTAATACATTAGAGAGATATTTCTGCTTGATTTAACCCTTTAAACTCAGGTATTGCTGTAAAAACTCTAAATCTTTACAGTGTGTTTGTGATGATAAGAAATGTCACAGCAAACACACAGGCGTCGTGATTTACTATCTAACAGGGGACCTGAGTCAGTGTGTGTGTAACGTAATCACTATTCAATAATGCCCTGCAATTAATACATTAGAGAGATATTTCTGCTTGATTTAACCCTTTAAACTCAGGTATTGCTGTAAAAACTCTAAATCTTTACAGTGTGTTTGTGATGATAAGAAATGTCACAGCAAACACACAGGCGTCGTAACAGGGGACTTGAGTCAGTGTGTGTGTAACATATTCAGTATTCAATAATTACCTGCATTTAATACATTAGAGAGCTATTTCTGCTTGATTTAACCCTTGACCCTCAGGGGTCCCACTTTATATTAAGTGGCCCTAATACCTGTGCACTTACATGGTAACTACATGTGTACATAGTATGTAACTACAGTGTAAGTACATACTGGTACATAGTATCTACAGGTGTAATATTTGTGTACTTACACATACGTAACAACTCACGGAATGGTATGCGTAAGTACAAATGTGTAACAGTACCCTGGTAACAACACTTTTTTTACTTCAGTAAGTACACATGTAACAGGAACTATGTAACTACATGTTGTAACAACAATATGTATTTAATCAAGTTGTTCCAATTCCAAATGAAATTCAATACTGCAGTTACCAGTTTGGAATACACTGAACCTATATGTAAACCAGGATGATTCCTATATTTATAACATGTATTCATGACTGGCAGGACTAATGTTGAATTACAGTGTACTTACATGGTAACTCCTCAGCAACGATAAACAATATAAAGTCTACAAAGGTCATTCTTATTATTTAAAACACTGTATTTACAGTGTACTTACATGGTAACTCCTGAGGAACTGTCCACTTAATATAAAGTGTAAAACGTTCATAATAACTGTGTAATATGCAAAACCCAAACCTCTGTGAAACACTGTATTTACAGTGTACTTACATGGTAACTCCTGAGGAACTGTCCACTTAATATAAAGTGTAAAACGTCCATAATTACTGTGTAATATGCAAAACCCAAACCTCTGTGAAACACTGTATTAACAGTGTACTTACATGGTAACTCCTGAGGATCTGTCCACTTAATATAAAGTGTAAAACGTTCATAATTACTGTGTAATATGCAAAACCCAAACCTCTGTGAAACACTGTATTTACAGTGTACTTACATGGTAACTCCTGAGGATCTGTCCACTTAATATAAAGTGTAAAACATTCATAATTACTGTGTAATATGCAAAACCCAAACGTCTGTGAAACACTGTATTAACAGTGTACTTACATGGTAACTCCTGAGGATCTGTCCACTTAATATAAAGTGTAAAACGTTCATAATTACTGTGTAATATGCAAAACCCAAACGTCTGTGAAACACTGTATTAACAGTGTACTTACATGGTAACTCCTGAGGATCTGTCCACTTAATATAAAGTGTAAAACATTCATAATTACTGTGTAATATGCAAAACCCAAACGTCTGTGAAACACTGTATTAACAGTGTACTTACATGGTAACTACAACATGTAGTTACATAGTTCCTGTTACATGTGTACTTACTGAAGTAAAAAAAGTGTACTGTTACACATTTGTACTTACGCATACCATTCCGTGAGTTGTTACGTATGTGTAAGTACACAAATATTACACCTGTAGATACTATGTACCAGTATGTACTTACACTGTAGTTACATACTATTTACACATGTAGTTACCATGTAAGTGCACAGGTATTAGGGCCACTTAATATAAAGTGGGACCTTTTAGGGTCTAGAAACTATATTTGAATAGGCAGCTAATACAATCAGGCACAAATGTAAATAAATTGGTGTACCTGACAATAATCTTAAATGAGAGATGTGGACTGATCATATACCGTAATTATGATGACACAACAGAGAATTAATTTCTTAAAGAAATGACTTTCCTGTAATGTATTAGGTGTTATGTCTAAGGTATATTGTGTGTGTGTGTGCCTATTGTGATACCAGATGCCTGTGTAAACAAGTTAACTTATTTTAATGTGTTGACTAACATACTAAAGCACAAGAAGACTTGTGGACTAACTAAGTGTAGTGTGTTACTTGATGTTACATCTTGTAACTTTATTGCGACTGTGTAATAAATATATTTAAAAATAAGCTTCAAAATAAATGGCATTAAAGTATATTTTAGGTTACAAATAAATACTTCTCAGTACATTCAAAAGAACACAGTTATTATAAAAAGACATATTATTACTCGACACATTATATAGTCTGTACGAAGCTTAACTGCACTTAATATAATTTAAAAAACAATGTTATTTATTTTGTAAAGACATGTAATGGTGGAGATGGCATATATATATAATGAAGACAGACTTGACTGCCAGCTCACTTCACATTCACACACACACACACAGCTCCATTAGAGTCTATGGAGGTCCCCTGTTGGATAGGTAGACATCGTTCAGGTCCCCTCTTGGCATGTTTTTAAAAAAATAAAAAAATGCTTATTTGAAGTTATATTGTGAATAAGGACCTTAAAAGAAAATTTTGTATGTAATTTTTGTTTCTTCAAAATGACTAGAAACACAGGTCCCCTCTTGGATAGTGTAGAGTGATAGTCCCCTCTTGGTAATATAGACGTGTATGTGTGTGTGTGTGTGTGTGTGCGTGTTAAATTTACGGTAAAAAAGACAACTGGGTGCTGTGGTTGCCTTGCCAGAAATTTACCGTAAAAAAATACATTAGCAACATTGTAGGTTTAACTTAAATTAACAGTAAAACAATTTACAAATATCCCTTTTGTACTACTGTAATATAGGCTCAGTGGTGATGTGTCACATGCAGGGGCGTGGGACTGGGGGGATAAAGGGTACTGAGTAACCAGGGTCCGAGGCAGGGAAGTCCGTTTTCTATTCATACACATACATGGTACGGGGGCCCAGCAAGGTGGTTTGTACCCAGGGCCCAAAATTTGGTGCTACGCCACTGGTCACATGATGATGCAAAGCTTACCACAAGCTGAGAAAGACATTGAAATAGAAGGTTTCATTCACACAAACACTAAACACCATCATGGTAGCACACATGAAATTTTAAATACATCAATTGTGAAGTGTCACGCAGGGAATTCTGGAAATGTCAATTTACAGTTATTCACTAGTATGGAAACTTTCTGTTAACCAATTAACTGTCATATTCCATAGCTTTTTTACTGTCTTTTACTGTTAAAATCACAATAATTTTTCACAGTGTATTGATCGTGTTTGCGATTTCTGTAAAACTGAATTATATATTCATTACTGTGCTAATTATTAGTTAGATTTACCTTAACAGATATTGCTATAATTTATAAAGAAAACATCTCAAAATTTGTAGTTAAACTTTTAGTTGTTCCAATTAAATTATATATTATATTCATATTTTTTAAATACTATTTTAAATGGAACATTTCCTCTTTATTTTTAAATGTTTATTTATTTCTTTAATTTAAATTTAATTGAAGATACTGTGATAGAATACACAAAAATGCAGCAAGAATGTGTTGAATCATTTATTGCGCTACATACAGAAGAGCCTTTTGAACTACATATGTAAATAAGAATTGGACTACTAAGCTGGACTACAATGTTATTTACCATTACCCAGTAATTAATCGCCTTCATTCTTCAGATATTAGATACATGGATTAAACATCATTAGGCTCAAAATTGTCTGGTCTGATCTTCATTTGCACAGATTTGAGGGAGTACCACCAGCCATGCCATGGGTACCACACTATTCCGTCATCAGTGACTGCGCTGTAGGGTCCTCTGTGGTAGAATCCGTTCAGATTGGCAGAGTGACATCTAGAGGAATACAAGTGAAACAACATAGAAAAATGATTGGACACCTTTTGGATGTCAAATGTTCATAGTTAATGCGATGAACTAAACCTGAAGTTACTCTCCACTAAAACGACCAGTGTTGAAATTGTATTTGTAATGTGAAAAGCTCTGTCAGTTTTACTAGGGTACAAACCTGTTAAACCACCAGCCACCCTTGTCCTCCTGAGCACAGCTGCGGTCGTAGCGGTCATTATCCCTGTCTCGTGTGCTAAACTTCATTCCTTGGTGGCTGGCCCACCACTGAACCTCAGGATGATAACTGCCAGAGAGAGCGTCCCCTGCGTTTCCTGTGTATACACCAAACTGGAGCTGGTAATGGTTCTGAGATGAAAAATGAGATTAATGAGTTTAAAGGTTAACCAATTAAACAGCACACAGATATTATACCATCCAGATCAACGAAGTAGGCTATATAAATGGTGATGCTGTGTAACCCCTTCATTTTGTTCTTAATGAAAAAAGAACATTGATGAAACTTTACAAGCCATATTGGTTCATCATGGGCATCCACTCATAATTAATCACAACATGAAGAGATAAAAAAAGAATAAAAACCTGTTCATTATCCACTTTGAACTTTCTGTACACTGCAAATCGGTGGTTGCCCTCAAAGTCTTGCAGATTGATTCTCAGGGTGTAATTGTCTGATCAACAGAAGATTTGGTGAAAAAAATTAACAACATAAATAATTAATATAATATAATATAATATAATATAATATAATATAATATAATATAATATAATATAATATAATAGTGACGACGGGCTGTTGAATTTTTAGATCATTTTTTAAAATCTTATTATTTGTTATACTTATTTGCTTTATTTCCGGCCCTGTGATTTTGTTACCATAGTTACTTTTGTTTGTTACTGTCATCTAATCACAGACACCTGTCCTTCATTTAACCGCTTGTCATCTTGTGTATTTAAACCGTCAGTCTTCGTCTGTTCTTTGTCTTGTGTTAATGTTTCATGCTGGTATGCAGCTCTGTTCGGTTTCTATTGTTTATTAAATGTGTTTCCATCATTTTTCTACGTTGAGCGTACTTTTGTGGATTGTCAAGTCAAGCCAGTGTGTGACAACACAAGACCATACAAAAGAAAATATATGGACCATCAGTTTTGTCAGGGCAACCTCACCATAGAGGAGAATGTAAAACTGTAACACCATGGACATCACTCTCAAGGACATATTCCGTGCGGGTTTAAATAAATCCATTCTTTGGGGATGCAAAGAATTTTTTTCCACTGGCTGAATACACTGACTTTGCCCTAGTGCTGAGTGGCTCTTCATTTACTGTGGGAATATTGGATGAGGAATCCTGCAATCCTGCAGTATCCATCACGGCAGAACCTTGTCATGTCATGGCCGTCACATTAGAGTCTCATAATGTCATGGGTGTCCCGCCAGAGTCTCAGCATGTCATGGCCACCTAGACAGAGCTCTTTTCACAGCATGGGTGCCACGCAAGAGTCTCATCACACCATAGCCGCCACGCCAGAGTCTTGTCACACCATGGCCACAATGCCAGAGTGTTGTCACATCATGGCCACAATGCCAAAGTCACGACATGGCCGCCACACCAAAATCTCCGCATGTCATTCATTACCAACACACCTCAAGCACTTCAAGTTTATTTATTATTATACAAGAATTTTTTGGGGGGTGGGGGCTATACATACTGGGCTCCCACGGCTGTGGAGATTGGTATGCCATGGATCTCCTTGATCACTGGATCAATCCTAGGACAAAGGAGGAGACTAATGGCTAGTGTGATGGATCCACAGCTGAGGTCAGTGTAATTGGTTGGAATACTGAGCCCGGTCGTCTCTGCGCTGCCAAGACCGGTGGTCTCAGAGTTACTCAGGGTCACTATTGTCATCTGCATTGTCTGTGTCTCTATGTGCTCTGTTTTAGTTTTGCTGTGGTGTCCAGCACCAACAGTGCCATCAAGGTTCCATGGTTTTGAGCTCCACCTGCTTTTCCGTGGTGGTCTTCTGCTCTGCCAGGGTGTGCTTCAGTCCTGTCTACTCTGTGGTGGTCTTCTGCTCCTGCAGCTTCAGCTTCACCAGCTCCTTTCTGGTCACTGCCAACTCTGCCCTGGCCCTGGTGTCCCGAACTTCCAACTTTTTTCACTATTCTCAATTCCGCAAGCCCTCCATCCCTCCTCCTGCTCGGCCTCTGCTCCACTACCCTCCTGGACTATTTAATCCCAGAGTCTTCATCTGTAATTTTTCGTTTGTTAACATTGGTTCCTGGTATTTAATACATTTGTTTTCATTGTTCTTCTGTGTCAAGCATCTTTTGTGGACTATCAAGTCAAGTCTGCATGTGACAGTAGTAGGCTGGACCTCTGAAATACTGAAATCATTTGGGGAAGTGAGATGGAACTGCAATGCACTCAAGACCTGCCTGGAACTACTTTAGCTGTGCAATTACTAGAAAAAGAATTTCACACCTTACGTTCATCAGCAAATCAGAATCAAGCATTCAACATCTCCATGATATAATATAATTCAGATAAATTATGGCAAATCATGATGCATTACAATTTACTGATGCGTTTCAATTTACATGCATTTTAGATTTACTCACCTTGAGATGTCAAATAATGTAGATTATCATTCCCTAACCAGAACTCTCCATTAGATGACTTCATGTCACCAAATCCTGTTTTGTAATCATTCCAATCTCTAAAAAAAAAAAAAAAAAAATCATGTTTAATTCATTAAACAGCACACATCTCTTTTACAACAATGAACTTTACCATACCGGTCAAATGACTGATTGCCATCAGAGCGTCTCTGGAAGACTGTCCATCCACCCCCATCTGTCATATCGCAGTATACTTTGATCTGGGTTGGACTAAGCAGTGGTTTAATCATGTAAAATCCACTCTGCCTGCTGAAATTTTTGAAGATCTGTGCACAGTCTGTATATGGCAGATTGATTTTTGTTAGTATTGATTTGTGCCATTATAATCAGACAAATACAACATATTTACACAGGGACAGTGAATACCATATCTTAATAAAATAATATAGAGCCTTGACCCTTGTACTGTTTGTCTCCCATGTCATAAATTGAGCCCCCTTTTAGGGTATGTTCATTCATCTGGTTGAGGTTCATTAATCGTTGAATAAGTTGCTGTTGCTTTGAATGGCGAACTTCCAAATTTTTCAACTCCACTCGAAGACGTTCCGTCTCATCTTGACATTCGTCAAGTACCTAAATGCAAGATACACAGAATGACGGCTGTACATTCCTCATAAAATAAACAATCTTGAATTTACCTGTAACTAAAGGTCATTTCAACACACTAAAGTAGCAAAATAAATTGTAACACTTACAGAGTCTGACAAATCCAGAGTACAAAGCATCCAAATGATGAAAAAAACTGACATCGTAGATGTACTCATTTAAAGACAGAAGGTCATACACCAAGTGATCTTGTTTTCAGTTCAGTTTATGCACTAAAGAACAAAGATAGATTCAACAGCTTGTATAAATGCTCCTGAGGTCTGTTCTGGTGCCTGACAAAATTTCCTGTGGTTGGAAGTGCACCACTTTGAGCTGAGTCACTGTGGATCAAAACAGATGTGCAGATAACTACAAACAGCTCCCAAAAACATTCAGTAATAAACCTGTTTCGTTAAAGTGAAAATTATGAGCTGTTTGACCTTTAATTTGTTCAAGTAAAATGTGAACAAATTAATGACATTCCATTAAAAAAGTTATTTTAAATGAAAAATCAGAATATCGTGTAACTTCTTAACAATCATGATTAAAGAATGCTTGATCCACAGGTGCGGATACCTGATTTGATACACCCATAAAGACGAAATGGGAAAAACATGTGTGAAGCAAAACTGATCCTAGAGAGAGCAGTGTTTCACCCAAAAATAAACCTTTTGTGCTGATGGTACACAGTACAAAACATAAATGCTAATCTGCTTTTCCCCACCCATGCACCTTCATTATGCTGCAAACGTTAATCATGCATATTATCACAGGTAACTAATAAGTCATAAACTGAACAGTATGAAGAATAAAAGGAACAACGCTTAATGACATATCATTTCACATTTATGAATCCAGTTATAGAGAAACCATCATTTGCAGAGGTACTGTAAACAAAAGACAATTCAGATTGAGTTGAACTGCAAAATTACACACATCATATTCTGAAAATTCATTACTTTAAATACAACATACCAGCAATGAGGCTAAAAGATGTCTAGCCTTTATTGAAGGAAAACTTTATATGATTACCCGTATTATATATTAAATAAAAAAGTAAAAATTAAACAGTCTTATGAAAATAATGCTAACTTTTTTCATAACAAAATTTACATATTTAACACAATCCCAGAAAGAGACACCTACATTATACATTACAAAAATACTCATTGGCATCACCAAGAATTTCAAAAAAATCAATTTCCTTATAGAAAAAGGCAACACTTATTCAAATGAAAGGGTTAGTTCACCCAAAACTGAAGTCTGTCATTAATTATTTACCCTCATGCCCTTCCATAGAAGACTGACACAGACGTGAACAAATTGTTGAATAAATTCGCTATTGTTTGTTTTTGTGCACAAAAAGTATTCTCGTTGCCTCATAAAATGAAGGCTGAACCACTGGAGTCACATAGACTATTTTAACATTGTTTTTCATACCTTTCTGGACCTTGAAAGTGTCAATTGAGTCGCTGTATACAGAGGGGCCTGAGAACTCTCAGATTTCATAAAATAATTCTTAATTTGTGTTCTGATGGTTTTGGAAAGATATGAGGAGTAATTAATAACAATTTTAAGTTTTGGGTCAACTATCCCTTATCCATGCACATCTTAGCACACAAAAAACATCTCCATTTAAGATGTGTGATTACTTTTTTTTATGCATTTATACTTTTCACAATGTGTTGCAGTGATAAAACAGTCATAAATATACATAACTATAAAGTTATAGTAAAGCAGTTAACAGACATGTCCATGAGAAACAAGATGTGAAAGTTCAGAGGTAGAATAGCGACCATTACAATTTTTTACACACTCCCTCCTGTACATTGACACTGTAATAACAGATCAAGAACCATATGCCTTGGTTCACTCAGAAGTGATGGCAGATCACCACGGTGTACATGGATATGGACAGTCTCTGATATAAGACTCCAGAGTTCCAGTTGATACTTCCATCAATGAGGTGTAGGTTGTCAACTGTAAAGAATTTGATGTAGAAATTTCATCAGACACACTCTCTTACTCATAAAATAAAATAAGCATGACATACAGTGAGGAAAATAAGTATTTGAACACCCTGCTATTTTGCAAGTTCTCCCACTTGGAAATCATAGAGGGGTCTGAAATTGTCATTGTAGGTGCATGTCCACTGTGAGAGACATAATCTACAAATAAAAATAAAATCCAGAAATCACAATATAAGATTTTTTAACTATTTATTTGTATGATACAGCTGCAAATAAGTATTTGAACACCTGTCTATCAGCTAGAATTAGGGCGGGTTCTGCACATGGGACAGGGCGACTGCACTGAAATGCTATAAAATCTCTTGCGTGTTCAAATGAGTTCCGTTATCCATCCCGAGACGAGCGTGAAATGTTGAATCGGATTATGCAGATTGCTTTAGTGTAGTGCGATATCTTTTGAAACCAGAAGCAATTTTCTAATTCTGAGAGATTTTTGCTGAAATTATTTCTCACAAGGAAGTTTTCAAATGACTGATTTGATGTGATGAGCTTTGCTGATTAATTTACTAATAAACATTTGTGGTAATTTCCCACTTTATAAACTCAAAACTTGCATAATTGTTCTCATTCACGTGCAATATACCCGCGCTAATATCAGACCTTGTGGTATCGATTTAATATCGGTACTTCGGTATTAGATTGTGGTACCGTACCGAAGCCAAAATTGTGGTATCGAGCCATCCCTAAAACCTGGTGAAAAACTACAGGAAACGTTTGACCTCTGTAATTTCAAACAAAGGAACAAAGGCTACTGTACCAAATATTAACATTGGTTTTCTCAGGTGTTCAAATACTTATTTGCAGCTGTATCATACAAATAAATAGGCAAAAAAAAAATCATACATTGTAATTTCTGGATTTTTTTTAGATTATGTCTCTCACAGAGGACATGCACCTACGATGACAAATTTTAGACCCCTCCATAATTTCTAAGTGGGAGAACTTGCAAAATAGCAGGGTGTTCAAATACTTAGTTTCCTCACTGTATAGTTTGTGGCTTTTGAATGCATTTGAAAGGCAGACTTACCTGATTCAGAACTGGTTGTGTTGACAGAACATTATATATTGATGACAGAGAAATGCTCTATGGAAAAAAAAAGTTTTTGTCCATTACAAAATACATTCATGAAAGTTCAGTTACTAATTACACTCATTTTAAAAGTGCTTGTAAAAAGTGCTTTAAATTGCTACTTCAAAGCCATTTTATTTCTAACAGAAAAAGCTACATACTGCTTGTGTGGTTTGATTCATGCACTTCATTGCCGGGGTTCTGCGGTCATCTAAGATCATAGGCTTTTCCCAGTGATCATAGTTCGTTTCCAGGACATACCATCTCCCAAGCTTCAAGTCAAGTCTTAAACATCACCAACAGTAACAACAAACTCAGAGGGCAGTTTTAAACATTGCAGACAGAAATGTGATTCTTCTGTGAGATATGATTTACTCACTCCCAGATGTCTAACGTGTTTATTCTAGTTCTGGTTATCACACAACCCTGACCCGTTTGGTTACCACCCAAGATGAAGTAAGCTGGTGCAAGGAGTTTCGTCAGAGAGAGCTGGGCTTTGGCATCCTCATAACTTCAAGAAAAGAAAAAAACAGATGCAGATGATTAGATAAAGGCAGCACATCACTGAAAACACTAAAAGCACTCATAAATTTGACCAGCAAGTGAAAATTGGATATTTTTGCACATTTCTGAGCAATTTTGAAGCAGCAATGTCACGGAATGTGAGGTAGAAGCGTGCCTTCAGAGTGTGTGACTGGCTGCCGGCACGATTCTACGTCGCGATTCTTCTGTATTTATTAATGAGTATGAGCTGTATTACACAAGATTGCATTACAGCGGCGAATTCAAACAACACGAGTGATGAGTTTAACAACGTTCAGCATGTGGATCACTTAGATCAGATACAGACCGGAGCGAGTGCGTTACATTTTTTTATGGACATAATAGATTACATATACTCTAGCAGGGACGTGCACAGGATTTTTGAGGGGCAGTTGCTCTGACCTAAAAAAGGGACCCCCCCCCCCACCCCCAACCGAAACACCCCACCCCCCATGATCTGTCCAATTACATATTATTGTTATTGCCATTATCATTATTATTTCAATGCCCCCTAGTGGTATTTATGTTCTGCTCAGGAAAAATATTATAGGTGGGGCTATTTTTTTGCAGGGGGGTCTGGGGGTTTCTCCCCCAAGAATTTTTTTTATTTCGTAGATGTGATTTCCTGCATTTTGGTGCGTTTGAGGCCATTTCCCTTGCCTATACCAATAAAGAACTCAAACCAGTCAATATCAATAGTCTAATAAAAAAAGACAATATTAATTTAACTGCCATCAACAGTTTATGATCGTCCATTTGTTATACCTTTCCGACAACGTTAAGTCTCACCCGACAACGGCGACAATCTCCTTCTAGTGCCGCTCATGCTGGCTCAGCCAAGGCGGTTAGAAGGATTTTGGGGGCCCCAAGCAAAATGGACATGGCTAACTTTCTACAGATAAACGGGTAATGATTAAAAAATGTTTGTAAAACTTTAAGAAACCATTTTAAAACATCTATAAACATTACATAGATAGACAGACCAAATATTCCTAACACTTTGTTAAGGGTTACTAGTTGGTTTGTAAACTGTCTATAAACATTATCTGGATGGTTATTATGAAGTTGCAACAGATGAATATAATACCTGTTAAATAGTTAATAAACAGTAACAGTAAAACATGTGGGTTGTCCTGATACTGTACTTCAAAATGCAACAGTGTAAAAATTGCCACACAGAATAAAGTAACTGTTCAAGATCCATTGGTAACTTATAAAAATAATATCATATTTGCATAAACTGTTACTACCATATATCCCGACACTAGCACATTAAAGCAGCACTAGGTAACTTTTCAACCTTCATAATATATTTTTTAAGACTCTTGTGATGATAAATCGACTTACAATAGGTTGAATGACACGTCTGCCATAGCCTGATGGGGTCTGTATCGTTTTTAATCGTACTTTTAAACTTCGGGTTTCGGGTAGTAACCCGAGAAAAAGAAAAGAACTACAAAACTCGACTGCTTTACGGCATATACGTCACTTCCACCAACACACACACTTCCTTACATTCGGACGTGCGAGCCCAACTTTGTTCGTCGGATAATATAGTCATGTCTGAAGCAGCAGAGACAAATAAGAAAGAAAAGGTTTTGTTGGAGGAAAGCAATAAGAGGAAATGAAAAAATGATGGGATTAAAGGCAGGACGAGGATCAAAATGTGACCAGCGTTTGCTCGTTGGCGTGAGCTGAAGGAGGCGTGCCCGACCGATGCTGTCCTGCTTGTTACGGTGAGCTACCACTCAAACATTGAACTGAAGTATCATATAGATTCTGTAAAACGGTAACCAATAGACTACTATAATGACGCTGGCTTGTAAACGTGAGCATCGTGATTATTTGGCGTTTGAAAAAAATAAAACCCATGAAATTATATTCATATGACATGCTGGAGCATATGCCACTGACTGTAACGTTACCTGGGATGAAGACATTTCACACGCGACGCCAGAAGAACTCCTCTTGCAGTTTTCAGGGGAACTGCTGCACCGACCCGCGGGACGCTTTTATGAAGTTATTTGGCCGCACCGCACCACTGTATATATTTTTACAACCCGCCGCGCACCCGCGACCATTAAACAGACATACGGGGTCCGCGGGTTATGAGACGAACCGCGCATCACTAGTTCAGGGCTATCAGGGCTGTCATGTCAACAAATGCATGCGCGATGGCATCCCCTGTTGTAGGAGGACAGCTCTTACGACAGTAGTTGAGGACATTATTTTTTCCAAACTGTAGGGGGACCCCGAGAGCAAAAGTAGCCAAGTGGGGCTTTAAGATAAGCTATGAAAAAAATCATGTTCCTCTGCCTCTTTCTGGTTAAATAATGTTTATAATAATAGTTAATGCTATATTAACTATTCCAGGTTATTTATGCATAGCATAAAAATAGTTAGTATAGCATGCTATGCCACTTTCATCAAAACCTATTACAAAGCTATAGCAATTTTATGTCATTAAATACGATAAACAGTTATTCTGGAACAGATCTGCGTCTTCCTTATCCCGTTAAAAAAACATATTACAGTAAGTAACCATATTCCATCCGTTCGAAAAAAAAGTTGCACTAACTGTTCGTTACAAGCAGCATTTGCCAGGCAGGTAACGTTAGCTAACATAAACATATTTTTGCTAGCCTACCTGCTGCAAAATTACACCATTTTTGTACAAATAAAGCTATTTGATATAGTGTAATTTATCACTTACCACTATCTTGTTTTTTCTCTTTTTTCTTTTCTGGCTTCCTAAAGCATAATTCCGCTTCATGATCGCCGAGGAGGTTTTGTATTTTGCCGGCAGCAGAGATAGCGTGATTGGGTGGCTGTTGTCAGCGACGACTGAGAGGGCCCCCTTGAGGGGGATTCCGATAACAGTGTCATTGCACTTTACTGCATTGACTATCAAAGGGGCGCTCAAGCAGTTTGTCGTTGCATTTTATTCTTAACCTGTCGCTGTCTTGAGGCCCCAGGCCAGCTCGGTGCCCCAAGCAATTGCTTGACTTTCACTTTCGGACGGGTACCCAAATATGGAAGTGAACGAGGCTTTGCGATTTTTTTTTTTTTTGTATCTTGGCCTACGTGAAATTCTGCATCCATTGTACGGTTTTTTTAATTTATTTTTTTCCACCTCGGAAGGGCAACGTGAGTCGAGAAGGGCATATGGGCAGTTGCCCGGGCAACCTGAGCAACCCCCCTGTGCACGTCCCTGTACTCTAGTACTCTAAATAAGGACTAGCATCGTGTATGCGCACACATTTAATCATGTTTTCTTCCAATGAAATGTGCAATCAAGGACACTGATACAGCTGTATGTCTGATCATTAACGCAATGGCACAATTCATTATTCTGATAAACAGAAGACCATGATGTAGACCGAAAATACAAAGAAGAATGGGCAAAAAAGTAAAAGGCAGTCTTTCTGTATTAAAAAATGTTCACCCAAAAATGAAAATTATTTCATTAATTACTCACCCTCATGTCGTTGGACACCTGTAACACCTTCGTTCATCTTCAGAACACAAATGAAGATATTTTTGTTGAAAGCTGATGGCTGAGAAAGGCTTCAAAAAGGCCTCCATTGGCATTCAGTACATTTCCACTCTCAAGACCCATAAAAGGCACTAAAGACTTCGTCACAAAGTCCATCTCACTACAGTGGCTGTACAATAATTTTACAATGCGACGAAAATAGTTATTGTGCGCACAAAAATCAAAATAACGATATAATCCACCAAATTATTGACGTGAACTCGATGCATGCGCGAGAATATGACGCAGCTCCGCCGGTCGAATCATAGCGAATACATGACCCGGAAGAGGAGGAGCGCCGCTATCGCGTGAGTTCCAGGTGAGTTCACGTCCGAGACCTACACGGAAAACAATATCTTGGCAGATAAAGTCATTATTTCGATTTTTTTTGCGCACAAAAACTGTTCTCGCCGCTTGGTACAATTATAGTACAGCCACTGTAGTGAGATGGACTTTGTAACAAAGTCTTTAGTGCCTTTTATTGGTCTTGTGAGTGGGTCAGTGGAAATACACTGAATGCCAATGGAGGCCTTTCTGAAGCCTTTCTCAGCCATCAGCTTTCAACAAAAATATCTTCATTTGTGTTCTGAAGATGAACGAAGGTCTTACAGGTGTCCAACGACATGAGGGGGAGTATAATGAAAACATATTTTAATTTTTGGGTGAACTAACCCATTAACCTGATGTTTGTCATTTGTTTATAGACACGAGTGCTCTTAAATGTATAGAAAATATTATTAGAGCTTTTAAATGTTCTTCTGCTTTTTAGGCAGTTTGGTATTATAAAGGGTTATTTTAAAATAATATTTGAATAAAGGGTAAAGATGTCAATTTTCATAGGCTGTTCGATACGGTGTAGATTTTTCTTGAACTGACAAAGCTGTTGCGCTATTACAATACAGTGTGTGACTAAGAACTTTAAGACTCTTGGTCATGACAGCAAAATCAAGGAAGTTGCGCTTTCATGTTACGCTAGTGTTGTTGAATTTACCTTGTAGCATTTTCCAGGACTTTGCGAGTAAGAAAACCCATCCACATTCCATCTCTCTCTCCAAGAATCCATTCCAAAATCCCTGTGAGAGTTGATAATGTTATCTAACCATTCATCCATCAACAACATCTAGCTGCACCCATGATTTGTAGCTTAACTTGAGAAGAAATGAATATGGTTGTGTATTGTTAGTCGTTTAGAAACTTATAACATTCAAGCAGAACTGTTTATACAGCTGACATTTTCAGATTTCATTTGTCAAGATCATTATGAAATCTTACCTATGTAACCCCCATCAACGTTGAAACGCTCATTCATTGTTAGGGTTAGTATACCCTAAAAATGTAAAACAATTACTTGCTTTTACATTTAAACAAAGACAAACATTGTATTATTCATTCACTTACAGGTCTAACTCCAGTGAGCATGCCAACATATCCAGCTAAATTTGTTGATTTAAACACGGTTTTGTTATTCCTTTCGAAATTGACATTCACCACAAGAGGCTTAAGCTTCTCTGTTAAAGTCCATGTTTTATTCTGTCGATCCCACCTTCATGAAAAACACAATATTCTTATGACTTCATACAAAGAGCATATGCATGCTGCAGACCATTCAATGTGTTCCCAAACATCTAGTAAATAAACACATCCTACCCCATAAATAGTCCAAAGTCCAAATTCCGGGCATGATAAATATTTCCTGTAAAAAGAAGAAAGAAAATACACAATAAAACACCTAAAATGTGTTATTTAATTTGACCAAAAACATTATGCTAACTGTTTTATATCTTCTCACCATTAATGTCTTCTGCTACAACTGAAGTGCATACAGTAAAAACTTCATAAAAGATATTGAACAGCGTAATCTCACCTAGAGGGGTATAAAATAAAAAAATTAAAAATCATAGATTAAAGTTTGGGCCCCTTTATTAGCTTAGCGTCTTTGTTAAATTAGTCAGTGTCTGTTTTAATGGAGAGCACCACTGTTTTTTGTGTGTTCTTTGATTTTATATTGCATTTTATTTTGTGACCCCTATTATTATATACTAAATAAAATGGAAAAACAACCAAAAAGATAATCAAAAGAGAAAAATCTCACCCAGAGGGATGCCAGAAACTGCTGCTATTCCCTTAATTTCTTCATTGAAAGGGTGTGGAAGTGTGTCCACAATCAATGGCTATAGGAAACAGTGAGATAAATCATAGCACAATATTATTATTATAATTATATTAATATTGTCTGATGTTGTTCTTTAAAATAAGCATTTTTGTTAGGCTTCCATGTATAGGTTTACCTAAATACCAGTACTTTTGAATGGGCTGAGGCTGGGATTAAGTGGGTTTGAAGTGAAAGTGTTTTATGAATGCATACTATATGCGAAGAGCATTCACTCAGTATCGTTTTCTCATTTTTGACCAAAACTCTTCAATTCATGAATTTGAATTATCTCCACCCCACAGGAAGCTGAAGTTGAATTTAAATAACAGGAAGTGGAATTAAATTAATTTCCAAGAAATTCCAGTCACTCAAGAAAGAATGTGTTGAATCTCACATGCATTTAGTGTTAGGAAGGTTACTTTGGAAAGTAACCGCTTACTTTTATAAGTTACCCATTATAAATGTGGTTTGGATTACTTTATTTGAATTACTTTATCAATGCAAAGCAATTTACTTTTAATATGATTAGTAACTAATTAAATTACAGATTTTACCTCAGTAATGTAACCATTACATTTATTTTGTAATTTAATAATACCATTTCATTACACGTATTTAGATTGTAAAAACATTACACAGTATCTACTTTAAAACAAATTATGGTAACAATATTACAAATAACATTTAAGTAGTTTTTATGATTAATTAAATATTGTTAGTGAAATGTGATTTTTTATTTATTTAAGTTGACTTTGAAAAAATGGAAATGACCTGTTTATATTTGACTTTTAGTTATGTTATTCAATTAATAGTGTGTTTGATGCTGGCACAAGTAGAAACAAACTTGTTATTGCACTAGCATTCGCTAAGTTATTGCTCAATGAACAAAGCAACAAAAAATGTCAAACATAAATGAACATTTTATATTAACAGATGTTCCCCTTCACTCGAAATATATTTCAATATTAATCTCCATTTCCAGCCATATGCAAAGCATGCTGGGAACTAACAATGGTGTCTTTAAATAAAACTTCACAATTGAGCTAATTCTCTTAAAATAAACAAGTAACCTTATTTTCCTTAACTTTATCAGCTTAATCAGTTCCTCAATTCAGGCCTCAAAATTGCTTACATTTCCTTAAAGAAAATTTGAGAAGTGTATCTCTTGGTTTTATTTCTATACTATAAATATATATATATATATATATATATATATATATATATATATATATATATATATATATATATATATATATATATATATATATATATATATATATATATATATATATATATATATATATACACCTGCACACATTTTGTTCTAAAATATAGATACTGATCAATTGACATAAATTACCCCCTCAATGTTGTTTAATTAGTTTGGTTCCATTGTTATTTTCATTTTAAGTAATACAAGAACAGAAAGTTGTTATACAGTTATCATTAATTCAAATGCATCTAATTCTCAATAGCTCTTCGAAATGTTTTATCATCGAGTCTGCTCCGTTCTGGTCTGAAGACTTTTCCTGCAACACTTGAATTTCTTGAATTTAAATTCTGCTTCCTTTAATTCAAATTCGAATTGTAATTCTATATCCTGTTTTTGACATCAATTCAAATTCAAGAATATAATTGGAATCATTCTCAATTAAATTCTGAATTGTGCACAAGTCATATATAGATAGATAGATAGATAGATAGATAGATAGATAGATAGATAGATAGATAGATAGATAGCTTTTAAAAATGTCATACATTTAATCACTTACCAACTCCTTGTCCACTAAATCAATAAGTTTTCCATGAAAAAAGCCCATGGCCATGTCTTTTATTGTCTGTACCATTGTGATCAACTGAAAATCAACATGATTTATGTTAAAACAAATCACAGTTCTTGTGTTAAAAAAATATTTATAAATAGCATTGCATTCTCCAAATATGAGACAAAAACACATGACACTGCAAAAGGGAAAATATGCAAATACTGAAAAAAAAAAAAAAAAAAAAAAAATGGCCCAGGCCATAAACGTTCATGCATTAAAAAGGAGAAAGCTACCTCTGTGTGTTTATCTTTGATCACTTGCGTCCATCTCTCACCAGGGGGTAAATCGAGATTTACAGTGTACCAGGTGACATTACCTTTAAACCTAGATAAATCACAAGAGAATTTGAACTTGTCATCAAATCAGCATGTGGTCCAGACAACAATAATATGACATGTAGCAACACAAATAATTGGACTTATGAAGAGAGCAATACGTTGGTCCTTTAGGTGGATACATTCCACTTCTGCAATCCTCCAGCTGCAAATAAAGGTAGTAATGAGGAAAGCATGACTACAGCAGAAGTGAAATTTAACAGCTCTCAAAACAGCGAAACAAACTTGATAAAGAAGTATAACAACACTGGTGCAGCAACCGCATTTAATCTTACCCCTCGAACAAGCTGTGAGAAAATAAATAACGATATAATTAAAATATCATGTACTGGTGTTGGCTTCATGGTCTTTCAGCAAAGTTTTCCAAAGCCAAATGTTCAGTCATTTTCCTGCGGAAGGAGGTGAAGGAAATAAGCTGCATGGTGGAATGTACCATTATGTAAGTGGGGCACACATAAGGTAGACGTATCTCTTATTTTAAACAGAAGGGTAACATACATTATATTTTCTTTTGAAATATAATTACAATCTTATACATTATTGTTATTTAGGCTCAATTGTTTCGTTTGGTTGTGTTTATAAGTTGAAACGCACGCAGTACTACAGCCCCCCCCCCCATCATTCTGCGACTTGAGCTTCACTCGGCGCATAATAAACAAGGAAGTTCATGTTCATGTTTTGATTTGATTTGGCATCGGGCGACCACGAGTGAGCTGTCACACCTGTTGGTTAACACCATAAACTGTAAAAAAAAAAAACCAACCGCTCTACATAAGAAGAATCACGAGTCTATTTTCTGCTATTTCAGCGTCTGACCAATGGTTGGAAACTTCGGAAGCCCATTTCCCCCACAAAAAAAGGAAAGAATAAAAAAGCTAAAAATGTCGAAATTATGACATAGGCCTATGACTGGTGAGGCTGGAAGATGAAAAAAGTAATGAATTGACATCCATCTGTTTTCCTGTTTTTTATATTAGGATAATTGTCATTTTAACTAATACAGTTCATTTTTTTAAATTCGTAATTACGAATTAGCTGTTTTATTTTAATTCGATTTGGGGGGGGGGGGATATAAGAAATATAATTGAAAATCATCATCATCATCGGTAATTAACTAAATAGAATACAATCAGTGCAGGGCGCTAAAATAACTATTAACTATTGTAATGATTCACTATATCCAACAGGAGGCAGTATAATTCTGCTTATACTGACAAAAATATGGTTGGTCATACAAAAAAATTAACATATTTTTAAGAGCACAAAACGATTTAGCCTACTACTGCATTAAGCAACTTGCTTGCTTTGCCAGCAATTTGAGGATTTATTATGAGGATTTGCAATTTATTTTATATTAAAATAGTTAAAGATAAGCTTCCTCAAGCAAAACCATAAACTCTAATGAAAAAGATAGCATATAAAGCATTTCTGAAAGCCATGCATTATTTATAAAGTAGGCTATGTTTAAGATGGGTAAGAATGTAACTTCAATTAACAACTGAAGAGCCAAAAATTTTGTACAATTGCACAATTTTACTATATCACTAAAGCTCCCTTGAAACAGTCTGTATTTTATGAAGTTCTACATAAATATAGGTGACTTAACTTTCAAGTTCGATTTTAACTTTCTAGAACCTGGGACTTTACCCTCTGATTACCACACATGTAAACTTTTTACATACACCTTTAATTGATTTGCACTGATCCACCTCTTTCCTCATCCCTGGCAATGATGAGGTACACACAACAGTGCATCCTGTGCATTTCTCAACCTATGTAAAAGTATTTTCTCAAAGTGACAGAACAGCTTGTTCAGCGAAGATAACCCAAATTCACTAAATGTTAGAACCAGTATCAGTTTCCATTACAGAGAAAGATTATTGCTAATCCACTAAAAGCGGGTCCACAGAAACACTATCTCAACTTGGCTAAGGCGGATCAGTTAACAACCACTGTATATGCTGGCAGGGGACAGGGAATATAAACTCCCAGCAAACTTTTGTGCTGAAATAACTTAATTACTTTTAAAATGTATTTCACTAGGCCTACTTCCGATTTGAAACATATTTCGTTATATTACACGTTTTATAAAGTCAGAAATTGATGAGCAGAATGGTTGCTTTTGTATGGAGCTAGAAATATGAAGAAAAAAATGATCTGAATTTGAATTGTATAAATCTGAATTATTGACAAGTGTAATCTAACAAAATTGAATATTATGCTGCATTTTACATAGAACTGAATTAGAATTTTTTTAAATGTTGAATATAAAACATTTGAAATTGAACACATCTGAAATGTTTTTATGTCGAAATTGTATGGGTAGTTGACGTGACATGGCTTTTTCACTGTCACAGAATATAAAAAATAATTTATTTCACATTTTCATAATTTAGAATACTGTAAATGGTTAAACATTTTCTTGGTTTACATGAATTTGTTGTTTTAATACCCAAGTTATTGTTAGTTTTTTTTAGAACTTTGAGCCAAATCTCAAAATTGTCCTATGGTGTGACGGTAGACAACATTATTTCATAAATATGACATTTTATAAATAAAGAAAATAATGTTTAAAAATCTTAATGAACACTCCTGGCATAATTGTGCAAGTGTCTATTTCACTAAGTGGCCATCACTTTTCATATACATACATTTCTAAAAGTGTAGGAATTTCATAAAGTTTGTCACAGAAAAAAATGTCCTTTGGTGTTATGCAAAAACCTGATTTTAATTTGGGCAATATCATGGACAACTACATTTAATTGAAAGACCCCACTCAAGGTCATGTGACTGAAGACCCCTATGAAAGCCATGAAAATTGCACATGGTAAGTATTTCTCTCAGAATTGTTTAAATATTTAACTATGTTTTAAGATCACTGAAGTTGTTAAGTTCGGTTGTCCTTTGGTGTGACTCCCCTAAATTACATTTTTTAATTTAAATTTGTATTTTTAACAGCAGGACTATGTAATATTATGCAAATAGATAATGTTAATTGCTAATGACAGTTCAGCTAGTATTAGCATTGTTATTAACTGCCACAAAAGCTCAAATGTCCTATGGTGTGACAGGAAATGTCCTTTGGTGTGACACTTTGGCTTGTCACACCATAGGACACAGATGTCACACAATAGGACAAGACCTCCTTAAGAAGCTATTAAAGCAAATAGATAAAGTTTGTTTACATACTTTTCATTCTTTTTTTTTTTTTACCAGTTTTTATGATTTTAAATTCAATAATGACTTACATTTTAATATTTATTGTCGTTTTATTATTGACTACATAAAATGTTCTGAAGTGAAGTATATTCATATGACATGCTGAAACATATGCCACTGACTGTAACGTTACCTGGGATGAAGACATTTCACACGCGACGCCAGAAGAACTCGAACTCCTCTTGCAGTGTTCAGGGGGAACTGTTAGCGCTGCACCGACCCGCGGCGCCACTTTTATGAAGTTATTTGGCCCGCACCGCACCACTGTATATATTTTTACAACCCGCCTCGCACCCACGACCATTAAATAGACATACGGGGTCCGCGGGTTATGAGAGCCACGCATCAGTAGTTCAGGGCTATCAGCGTTGTCATGTCAACAAATGCACGCGCGATGGCATCCCCTGTTGTAGGATGACAGATCTTACGACAGTAGTTGAGGACATTATTTTTTCCAAACTGTCACTGGCAACCCGAGAGCAACCACTGGGACCCCGAGAGCAAAAGTAGCCAAGTGCGGCTTTAAATGCATGACTGTTTCGCCAAACATTCTTACATAGGCCTATTCGGGTCGTTAGCGACCCGGATCTATATTTAACATGGATAGACCTCTACATGTGATATATAAAACTCCTGATGTTAGAGTAAAACTTACAGAAGAATAAAATAAAACCTATTTCGTTACCTTTTAGAGCAGATGTTTAATACCATCATCATCTGTCCTTGTCAGAGTTCGTTTACCAGTATATTCAGCATCTGCCTCATATTCGCGATCTCGAGCATATTCTCCAAAGTCTTTTTCAACGTTTTCAAAATCAATATTTTGATCACTGACAGCTTCCTGAGCACATCCATCATCAAGAAACAGTGACACTAATATTTGATTGTGTTTAGTACTTCCTCTCTGCAGTAAATCACTAAGCCATTTCAAGTTTTGCAGATTATAATTATTATTGTTTCGTTTTCTGTCAGAGCCAGAGGTAACTATGAGTGAAACGTCACTTCATCATTGAGTATCAGACATTGCCACCTTGTGGAATAAAGGTGAATTGCCCATAAATCTAAAATAACAAAAAAGTATAAAAGGCTGTTTGATCTTCTCTTTATTCCATTACAAATAGGAAATGAAATGATCAGATGGTGCTCCATTTGACTTTTCTGACATCCTTTACTCTTCCCTGATGATGACCTCTGGCCTACTTTCTGTAAGATCTGAATTTGAATTTTAGAATATTGAATTTGATGATCTGAATTTCTTCTTCATTTAAAATCTTGAATCTGTATTTTCAAAAACTGAATATTTGCAGTCTATTAATTCAGAACAAAATATCAGCTGTTTGAAAATACATGTCTATACAATTTCGACATAAAAACATTTCAGATGTGTTCAATTTCAAATGTTTTATATTCAACATTTAAAAAATTCAAATTCAGTTCTATGTAAAATGCAACATAATATTCAGTTTTGTTAGATTACACTTGTCAATAATTCAGATTTATACAATTCAAATTCAGATCATTTTGTCATATTTCTAGCTACATACTTTTGCAGACTGTCAGAGTTTGAGAATCACCAATCGCTTTTTACATTAATTGCCTGTTACAGATTAGGCTACATTAAAGGTAGGGTAGGTAAGAATTATCTAAAACACTTTTGTTCAAATTTGTTTAAAATTTCTTTATATGTCAATACATAATTAAAATGTAAGTACTCTGAAAAAGAGAGTATAGAAATCAAGTGACTATAGACTTTTTAATCTGCAAAAAAACACTGCTCATTATTTTCGTCGAAACAAGTGATTGTCACTCTCTCTCTCGCTACTATGGCTACAACCACGCCTGTTTGATTTGAGGGGTTCAAGAGGCACTAAACCTAGGCAAAATAATGGCAGAGACAGAGCATTCAAAATTCACAGTGCAGGGTTTTGCAGTCAGCGAAGGCAAACAATGCAAAAAGAAGACAGTACAAGAAAAGGCAATGCACAGAAAGTCTTTGGATAAACAAAGACATCAAACGTGAGTAAATGGCAGCGTGGCTTTTCAACGATGGCGAGAACTGAGGCACATCAAGGGGCTGAAAAACAACTCCTTGCTGGCTGTATTTCTGCTGGACAGGTAATCTTTCATTTTGATTATTTTGGTTTAAGTTTTCATGAAGCATGTATCACTAGCACATTAAGCTGCCTAATATAGCTAACATAACATTACTTAGCATAAAGTTACAATGTTATACACTTAGCCATTAGTAGATGATAAATACTCAATATGTTTAGCTCAAGTTAATCGCTGTCATGTTGAATTTCGCAAAATTTAACTTTAGATAACAAAATGCATGTGTAAAAGCTAGTACACCGCATCCAGGATTTATTTTTGAACAAGTTAGCTTTAGCTAATACTAATGCTTTCATCATGGAAACTACATGCAAAACACTGTATATGTTATGAATCTTGCATGAAATTCATCTTCATCACAGTATAACTGTTGTTATTGGAAAAACATGTATCGATGCTACCCGTTTTCTTTGCCTCATAAATATAACTAGCTCGTTACCGAATCCAACAAAAATTATATTTTAAACTTTACCAGTATCGGTATTCTAGCTTGATAGTGAGTACTAAAAGACATCTTATTTGTTTATATTCATTCATAGTGATAAAGTTTGATTTTTTTATTACATGTGATTCTGACATGATGCGACTACACACCGCTCCTCTCATGTAAATAATGCGTCTTCCAGCTGAGCTGCCGGGGGTGATGTGTCATGTATTTTGGGGGCGTGGCTTTGGAAAGAGCCAGAAGGGAGAAGGTGGAGTGAATCGTGAGAGGTCTACAGACACTCAATATTTATACTTTATTTTTCAGAGTACTTACATTTTAATGTGTATTGATATATAAAGAAAGTTAAATGTTTAAATTAAATAAATGACATTCAACTTCAAAGTAATTACTTTGGTAATCTAAAGTACTTTTAGGATGTAACTAATTTGATTACCACCCATTTAAAATGTAATTTTAATGAAATAAAATGTAGTTTTTTAAACACGTAACTAGGTTACATTACTCTTCAACCAAGACAGCATCATTTATTATGTTTAGTACAGAATATACCTCTAATTAATATTTTTCAGCACCCTGTTTTTAAAAATAAAACCCAAATCTATGAGCAACCATCTGTGTGCATCACAAGCATTTCCGTTATTGGTTATATAAACCTTCTGGTTAAACAGCTTTAAAATACAAGCACAACCTCCTGCAGAGAGGTGAATGAAGCACAGAGAGGAGTTTGAGTTATGAGCCGTTCACAAACAGGAGATAAAAGCAGACTGGATGCTCAGCCAGCTGAGAATCCTCAATTAATTAAACACTTCCCAGTGATTAGGTCCCCTGATAGAACTTATCTCTAGAGTCAGGGCTGCACCCATCTAATGGGTTGTAACATCAACACAAACACAAAGTGATGCATTGCATTTCCCAGAACCTGTACCATGTGCATCTTTGTTGCAACATTCCAGTCAACCAGTCAGATTTGAGGGACAGGTTTACAGTTTATGTCAAGTTTAGACTTAAAACCAGAGTGTCATGTAGTGCACACTGCAGGGTAATCCAGAATCGTAATCCAAAAACCGGCAAATGGTGAAAACAGAATTGCAGTGTGACACTAAAAAGTCTTTGCAAAGAGTAAGACACAGGGCTTTAAAGATGCTGATTCTGTCCTGTATGTGGATGACGCTTAAAGGTGCACTATGTAGTAATTTTGCAGTAAAATTTCCAAAAACCACTAGGCCGGTGTTATATATTTTGTTTTAGTTGAGTACTTACAATATCCCAAATGTTTCCAACTATTTGAAATTGTGAGAAAATTGCTATTTTAACTAAGGACTGGAACGTCTCAGCACAGCGTTTGAGGAAATCGTGTTACCCTTGGTTTTGGGTTTTATTTGGCAGGAACGCTTTACTCTTAACAGTGTGAACAAGTGAACGCACGGAGTAACGTCATAACATCATTTTCAACACACTTAAATGTATCTACTATGATAAACAGAGCTGCATTACCTCATAATGATAACCGGAAGAGCGGATCAGTGCAGGTGTCCCGTCATAATAAAAGTCTCAGTGTTTGCGAGGCGGGTATTTGTGTAACACTCGCTCCAGCAGCTGTGCTCAGCTCCACAACAATTTGTCCTGCTCTGCTTCACACTACAGTAACGTTAATAACCGTATGCATGAACGTGATTTCTGCCCGCGTCCTGTGAGGTGAAGACCACATGTCCCAAGACACTGCGCTCAAACTTTGTGTCATCAAACTACACATTTGTTTTGAATAGGCGCCCTCCAGTGGACAGAAAGTTAGTGCACCTTTAACCAGCATCAGTTTGATCAATATTAGTACCTCCGCATGTGAGATACATGGGGGAACAGAATCCGATGACAAGCAATCCAGCTGTCGGAATTTGTTCCCCCACACCCATTATGAGAGAAGTTGATGTAGCATCTTAAAATATGCTGATTCTACACTGTAAAAAAAAATGTGTCGGTTTTTGTTGGTTTAGTAAGTAGTAAGTAACCTGGTTGCCTTAAAATTTTGAGTTTATTGAAATTAAAAATTTTAGTTGATACAATGAAGGAAATTTGTTTAATAAATAGAAACTCAAAATATTATTGTATCTGAACCCCATAAAAATTTCGATAAATCATGAAAATAGAACTATTTGGCATGTTTCACGGCATCATCGGAAATAAAACACTCACAATTACCCAATATGCTTACAAAAAGATCTTTTAATAATATTTTAATAAAGGTTGTCGAATCTCAAAAAAATTTCATTGTATTAACTCAAAATGTTAATTTCAATGAACTCAAAATTTTAAGGCAACCAGGTAACTTTTTTTCTAAATATTTTTGTACAGTATATCCTGTATGTGTATGGAGCTTCACCAGCATCAGTTTGATACATATTAGAAACTCCTTGTGTATGAAACATTTGGACAGAATCCAATGACAAGCAATTCAGCTGTGGGAATCTGTTCCCTCACCTCCATGATTAGAGATGTGGCTAAAATGATGTTGATTTTATCATGATGGAGCTTAACCATTAGAACCTCCATGCATAAGAAACATGGGAGGAACAGAATCTGATGATATGCAATGTGCTATTGCTATAGTGACGAACAATTTTTTGTTTATGTGGATATATATATATTTTTTAATATACTGAATGTAGCCATATTCAGTTTTACAGCATTAGGTTCAAGAATTTTGAAGATTGCTCACGCAAATGTAAAAAACACCTCCACGAGCTGGAGGAAGTGTCTAGGGAAAGGGAAGTCATGGGCGTATCTGCATTGACTGTTGCTCCGGATAAGCGGAAGATGATGGATGTAACATAGTAGTATAAGTGCAAAAATAATATATACTGTAAATAGTAAACTATAGGTATATGTTCACTTAAAGAAAGCATACAAGTATTCTTTCAGTAAACTAAAAGTAGTTCTTTTCATAAGTTTATAACTATAAAATGTACAACTTGTATTAAAAAAGTAAGCTACTAGTATGCTTAAAAGTTCACTAATCTTGTGATGCACCACCGTTTGTAACGAAGGAGTCCACTGAAGTTGAAGTGATGAACCCAAATGCAGTTGAACAAACACAAAGCAGACGATGACTTGACCCATAAACAGACTTGACTAACAGACTTGAACTTGAAACAGACTTGAAACACTCACTAACAGCAGGTTACATAAACAATACTCAACAAGGACCATGGCAAACACGAGGGCTTAAAGGAACTGTAAGAAATGTATTTCAATTATTCATTAAATGGCCCTGATATGTCAGACATTAAAGGGGGGGTGAAACACTCAGTTTCAGTCAGTGTCATGTCAATCTTGAGTACCTATAGAGTAGCATTGCATCCTGCATATCTCCGAAAAGTCTTTATTTTTTTTAATAATTATATAAGAAAGATGCGCTGTTCCGAGTCTTTCCGAAAAAAGCCGAGCGGGTGGGGGCGGGTCGTGTGAGCGGAGCTAAATAATGACGTGTGCACGCCGCTGTTATTGTGTTGAGTGCGTCGTAAAGCTGTGTCATCCCTAACAGCGGGAAAAAACTTTATTCAAAATAAAAATATGGCTTTTAATCAGATACAGCCATACATCTATGATCCGGAATCAGACCCAGAGGCTGCAGTTGAACAGGAGCAGCAGCAAAAACGACTAGAGCAGGACGTCTCTATGTGGTACAAGTTATACACTAACTATATAATATGCTTAGCGGCTTGTGTTATTTACATATTTATACTTGAATTATATCGTCGTATTTTTGTCTTTGAAGGTGTACATGTGGGAAGTGCAGTTGTGCACGTGTGTGTGTGTGTGTTTACGCGTGGTTTGTGTAGACAACATGGAATAGTAGCGCATTTGAATGAAGAAGCGCGCTTATTTAGTTCAACATATTTCCCCACTCTTTGTGTATTGTTGTTTGAGTGCTTTTACAATACACAAACATAAAGTTACACATATAGTGGCCAGCTAAACAAATGTACACGCACTACACATCGCATGCTCCATTGATCAATTTCTATATATAGTAATATATATAGTAACTATACGTGATCATGTTTGGACAACTTGATGAGCATAGGCAAAAACACAGACATTTGAAGCAGTCTCACTCACCGCCTGCGGTTCTAACGTTGGGACCTTTATCGTTGGGACTGCTCCATCATTCAGCATTAGGCGATCGGGAAAATCCGGCGTCGAGCTGGGCCTTGTTTATGAAACAGTCGGCACCGAAATGCAGCGAACAGATATAAACATTCGCGCAACTCAGTTGCTGATCCGGAAAAGCAAATTCCATCCACTGTTGCCTTACCGCGGGGTTTTTGGGGAATCTGTGCAGGACTGTCTTGGTCTGGCAACCAAAAACGCACTTTTTGATGTCATTGTTAATTGTGCACATTACCTGTGCAGCGCAGCCTACGAGCCAGCGCTTTGATGGGCATAGCCTGTTGCTTTCGCTCTCTCCCTCTCTCTCTCTCCCTCTCTCTCTCTCACGCGCTTCCGGTAGAATTGTCCGTAAGGCCCATACAAGGAAATTCCGCCCCCATTAACGTCAAAGGGGACGCATGATCGCAAAAAACTTGCCGAAACTTATTACTAACCGGAAGTAGTATTTTTGACAAAGAAATACTCCCATCAAACGTCGACCTTAACTTTTGAAACTTTGTCCATGTTTAGTATGGGATTCCAAGTCTTTAACAGTGTAAAAAGATCAGTATGCATGAAACAGCATTTCACCCCCCCTTTAAGAAATCCTGTTAATTTCAAATACTTATATCACTGACAACAGTAGTCCGGATATTGTCATTTAAAAGTTGTTGTTGTAGCCCTCAACTGATGTTGATGTTGACATGTTGTGTTTTGGCCTGAAGCTCCACCCTCCACCTATCTACCAATCACAAAGTCCGTAGTGTTTCAGCATCCGGGTTGCCAGATCTGCTCTAGTTACCACAGCTGCAGCTACAAACGTTCCTGCTGGATCCTGCAGCCTATCTGGCAACCTCAAGTCAGGGGGGAGGGGGAGAGGGGATAGTGATTGCAGTATCAGTTTTGGTCACAATCTTACATACACTTCTTTTAAATACACACATGCTGCAGCCCGATTTGCCTACTTATACCAAGTCCTAAAAATGTACTATTTTTGTGAAGAAAAAGTACATACTTTTGAGTGTGTAGCAGAAAGGTATGCAAGCTTTGGGACATACTACTTCGTCATCTTTAACAGACTCTGTTGCTTAGTTACGTGCATCCCGTCACCGTTTATCTGTCCTGTCAATCCTCGTCAGATTCAACACAGTTCAAGTCCTCCACATTCAGTTTAAGTTACTACCGTATCGGAGAGAAATGTAGCCGCACGGTAATCTGCCATTTGTCGGTCTTTAATGCAGAGACTCTCCTCATGTGTTTCCAGTTTAAATTAGGGCCGGGAATTAATTACGCAAAAAAAAAATGTAACCACACTTATTTTTGCCCCGCGGAACGTTTTTCAATGAATGAGTTTCGACGGACCGATTATACTGGAACACCAACTAGCGCTCCGGAGTCACGACAACAACAAACCATGAGTGAACATGAACGAAGAAGCTGATGAGACTGCTTTGCCTGGCCCCGTGGATGGGAAATTTTGTTTTAAAAAACGAAAGGATGGAAGCTTCGTCATGAGCATGGTTGTGTGCAAGCTATACAACAAGGAATCTGCGTATCACGCAGCACATCGAGCCTCAAATATCGCAAATATGCTTTTGCTACACTTAATGGCAAACATTGCGCTGGTCTGCTAGACTGAAATAAATAAACAATATTTTGTTGATTAAGCTTATGTATTCAGTCATTATTCAATGGTATACTAAAAATACATGTGAAAAATTACTTGTCATTGTTCTCAGGTCAAATATTTATATGCAATTAAAATGCGATTAATTTCGATTAATTAATTACAAAGCCTCTAATTAATTAGATTAATTTTTTTAATCGAGTCCCGGCCCTAGTTTAAATATAAAGATGCATAAAAGTTAATGGCCAAACGTGTCATTACAAAAGTTCACAATGCTGCTGCAGGTGAATATGATGTGGACAACACTGAATAAATATATTTTTGTCAGGTTAAATACTGAAAATTGATCACTCAAACAATTATTTGGGGGGGGGGGGGGGGGAATGAACACTCAGTTTCAGTCAATCTCATGTCAATCTTGAGTACCTATAGAGTAGTATTGCATCCTTCATATCTCCGAAAAGTCTTTAGTTTTATTATATTTATAAAAGAAATATAGGCTGTACCGAGTCTTTCCAGAAAAAAAGAAGCGCCTGGAGGCGTATCGTGTGGGCGGAGCTAAAGACGATTCTCAGCTAATACAGATATGATCCAGAATCAGATTCGGAGGCTGAAATAAATTGAACAGGAGAAGCAGCAACAGCAGGACGTCCGTCTCTGTGGTATGTACTGTATTTAGTGGCCTGTCAACATTGTGTGTCTTTACTCTCAGTTTATGAGGACATGATTCGGTTTATGGACTATTGTATGCGACTAAACCTTAGCAGTAGCAAGCAAAATGGTTTTGCACGTCAGACTAGTGTAACGTTATACATAGAACAACAATGACGAAGCACGCGATCGTGTCGTTTACTGATGTTTACTCACGCGACGATAGCCAACAGCACAGACATTTGAAGCAGTTTTACTCACTGCCTGCTTCCAAAGCAGGACCGAACCTTTATCGCTGGGACCGCTCTGTCAAAAACACACTTCTTTGGTATGATTTGGTGAAGTCCTGTGACAGCATTGACCGTGGAAATCCACTTTGCGATGCGACTGAAGCGATGTTGTGAAGCTTCCCGTCATTTCTGCGTTCAAATCGGTTCAAATGCAGCGCTGCCTTCCCGGATTGCTGTGCTGAAGCGTTGAAGTCGCTTGATGTCACCCATAGGAATAAAGTGGAGCGCGGCGAGAGAGTGTTTATGGGCGTGCATTTCCTCTCTCGCTCTAGTCACGCTTACGCGAGGAAATGCACCTTACCGGGAGAAGAGCCCGTACGGCCCATACAAGGACATTCCGCTCTGTTCACGTCAAGCCGACCCATACTCGAAAAAAACTCTCTCAAACTTGTGAGAAACCGTAAGGAGAATTTTTGACACAGAAATACTCCATGAAACATCCAACATTAGTTTTTGAAACTTTGTCTATGTTTAGGATGGGAATCCAAGTCTTTAACAGTGTAAAAAGATCAGTATGCATGAAACAGCATTTCACCCCCCCATTTAAACCTCTCTACTTAACCGTCTGACTCGCACACCCGCCATGTTTGTAGTTTTTTAACACTTTTTATCCGCGTTTCGAATCCTCGTCCAACTCGCAATGGGTTGTGTTGGCAATATCAGCCGTTAAAGGTGTGCAACGATCTGCACTCCGAATTCGGACCGGAAATAGTAAACCATCCGGGTATTTTTGGAATACTCTTTTCAGCATACTACGATTTGGGACATACTAATTCTATTTTCGAGTATTATTTAATATGGATAGTGTGGGAATTGGAACGCAGGGAAGGACTAATGACTAGACAAGGGACACCTGTGAATAATGATTAGACAATGAACCAATGACAACATGACATAAGGATCACATGACATAACATGGCAAAATAAGAACATATTAAACTGAGAAAATGAAAACATGAAAAAAAAACATGTACTCTAGTACACTTAAATGTAAACTTTTATATACTAAAATTGAGACAATGGTACTTACAAGTTTACTACTAGTGCACATTGATATATTAGTACTTACTACATTAAGTATACTAAAAATATATACTTTTTTTGTAAAAGGTATGCATGCCTTGAAATATACTGTATAACTTTTAAAGATAAAACTAGCATAAGAGCACAAAATAATCCATCACACCAAGATATCAGAGGATGACCAGCACAATGCAGGCTGCATGTT
Source organism: Pseudorasbora parva (assembly GCF_024679245.1). Taxonomy (NCBI): domain Eukaryota; kingdom Metazoa; phylum Chordata; class Actinopteri; order Cypriniformes; family Gobionidae; genus Pseudorasbora; species Pseudorasbora parva. Next base: position 28,179,595 of record NC_090182.1, read on the forward strand.
AAACGTGTACAGTTACAGATAGCATTCATCTGGCATTAACGATAGCATATCTTGTGTTTGATATACTGTGCATCTGTATGCTTTGGTTATCTTAGTACTTGATGCCACTGTCATCTTTGTCCAACCTTGTTTACCTGATAGTGATTATTACAACCATAATATAGAATATAAAATAACAATCTATATTACAAATAACCATAATTTTATGCATTCTGCTCTATGAAAACCACATACATATTTTTCTAATAGTAACGTCTGTGCATGATTGATGATTTCTCCAAGTGTTTGTGTTTGTAAACTGGTTCATTGTCAAAGCTGAATATGATTCAAACATCTATGTTGCAGGGCAATAAATCATACACAAACAGAAGCTTGAAAGCTAATGGCTTTGTAGCACTGGAGTATTTTCAGTCTCCTGCGCCTCGAATGATTTTCTGACATTATGAAATGTTCCCGTGTTGCAAATTGAAAAGTTCCCTTTTGAATTCGTAGTGCTGACATTCAAAATGAAACTCCATATTTTTCAAAAGTTACATTGTGCCTATAATAATAATGAAATGTTTGGTGGAAAAAAATTTGACCAGGTTTGTGAACCTAAAAATAAAAAGTTTTAATTGTGAGATAAAAAATGAGAAATAGTCACATTGTGAGATATGAACGAACAATTATTAGAAATACAGTCACAATTGTGAGACATAATGTTGCAATTAACTAATTTATTTATTTATTATACACTGGCCCCTTATTGAATTATATTCAGGCCCCAATTGAAAATGTTCTAGTGACTGATCACATCTAAATTTTTCAGTTGGCCAAATTGAATTTCTGTGAATTAAATTGCATCAATTCACAGAAATTAAATTTGGCCAACTGAAGAATTTAGCTGTGATCAGTCACTAGAACATTTTCAATTGGGGCCAGAATTGTATATTTTTCCAGTATGTGTATATATATATATATATATATATATATATATATATATATATATATATATATATATATATATATATATATATATATATATATATATATATAGTCTTGTTCAAAATAGTAGCAGTACAATGTGACTAACCAGAATAATCAAGGTTTTTAGTATATTTTTGTATTGCTACGTGGCAAACAAGTTACCAGTAGGTTCAGTAGATTGTCAGAAAACAAATGAGACCCAGCATTCATGATATGCTGTGCATGATATGCTGTGCTGTGCATAAGGCTGTGCAATTGGGCAATTAGTTGAAAGGGGTGTGTTCAAAAAAATAGCAGTGTCTACCTTTGACTGTACAAACTCAAAACTATTTTGTACAAACATTTTTTTTTTCTTTCTGGGATTTAGCAATCCTGTGAATCACTAAACTAATATTTTGTTGTATGACCACAGTTTTTTAAAACTGCTTGACATCTGTGTGGCATGGAGTCAACCAACTTGTGGCACCTCTCAGCTATTATTCCACTCCATGATTCTTTAACAACATTCCACAATTCATTCACATTTCTTGGTTTTGCTTCAGAAACAGCATTTTTGATATCACCCCACAAGTTCTCAATTGGATTAAGGTCTGGAGATTGGGCTGGCCACTCCATAACATTAATTTTGTTGGTTTGGAACCAAGACTTTGCCCGTTTACTAGTGTGTTTTGGGTCATTGTCTTGTTGAAACAACCGTTTCAAGGGCATGTCCTCTTCAGCATAGGGCAACATGACCTCTTTAAGTATTTTAACATATGCAAACTGATCCATGATCCCTGGTATGCGATAAATAGGCCCAACACCATAGTAGGAGAAACATGCCCATATCATGATGCTTGCACCTCCATGCTTCACTGTCTTCACTGTGTACTGTGGCTTGAATTCAGAGTTTGGGGGTCGTCTCACAAACTGCCTGTGGCCCTTGGACCCAAAAAGAAAAATTTTACTCTCATTAGTCCACAAAATGTTCCTCCATTTCTCTTTAGGCCAGTTGATGTGTTCTTTGGCAAATTGTAACCTCTTCTGCACATGCCTTTTTTTTAAAAGAGGGACTTTGCGGGGGATTCTTGAAAATAGATTAGCTTCACACAGACGTCTTCTAACTGTCACAGTACTTACAGGTAACTCCAGACTGTCTTTGATCATCCTGGAGGTGATCATTGGCTGAGCCTTTGCCATTCTGGTTATTCTTCTATCCATTTTGATGGTTGTCTTCCGTTTTCTTCCACGTCTCTCTGGTTTTGCTCTCCATTTTAAGGCATTGGAGATCATTTTAGCTGAACAGCCTATCATTTTTTGCACCTCTTTATAGGTTTTCCCCTCTCTAATCAACTTTTTAATCAAAGTACGCTGTTCTTCTGAACAATGTCTTGAACGACCCATTTTCCTCAGCTTTCAAATGCATGTTCAACAAGTGTTGGCTTTATCCTTAAATAGGGGCCACCTGATTCACACCTGTTTCTTCACAAAATTGATGACCTCAGTGACTGAATGCCACACTGCTATTTTTTTGAACACACCCCTTTCAACTAATTCAACTAATTGCCCAATTGCACAGCCTTAAGAGCGTGCATATCATGAATGCTGGGTCTCATTTGTTTTCTGAGAATTTACTGAACCTACTGGTAACTTGTTTGCCACGTAGCAATAAAAAAATATACGAAAAACCTTGATTATTCTGGTAAGTCACATTGTACTGCTATTATTTTGAACAAGACTGTATATATATATATATATATATATATATATATATATATATATATATATATATATATATATATATATATACACACATATGCACATATACACACATATATATATATATATATATATATATATATATATATATATATATATATATATATATATATATATATATATATATATATATATATATATATATATATATATATATATATATATATATATATCTTAGTCCTCTTGCACTTCTATATATTATTTTTTCAGGTTTCCACTAATACATTCATAAAATTATTCTTCTTTACAAATGTAGACTAAACACAGATCTTCTCCCACACTAATCTGGGGATTCTGAATGTTAAGCAGATCAGGAAGACAACCACCTGGACTTGTTGGATCTAAATCCAGTTAAAGTAAAAAGCTTTATCAAGCTAAGAAGTTGTTTGAGGCTTAGACCAACTATAGACAGTAATTAGATGTGATTTACTGGAACAATGTTGAGTCAATTTAGGTAAAGCTACTGTAGTTGCTGAGGTGGTGATCCAAGCCTTTGTAAGCATCTGTCAAATGTCACAGGCTCTCAGGTTGACAAACCCTTTTTTGCCTCAGCATCTCTGCGAGAAAGGAAGAGGTGAGTGAAACTTGAATCTTCTGGCATCTGTTTGGCACCATTAATGCAAAAATAACGGGGTTGTAGTGTGATGCGTAAAGCACAATATACCACAAGAGCTGAAAGATAACAGCTTTCATGCTACAGTGAACTTTTTTCTTAGAGAGTAGCATCCCTTTTGCTATGCAGTTGTGGTCAGAATTATTGGCGCCCCTGGTAAATATGATCAAAGATGGCTGTACTCTGTATTGTTTTTGTTTTTTTTATCTTTTAAAAAATTTAACCTTTCATTGAAGTAAAATAATTGAAAGCGGGGTGGGGGGGGGTGGGGGATCACATTATGAAATAAATGCTTTTCTCCAAACCACGTTGGTTATAATTATTGCTATCCTTTTATTAAACACTTTTTGTAGCCTTTTGCCAAGATAACAGCTCTGAGTCTTCTCCTATAATGCCTGATGAGTTTGGAGAACAGAGACCATTCCTTCATCATATATACGCCATTCCTTCGACTGATCTCATGAAATGGCGTATATATGACACGCCAATTCGTATGCCATTTTGGGGTGCTATCAAGACGCATAATCACTTTTTAGTGTTTCATTCTATCCCCCTACACTGCCCCTACCCCTAATAAGCATTTTGAAAAGTGGGGACATGGCCATTTAACCCTCTCCTTGTAATACCATGTCATACCTATGACATTATACATGTATCCTCATATTTCTCAAAAACATGACCCCCCCCCCCCCACACACACACACACACTGGTTCATTTCAGCGTAGACATACAGACGGAATCACACGCGTAGACATACACAGGGAATCACATTACGTAGACATACACACGGATAGCTCAAACAGCGTACAGATAACACGCCACTCGGCTTTAGAAAGTGCCGCGTATGATTATGCAAAGTTATGATGTCATGTTGCCTTCATACAGAATCTCTCCTGATTATTCAGATTCCCGGGTCCATGTTGGTGCTTCTTCTCTTTTATTCAGCACCCTCATTTTATAGTGTTCAGACTCTGGGAACTGGGATATTTATGGCAGAAGCTTTATTTTGTGCTCAGTGACACATTTGTGTGTTGATTTTGTTTTGGATCATTGTCCTGATGGAAGATCCAACCACGGCTCATTATAAGATTTCTAGCAGAGGCCGTCAGGATTAGATTTTTTATCTGTTGGTATTAAGTAGAATCCATGATACCATTTATCTGAACAAGTTGTCCAGGACCTACTGCAAAAAAATTAATAAAAAAAATAGGCCCACAAGATTAAAGAACCAGTGATAAATTTATCTGTGGACATGGGTTAACCATCTGGTTGGTTTGCTGTCAAAAACTATTCTCATCGATTCGTAAAAAAGGGAAAAGGGAAAATCGGGCTTTCGAAGTGATTGGACCCACATTATGGAACAATCTTCTGCACTCTATTAGAAACGTGTCCACTTTACCCGAATTCAAAAACTAGCCAAAAAACTAATTTGTTTTCTTTGACTTTTAACTTAACTCTAGCATCATTCTACACTGAAAAAAGGTGTGTTTAATTATGTACATCGGTTCCACACGATTAAATTAAATTAAAAACAAACATAATTTGTTCACATAACTTCAACATCATGGAATGAAGTAATCTTTAAGTAACCCAATTGAGTAGTCTCAAGATGATTTTAATATGGCTTCCTAACAACAGTGGTGTGCACAGGGGGGCTTGAGACCCTGACTCTTTAGTCAAATCACATGCTTATTTTATTTTTACTATATTTTAGTGGTCACTTGACTGATTTATAAGACTGCACAAGCTAACTTTCATTTTGTTAGCCAGCAATAGCACATAATAAGTCCACAGTATAAGCAGTCGCTCCAGTATAATTTGAATGATTCTAATTATTTCAACATAATTAAACATTAAACACTATTAAACAATATAAAGTCTCCCCCTTATCTAATTTTGCCCAAAAAACACATAAAATAACACTTAAGTTCAACATTTTTACTCTTTTCGTCAAGTCCCACAAAGCATGCTGGGTACTACGGTTTCAGCAAAAATCATGTTCGAGTACTTGATTGGTTCACATTAACCCCAAATAATGTAATCTAGTAGATTGCACATTTAAGAGGGTTGGAGAATTACATTAATTGAAAGCAAATAAATCATGTTTAGAAGAGGAACACAATTTTGTTGCGTATTTTGCAAATAATAAGATTATATAAATTGGACAATGTGTTTTCCTTTTTTTCAGTGTATTACTAATATTTTTTCTTTGTTGTCTTTGTTGCCTGTGGTCATTTTTTAAACGTGCTTTATAAATAAACCTGAACTTGAACTTGAATGCAGTTTTATATTTTACAGCCATCTTTGATCATATTTAACGAAGGGTGACAATAATTCTGACCACAACTGTAAATGGTGCCTCAATATGAAGATGATAGTAATGTTTTACCTCCACATGACTGAAGCCATATTTAATGATACACTGATATATTTATTATTATTACAAAACATGATATAACAAATTATTGTGAATATTTTAATTGACATTGATCTGAACTGAGCTGGATGGTGATATCACTGTTTTCAGCAGAGCTTTGATGAATCTCGCAACATTGACAACAGAACTGAACCAACATTGAGTTGAACTGAGCTGAAAAAATGACACTATGTCTTCTGTAGAGCTCCGTACACAATAGAATAAACAACTAAATTCCACCATTGTTGAAATTTGCACAGCTATTGAATTGAACTGAATCAAGACTGAACTGAATTGAACTGAATAATGACACTATTGCCTTCTGTATAGCTGCATTGAATTGATCTTATATTTGAAGTTCACCTAATTATATATTATATTATAATGTTTATGTAAAGTTGCTTTGCAACAATTTTACTGTTTAAAGCACTATGTAAATAAAGGGGACTTGACAACATCAACTGTAAGAACATACATTTTTTATATATTAAAAGGACACACTCTTTATTTATTTATCATCATTTAAAATAATAATAATAATAATGGAGACATTATTCACTGTTTACTTCTAAACTTTATATAGCACAGCTTATTACCATAATATAAAGTGTTGCCAATATTCTTTCCTCATTCTGAGGTAAAATTTATGCATTAAAAATGGACCTTTCCCACCCTCGGTTTAGTTCAAAAGGTGATACAAAAAAAGATTATGAGAATAAAGGATGTGCTTTCAATTTTCCTGTGGTGGATTGCTTCTTTGTTTTGGCTGCTGTAAGTTGGAGGATTTTAAATCTCATTTTATTATAAGTATACATATATAAATAAGTGTGCTGTTGGGACTTGTTTTTTATTAATCAAAAATAAGTTATGAAATGATGGTTTAGAGACAGGGTTGATAATAATGAAAGTCATTTTAAAGTTAGAACAAGTTCTGATGAAATATTTCAAAGATATTTTTGTTTACCAGAATAGCATGTACAGATGCATCATCATGAGACCAGTAGCATTAAAGGGATAGTTCACTTTAAAATGAAAATTCTGTCCTCCTTTACTCACCCTCAAGTTGTTTCAAACCTGTATGAAATTCTTTCTTCAGCTGAACACAAGAGAAGATATTTTGAAGAACGTCAGTAACCAAACAGTTAACTGGAGCCATTGACTTCCATAGTATTTTTTTCCCCTACTATGGAAGTCAATGGCTCCAGTTAACTCTTTGGTTACTGACGTTCTTCAAAATATCTTCCCTTGTGTTCAGCTGAAAAAAGAAATTCATACAGGTTTTAAACATATTGAGGATGAGTAAAGGATAACAATTTTCATTTTAAAGAGAACTATCCCTTTAAGGAAGTCAATTTTGATAGATTTCAAACCTCATGAATAGGATGCTTTAGTGAGAGGCTGCACCTGAGCCATTAAAAGACGTGTATGTAAGATTGTGACCAAAGCTGGTACCGTAATCACTATCCATAAAAAGAAAAGAAAAAAATCTCCAAAAGCACAGAAAAATTAACCATAGCAATAACACAAAGCTTGCTGGGTATAAAAAAATAGGAACATTCCACAAATGAATCTCATGTTGTCACGTTGTAATTGCTTCTGTCTTAGTTCTGTGAGGGATGCACTACTACAAAACTCATTAATTGCAGAGACCCGCACAATCGAACATAGGAGCATATTGCATTACAGATATTCATAGTCATGAAGAGCCTAATTACCAACATGATTTCAGATAAATTAAGCTACTCATTTTCTATTAGGCTCTGTCAGAAAACACGACACTAATAGCACATCAAGTTCTTTATTAACCTTATCGCCGTCCTTGGTCCGGACTGCTGGCCGTGCACACAGGAACAATGATTAAACTGAAGACTCTTCAACAAGATAAGCCAGAACATTTAATGAATCTCACTGCATAAAAACAGTAATTATTTCAATACTCAAATGTGTCAGATGTGATGAAAGTAATACTAATATTATATTCATTAATCTGAAACTATTTTGAGACATTACACAGGATATTATTGAGTCGGTGGCTTAATGAGTGGCTACGTACAATATGTTGTTTCAGTGGCAGCTACAGAAATAGAAAGGAGAATATTGTATCAGTTTGGTTCTTCATCATTGTCTTCCATTGACAAAAGATGTATGGACAGAGCCTTAATGAAAGTGCCTATCAGCGCAGGGTGGAAGGCGCACCTCAGGAAGCTCCTTCAGTTGTTCTGATAGGGAGGCTTTCATCCGTCACTGTCTGGAGGTTCCACAGACAGGTACTAAAGTTAGCAGGGGTATTTAGGTTTATTGTATTTAAAGGGGCAATGACTCCTTAAAGGTTCCACAGGAGAACTGCTTTATGAAGAATAGAGGGCAGAGAAAGTAAAAGCCTCAATAAAAAAATATGTCTTTCAGGCGGAAATTGGCTTTTGTGGAAGTGCAGGCTTTGCATGAATAACGGTCTTCCTAATTAGCAGACAGATGACAAAAGACATCATGAGAAAAATTGATTACTTTAGTTTCAGATTCCAGTGAAATAACAGAACAGCTGGCGCGGCCATTAATAGCTCCGCTGTTATGAATTAGAAAACAGAGGCACTGTAGTAATTGGCTAATATTAATAATGATAGTTACACTGAGAGAAGAAAGACATTGGATTTAATGTGTGCCATTGTTATCATTTAATACCGCACAATGAAGTGTGAAATCGTGTAAAAAAGGAGGGGAGTAATTAAATTATTTTGAATTATATAGGCATTATGAGTCATCCATGCATGTAATTGTTTTTGGCTTTATTCTACATTATGTGACTACAGATTATGTCTGTATGCCAACATAACCCTGAAACTTCATTAATTCAGACACATGAACAGAGGGTGAAGTGCCCCTAGGAAGGAGTGCGCAGAATATCCAAATGTAAACGGATCCTCTTGTGTGTTCTCAAAGTGTAATTTTTGAACTTCAAATTAGGTAAATTGTGGCCAGCATACTAAAGCCTTACACTAGTAACCTCCTGGAGGAGGTTAGAGAAATGTGTGTTTCACAGCCTACTAAATTTTAATCTGTCCGAATCGGCTACATCAGTGTTTTCTCACATATCCTCTGTAAAAATTCCTAAACAAATTGCTATTTTCAGAAAACCCAATGGCATCTATGAAATCCAACCCGTTCCTGTCAAATAAATAGAATGCCAACCTCAAATTAGTTTGAAGTTTCACAAAAATGAATTGAATTTAGAAGTAAATAAAATAACTTATAATTGCAAATAATAATGTCACTGGCATTCATCTGCGAATCACTTCCTGTACATTTGTGGATGACTGCAAGCATTTGTGGATTTTGAAACATTTTTAGTGTCAGGATCATAGACGGTAAAAAAATATGGATGGCGTGACATCATCCGTTTCCGCTTAGCAGAGTTGAAGCTTTCAGACGGCCTGCATGGCGCTGACATCTTGAGACCGAGTCTGCGCAGTAGTGATTTCAGGACCAGAGTTGCGCAGTAGAGAGCAAGAAGTACAGTCGTGATATCAAAACCTTGCCCACACTCTTACAGATGAAGAACAGTTAATTACGTTGGTGTGAAATAAACGGTTATGAACATGTAGAAATTAAAGCTAACGCTCTAATCTGCTCCCAAAAATCCCGAAAAACGTCCGTCAGTGCCTCAGTGACAACTTCACTTAGAGAAGACGTCGAGCTCAGCTGTCAATCATGAGGTCACACCCTCCATTTTTATAGCATCAACTAACTAAAACTAAACTTATTTTAAAAAAAAAAACACTTGAAATGAAATCATCGTGATGATAACTGCCTACAATGACATAAACTAACTTTGCGGAAAAAATCTTTGAAGTGTAATTTTATTGTGTAGTTTGCCTCGCGTCCATTAGAAAACACGGAGGGGCGGGGGGATCGATGTACGGAGGCTTCAGTTTCTGAGAGGGGTGCTGCAGGCTTGGTCAAGATGTGCAGACAAATAGGTGAACTCCACCCACCATCTACTCAAGCCAATCAAATAACAGCAACAATTCGCTGACTAATCTTAGTGCATTCTTGATACAACCAATCACGTTTTGATTTACACTCAGGGTGTAGACTCAACGTGTACACTCAACAGATGAATTTTGCACCTCTAAAAGGAACTATATTCTAAGGGCACTTCATTCAAACTGAGCTTAATTACATGCTGTTTGTGAGGTTAAATCACCCAAAAATGAAAATGATAACATGATTTACTCACCCTCAAGCCATAGGTGTATATGACATTCTTCTTTTAAGACGAACACAATCAGAGTTACATAAAAAAAAATCCAGGCTTTTCCAAGTTTTATAATGCGAGTGAATGGCGGTCTGTGGTGAGGCGAACGAGCGAGAGACATGGGAGAAGCGAAATGCGAGCGTCACCTGCGAGCCACACCGGTTTCGAGTCCTCTCATGAGGGAGCTTGGAGGCATGAGGGACCTCATGAGGGAGCTTGGAGGCATATAAGGACGAGCGACACCAGTCAAGGACGAGAGAGGACCAGGCCTGGATTTTACGTTGAGGTTTGTTTATGTTTTGTTATGTGTGTGTGGGCAGTCGTCTGTGAGGGGCTGCCCGCGTGTTACTTTCGTTTTGTTTATTTATTTAAATAAAGTTTTTGAACGTTTGCCGGTTCCCACATCCTTCCTTCCAATCTACGAACTTTATTACACGGTCCTAAAACCAAAAAAGTGCATCCATCCATCATAAAAGTAATCCAGGGGGTTAATAAGGGCCTTCTGAAGCAAAGCGGTCAAAAAAAAAAAATACAATAAAAAATTGTATGCAAACAAATAGGACTGGGCAACAAAAAATTTATTTGAAAAAAAAAGTTTAAGATTTCTAATTTGTGACCAGTATTTTGATTGGCTCTATCCTCTGTGTATCCTAAATACGTTGTGCCACAGTGTTAAATGTATTAGTACTCTTTCTGTGTAAATCGATGCAGAAAGCTGTCTGTCGGAAGCTATTTTAGTCAATAAAGTTTTAAATATGGATATTTTTCTTACTTAAACGCATCCCTTTAAGTGGAACAGTAAAACACAAACGTTTACCTTCAGAGGGCCTTTATTAACCCCCTAGAGCCGAATGAATTACTTTTATGATGGGTAGATTCACTTTTTTGGACTTGAAAGTCAGGACCCACATTCACTCCCAATATAAAGATTGGAAAAGCCAGGATATTTTTTTTATTTAACTCCGATTGTGTTCGTCTGAATAAGGAAAGTCATATATATTTAGGATGGCTTGAGGGTGAGTAAATCATAGGGTAATTTTTTTATTTTGGGGTGAACTAACCCTTTAAGGCTTCTATATATCCAGCAGGATAAACTCAGGATTATACAGAAATGATGATCTGTAACAGATCCACACATCAAACACAGGGGGCAGACACTTGCATCAAAAGCAAATAGAACCCATTATAATTCTAAAGAGGCAGTGGATTCACTGTTGACATATTAGATACATTCTAATCCCATCAAATCACAGATGTGGGGTGATAAGAATTGTAACTCAAATGTTGTTCACAAAATAGGGCTATAGGAGTACTTTTGCAAGTACTAATTAGGAAGAACTTTTAAATAAAAACTAATTCCACATTAAATTAACTAAAGCAATCATTATTCAAGGTTTGATTATTTCAGCCCCAAATGGATAGGCACCACATTTAAATAAATCACTAAAGTGAGGTGACTCCCAGTGTCATTGTCCATCCCAGGTGGAAGTGATTAATGCATGATTAATTCCTCTAGAATAGATTGTCACATTAATACCAGGCGACCAACGGCCCATAAACAAATAAAAATATCATGCGACCATCAAGCAGCAATTTGCAATGATGATCCCACTCACACTAAAAAAACACAACTCCCTAACAGATGGTGAGATAAAGCCTCTCGACAGTAGACAGTTCCCTTCTCCTGCCATTCGAACTCTCAAAACAACATCATGATGCATTATCATAAGTGAATTCTGAAGACCATAGTTATTTGTTCATTTTGCATTTGTGCAGTTATGCCTCAGAGTTCCATTAGAAATCAATGGCTTTAAAAAAAAAAAAAAAAAAAAACACAGCTTCTGATTAGAACTAAAAAAAATTCCTTTCAGATTTCCAGTTTCCTTTGCTGAGGACGGAAAGAAATAACACAAAAAAGCACACAAAATCACCTTTAAATAAAATACAATGCATAGTGGAAATGGAGAATACAATAAACTGAAGGGATCGCTGATGAATCACTGTCTGTGGGCATAAAAATACCAGCATATATTTTTGTGTGTAGTGCCAGATGCGGCAAACGGAAGTTCTATCATAACAACTCTCTGAAGATTTTTAGCATGGTAATGGATATGACAATGTCAATGTATTTGGCCTTGGCTGAATATATCTTCTGTTGCTGAATTGCTGCTGTTGTAGATTATTGCTGCTGCAGAGCAAATACCCTACAGGACCTTGCTACTGCCATTACATATGCCGATAAACTGCTGTGAGTATGTAAGACATACTGCTGCTGCACAAACAGTATATCAATTACCCATAGAAAATCTATACAGGAGAAGGCGGAGGGTTTTAACCCGGGTTCACACTGTGCAATTTTGCCGTCTGAGACAAATTTTGTAAATTCTAAAAGATTCCTCTGATCTTAGGCTAAAATCTGACATGTTTGATTGTTAGTTTGACATGTTCACCGGCAGCCAATTAATGACCGCTGTGATTAAATTTAACCTCAGACGAAATTCTGGCAGAACAAATCAGCTTGTGCCAAATAGTTAATGCTGTAAATATCAGCAGCTTGCATAAAAGACCCATCAGCCTGAACAGACAGAAGGTGTTTCAATGGGTCGCCATGAAACAGGATGTTGCTGTAACTCAGGCAAACAATGTCCAATCTGGCCCAAACTTCACATGTTTGAGAAGAGTTCTGAACATATTTTCCATGCCCATTTTCAGTTATAGTCATAGCATCACCTGCTGGCAACAGGAAGTGTTTAAGAAGCTAGAAACGTGCTAATTGTTCCAGTCTGCCCCCAAATTAGCATGCAACATGCTAGAAACATATAAAGCATTCTATTACTTTAATGAAACAGGAAAAGGCTGTAACTCATGCATACAATTAAAAAAAAGTCTGCCCAAATCATATTGCCCACATGTTTCATTGCTGAGGAAGGACCCTTTCATTGCTGCTTTTACCTTTCATTTATTCTGCTCCTTCCCCTCAAATGAAAGGCCTCCGTGAATGGATTGGGGATATGGTCGTGCAAAACTGCTTCTGCTGGACTGACCTTTTGCATATTCCTGTCATCAGTGAAAGCACAATCAACTGTAATTATTTGACATTAGCCGTCATTTTGTCATAATGGATTGTCTTTCATGTCAAGGATGAAATGAGAAACGCTGGCTTTTTACACAATCAAACTAGCCTTGTTAAAGGGATAGTTCACCCAAAAATTACATTTCTTTCATTAACGACTCACCCCAATGTCGTTCCACACCCATAAGACCTCAATTAATTCTCGGATCACAGTTTAAGATATTTTAGATTTAGTCCGAGGGCTTTATGTCCTTTGAATGTAATTAATGCACACTTGCTGTCCACGTCCAGAAGGTAATGAAAACATCATCAAAGTAGTCCATATGTGACATCCGTTGGTTAGTTAGATTCTTTTGAAGTGTTGACAATACATTTTGGTCAAAAAATAACAAAAAATCAGACTTTATTCAGCATTGTCTTCTCTTCCGTCTTCCTCAGATAAAGATTAAAACGGTCATGAATCATGATTCGGATCGCTTGTCAAACTGGCAAACTGCTGAAATCACGTAACATTGGCGATACGAATCACGAATCAATCTGCTGATTCATGACCATTCGAATCTTTATCTGAAGAACACGGAAGAGAAGACGATCCTGAATAAAGTCGTATTTAAAAATTTTTTTTTGACCAAAATGTATTGTCGACACTTCAAAAGAGTCTAACTAACCAACGGATGTCACATATGGACTACTTTGATGATGTTTCATTACCTTCTGGACGTGGACAGCAAGTGTGCATACACTTACATTTAAAGGACAGAAAGCCCTCAGACTAAATCTAAAATATCTTAAACTGTGTTCCGAGGATGAATGGAGGTCTTACAGGTGTGGAACGACATTGGGGTGAGTCATTAATGAAAGAAATTTCATTTTTGGGTGAACTAACCCTTTAAGTAACTCATAACTCACACGAAATGTCCATGGTGCAACACTTTGAATAAGTATTACACATTAAGGTGATGAATATGTGATACATTTATTACTGAACTGTTTGAATGTTGAAGAATGCTTGCCACAGGTGTGCTCAGAATACGCACAATTTATAAATGATATGTCAATTTTATACAAAAAAAATACAACAGCTAATGTCAAAGTCATATTTCTACTATGGTATCTCAACTTCTGTATTTGTACAAAATCCTTCACAAAAGTCAATACTTCAAAAGATCATTTGTTGATTTAAACTGCCTTACAAGAGTCCCTGACAACTGGAGAGAATAGATGAGTCACTTAAAGTCTATATAAAAAAACAACAACAGCTAAAATATCACCCAGAACCGATCAAATTATCACCATACCATACTACCATGTGGAGCATTACATCATGATATCAGACTTCTCTGATGAAAAATACATGAAAATGCTCTATATCTCAACCAGACCAAGTCCTAAAAGAGAGAAAAGATAAAAGACACAACTGACAGAACTTGTCCTCTGGGGGAGAGTCGGAAAGACTAGAGAAACTCCTCCACTCTGTAAGGCCATGTTCTTGTTGCAATACTGGCCAGTATTTTATTAAAAATACTCTGATAATTACATCACAATAGATTTGTTTGGTATCATATTAAAATACTGTTGCATTATTAATAAGTAACTACAAGAACAGATGAGTAACACCGTTTTGTTCACTAATAGCAACTACAATTTTTTTGAATATATATCTCCCTATGCCCTATTCACAGAGAACAAGAACGACTATAGAGGTTAATAATTTATATGAATAATGCATAATGTATAATTAATTTAAGTATTGAAGTATTGAAGATGCAGATAGACTCAGCGTGGAACAAAACATTTAACTTGGTTAAGGTATATCTGACACAATTATTTGGCAGAAAAGGCAAACTCCAGTACAAAAACAAAAAAATCATAAATTCACTTCAACATTGTCGGTTCTCTCTTGTTTTTGCATGCGTTTGATCATATCTTTGCATGTCGGCCTGTTAAAAATTATGTCTGCACAATATGTTTCATAGCGTTATCAAAAATAAACAAGTGAGTCCAAGCACATACACAAGTGATACAAGATACATGAATATCACACGTCTGTCTGCGTGTTTGTTCTTTCTTTTATGTTGGAGTGTGTTTCCCTGTCTTTCTGTTTGTTCCTGGGCATCATTATTAAAGTTTAGGTTTGTATTTTGATCTTCTGTGTCTTCAGCCTGTTCCTGGTTCTCCAACCATTACTGTGAATGTTTTGACTGATCAATCAGAATCAGGTATTCCAGAGAGCTATACCCATTATAGTGTGATGGATTAAAACAAGCATAAAATCCAATTAAAGGTGCACTACGCAACTTTCCGTCCACTAGAGTTCGCCTATTCAAAACACAGGTGTAGTTTGATGACGCCAAGTTTGAGCGCAGTATCTTGGGACATGTGGTCTTCACCTCACAGCCGGTGGAAAATATGACTCGGGCAGAAATCATGTTCATGCGTGCGGTTATTAACGTTACTGTAGTGTGAAGCAGAGCAGGACCGAGTGTTGTGGAGCTGAGCACAGCTGCTGGAGCGGTTGTTACACAAATACCCGCCTCGCAAACACTGAGACTTTTATTATGACGGGACGGGACACAGTCGCTGGGCGCACGCACTTCTGCATTTCCGGTCATGATTATGAGGTAAAGCAGCTCTGTTTATCATATTAGATACATTTAAGTGTGTTTAAAATGATTTTATGACGTTACGTGCATTTGCTCAGCGCTGATGTGACGTGTTTACACTGCTAAGAGAAAAGCGCTTCTGCCAAATAAAACTGAGGGAAACGCAGATATGACGTGATTGACAGACGACTCCCTCAAACGCTATGCTGACACGTCCTGGGTCCTTAGTTAAAATAGCAATTTTCTCACAATTTACAAATAGTTGGAAACATTTGGGATATTGTAAGTACTCAACTGAACAAAATATATAACACTGGTCTAGTGGTTTTTGGATATTTTACTGCAAAAATACTACATAGTGCACCTTTAACCAAACAAACTAATTTAGTTAAAAATGCTAATCTATTCCTAAAAAAACATGTATTGGCAGTCCACACTCCTTTACATGCTAAATGTAGTTTTTTTGTTTGTTTGCGTTTGCCTGTAAATCTTATTGATTATTATGAAACTTGCATTTCTTTCACCACAACATAATAAAAAAATGATCTGCTTCATTCAATTTTACTCACATTCCACTCAAATCATGTATATGTTTACTGTCATCTTAGTGCTGAGTAGATACAACCGAGGGGAGGCATGGCTGAGCCCACAAATCCATCTTCATGCGGCATATCATCTCTGACTGAGTCCTTGCAGAGTTGTGCTCCATGCTAAATGGAACGAAGTCAGGCGAATATGATGGTCCATTAGGAGTGGCTCAGTTGGGCAGCGGGTTAGACTGTAGCAGGTGACAGGGTGATGAATGGCTTTCGGCAGGAGTTGGGTCGTATGGATGGCAGAGAGGGCAAGGCTGTGGAAATAGAGAAAACCGCAGGTTAAGCCCCAGCGCCCGTGTGATTGAGTCTCCATTTGGCACAGCAGCTGGGGCATTCACCACTGGAGTCCAGAAGTCAACAGCTGAATCGAGAGTTTCAGTGGCTCCAAATGCACTGAACTATTGGTATTCCTCAACAGGAGCACAGATGCTATGCAAAGCTTTTCAATTATTTCGTTTTAAGAGATAAAATAGTATTTCCTTATGTGGGGTGTATACTCACCTTGTCGAATATCACAGGGGAATATGACCGAAAAGTCTTCCAAAAGTTCAATAAAGCACAAGCATACTTTACCACACAAATAACTCAAACCACACAAATCTACACTGTAAAGTGAAATAAGTACATGTCTTGAATGCAAGGCCACAACCACGTCTTGAACCATGGTAAGCGATAGATTGGCGCGCTCGCCTTTATGGGATTTGGATTTGTCCCCCTCAATGTCTATGGTGGTTACAGCCCTGCTCAAATGGATTTAAAATGCTGCCAAGTTACCCTTACATATACATACATTACCCCTTGCGCGCATATAGGCCTACAGTAAAAGGTTCTGGGTGCCTCAAAAGAGCGCGCCTCATATCGCTTAATGCCATTGCGGAGAGAGACTCTATTCTTTCCGGTGAAATCACAAAACAAAATGCACACAAACGTGTCCCTGCTCTTAATATACAATCATTGAAGAACATCTTTGATTTTAATAAAGGGAAAAAAACATGAATTGCAGAAGTAATTTCCACAGTTTAGTCTCACGAGATCTTGTGGCTCGAGATCTCGTCACAACCCTTGTTCTCTTAAAATTATGACAACATCACACAAATGCTCATCACATGAACACTAATGAGACAAAATACACTCATAAAATGCCATGAAGAGCCTCTCACAAAGTGATAATTAGGAATGAACCCTCCAGACATTACTAAAAGTGACAATGAACCAGACAACCACTTATATCATTAGTAAATTCTTAATAACGTCAGATTTTAACCATTGCTTACTTGATCTAACACTCCCTTTAACAGTGTATTTACCAAGAATCGTAAAGAGTCTGCTTTAAAAAAAGATTGTCCAAGTGCAGAGATTCATCTACAATTCAATAAGATGAGTGATTTGTAAGGAGTGATTAGTAAGAACTGTGTGCACTAGAACATTGTTCCGTTGGCGTGACAGCTGTGAGTGAAGAGCTGGAAGTCGAGGGGAATGTCTTGTGATGTGATTACTTAACAGATCCCCACCGTTGCTTGTTAAATTGTGCATGACTAATAGATCCGTTCAAGGACATATTTGTGTTGACATGTTTGATGGAGTACATGCTTCAGGCCTGATGGTTTAGGCCTGATGGTTACCTATTTCCAAGTTTATTACATAGAGAGTAAATGAGAACGCAACTTTCCTGATGGGGAGGAGGGTGAACAGGATACAGTTGGTCAAAACACTTTGAAGGTGCTTATGAACTGAAATATGGGGTTTAATAAACTCACCACCAGCCATTATATTTTTGACTCACTGGATCTGTTTGTCCTTTTATGTAAACAGATTTAATTTAATGCCAGCTTTACCTTGTCACCTCAATCTGTTTAATATAATAAGAGCTTATTCATCTACACTTACATGTTGACTTCACTGTAAATCATTTTTGATAAATTACCACAACACAAATACATCTTTTGTAATCAAGCTTGAAAAGCTAATTTTCTGTCATACAATGACACCCCTGAATTTTTGAACTTATGATTCATAAATCATGTTATAATGTCTCATCAGAATCATGTTCAAAATGTATATTTATTTTCTGCATGGCCATTATGCATCAAACAACTCACAGATTTATATTATTGCTTTATTTTGTTACACTATATAGTTATAGTTACTATGTATACTATACTATGTCCAACTTCTCCATAGTATAGTATACATAGTAATGAATGAGATACATGATAAATTTAAGTAAAGAATGAGAAATAAATTAAAGTTTGAACCTAAAAAAAAAAATTTTTTTAAAGGTTTGAAGGTTTTATAGGCCTGATAGATAAATATTTTAAAAAGAATTAAAGGGGTGGTTGCATATGATGTCACTTTTTTGACTTTAGTTAGTGTGTAATGTTGCTGCTTGAGCATCAACAGTATCTGCAAAGTTAAAGCGCTGAAAGTTCAATGCAAACGGAGATATTGTCTTTTAAAGTTTTGCCAGTTTATTGCCTACAATTTACAAACAGCCGGTTTGGACTACAACGAGCTTCTTTTCCGGGTTGGGGACGTCATAAACCCTTGCTATTAACATAAACACTGCCTCCGCACACGCAACAAAGTGGGCGAGGCCACGTCGCAGTCATTACGGAAGAGAGTGAGAGCGGTTGCAGTAGGCTAGAGTGTTGCAGACATGCCATCGAAACCCCAAGTGCACGACTTCTGTGTTCGGCCTTTCTCGGGACACTGGACTTCGGGAAAAATAGTAGAGACATGGTTAGGTTTTGTAACTAACGGGCTCATATATATATATATATATATATATATATATATATATATATATATATATATATATATATATATATATATATATTTTTTTTTAATATATATATATTTGGTTATATTCATTCTACAATAACAAAAATTGGTATGGTAATATTGACGCCATTATTTACACCGCAGATGTGACTTCTGCCCGTAATGGTAAGGGGCGTGGCGTTTCTGGACAACCTTTGCTTGGCACTTAAAGCCAATAAAAATACAGGAAACTACATTTGGCCATCTTATCAATCTAAGAGCATTGTGTTTTTTTTGTAGGGATGGGCTTCATAGAAGCAGGAAGCAAACGAGCCGTTCAAAGGACAGTGGAGACAGCGGTGTGGAATAAAAGTCAAATATAAGAAAAATAGGGCGTAAAAAAGTATTAAGTATGCGCCCCATAAACACAACCAAGCCTAAAAAAACCCCACCACAAAACCACCCCTTAAAAGTAAATTTGGCAAGTACAAAATTCCACCTCTAGACAAAATCCCAGAATTATAATTCCAGTTACATTTGTTGTAAACACATTGACTGACATTCTGTAAACAGACAAGATGTTTAGAATCATTCTAAGGGCGAATCATTTAGGAGGATGACTAAGACCATACAATATATCCTTTTCCTGGGTGGGTAGAAGAGAGACACCTTCCTCACCTAAGAGGCAGCAGCAGTGGCAGCTGCAGTCAGCTAGATTAAATGATAGATTGACCACAAATCAATGGCAAACTGGTTCTTTTTAAAGCCCCAGATAAATCTTCTTTAATCTGTGCTGTGCAGGTGTGCCACACATACCAGGCACAGAGTCCAACCAACCTCCCAAGAGTTTACAATAAATCAAATACTAGAAAGCACAACAGCTAAACCTGATGCCTTTTTATATTAAAGCTTAGAATTAAAACCATCTAGTTTATATCCCAAAAATATGGGTGGTGGCTTAAAAGTATGCTGAAATAAGTGGCAGTGTATGCTTTCACTATAGCGATATTATAAAAATTCCTAATTCTAATTCCTAATAAAATTATTGTGACTAATCTGAGGATGATTCATGCTGTCTAAATCAATGTCCACTGAATTAAAACCTATAAACAACAGCACAAATGGTGTGTCCACGCCATACTGTCTTTCATTTACTCACTTAGCATGATCCAGTTTTTCTTCTGTTAAAGATTTGTGTAGTCTATTGAATGCATCTCACAGGCTTTCTTTTCCTTCTGAATGGGTTGAGTCATGATTCAGTCAATGATGGAGTCCTTTCATTACCACTATTTTTATTTTTTGCTTCTGTACGTCTGCAATCATACTGTTTTTTACATCTTAGTTCATTAGGGTTTAGAGGGTTAGTTCACCCAAAAAAAGACAATTCTTTCAAAAATGACTCACCCTCATGTCATTCTGAACCTGTATAAGAATATCATTCATCTTTAGAACACAAATGAAGATCTCTTTTATTAAATCTGAGTGCATTCTATTCCTCTATATAGACAGCAATGCAAATGAGACTTTGAAACTTCAAAAATTTCAAAAAGAGATCGTAAAACGAATCCATGTGAATTGAGCGGTTTAGTACACATTTTCTGAAGCGTTTTATATGAAGAACAGATTAAATTTAGGCTTTTAGTCACGCATAAACACTTGCATAACCTTTACATTAATTTAAGATTTAAGTTAGGAACAATAACTATGGGACAATAACTACAAAAGTCCCACGTTCCAAGGATGTTCTTACAAAAAAATATTTATTTAAGATTCAAGAGAGACCAGATGTATGGTGGAGATTGGAAACTTAGGCCGGTAGTGAGGATGAGAATGCTAAATAGCTCTCACCCTCCCGGGGCAAAGTTTAAGCAAGATGACGAGGTTGACAGAGCCTGAAAATCCCCAGTTCTCTTCAGTGAAGTAATTGCCATTAGATAAACCATCATTAGGATCAGAAGCTTGTCAGGAGCTGACTCTAGAGGTTCTACCAACCGCTCTAGGACTATGGAGGTGAGTCCCAGTAGGTGATCTTGGCTCTAACAGGAGGCTTCAGTCACACGGCCCCACAGATTAAGCAAGCAATCAAAGGATGCTTCCCAACTGCTACCTTATCCATCAGGGCATTGCAGGTTAATAGGGCGGCCACATAAACCCTGAGTGTTAGGGCATGTGCCTGTTGATGACTTCTCCTGCAGAAACTCCAGCACTGAAGCAATCTGGTAGTTAACTTTGTCTGCATGGCGAGCACATGCCTTTCAATGAAACCCCATTTCGTGGTACACAATTCGGGCCGGGTTAAAATATTGCCTCCTGTGCTTGAGACACAATGTCCCTCCTGTTCAGTATCAACCAGGGCCAGTCATCATGGAGAAATATTATCTATGAGAAGCAAAATCTGTTTGGCCAACGCGCAAGACCCTTGTTGACGAACTTTGGCCAAGACTTACTTTGGGGACCTAAAGCAAGGAACCAGCACTGAACCACATAGAAAAGGTACGTAACCCACAGCGTGTAACCCTTATTTGCTTTTGGGGATTGACACTCGGATAAAAACGAGGGGGGCCACCCCCACAGACCTGTGCGAAAGCATCAGGACTTCTTCAAGATGATAGCCCTGATGCCAGATCTTTTATGATAGCTACGTGTGGAGAGCTGCTGAGAGCAGCTGGTCCCGATTCTTGCCAAAAGGGAGCGCAGCTCTTGCTTTTGAGAAAGGGGCTGGGTGACCAACCGCCCCCTCTTGCGGGAGGAGTGCTCAGAGGCGACAAACTCACATTCCAATGATGTCACCATAAGAGGTTCAAGTTTGAGGCCAATTTAATTGGCGTGCTTGCACACATTCTTCACAGCCATCACACACAAAGTGTTCCCATAGCTCTAGAATAAGCGCAGCATAGAGATAATTTTGAAAGGAACAGAGATGTTCCTAATATGTTACTGATTTTTGTGTACTCAGGAATTTACTTCAAATCTACTGTGGCAAGGGGAGCGTGGTTCAGCGAGGTCTGCAGCGGGAGAGAGGGCCGCGGGACGGGGCGCGGTCCTACTTCCTTCCCGGGTTTCGGCACCAGTATGATAAAGTTCGTATTGTGAGGAAGGAAGAGGACACGGGGGTCGGCTTGACTGCTGACGCTTTTATTCAAAATGAACTCAATCTTTGTACAGTCTCCGCGAGTGTCTATTTCTCTCAGTCACTTCCGGGTTCCGGTTCAACATCCGCTTCCGGGTCAACGTGCTCAGTGTCCTCAGTGTCAGCGTGTAGCGTCAGCAGTCCCTCTCTCTCTCCCTGGTCTCTGGTTCCGCCGGTGTTTTATCCCCTCTCCGCGCTCATTACTGGAACAAGATACAGGTGTTATTAATCTGCGTCCAACCCACTCACTAACCGCTCGTCCCGCGGCCCTCTCTCCCGCTGCAGACCTCGCTGAACCACGCCCCCTTGCCACATCTACTTTATATGGCCATCCATGTTTTCACTGTAGTACAGTAGGGGGCACTATTATGCATTCTAGTACATCATCTCTGGATAAAAACAAAGGTGAAGAAGAAATAGAAATAAAAGATTGCTTGCACAAATGTGTCACGTTACACACACAAAGGAAAACTGGTGCGAGGACTCAAGTGCAGAAAATGATAATTTATTATAAAATAAAACAAACTCAAAACAAAACCCACGAGGGGGGAAAAACATATAATCATAAAACATAAACCAAAGACTCAAACATACCAAAGGAATGACGGGGAACCGGGAGACGTAGACGAGACATACAACGATCCGACCAAGACTGACAAACACAAGGAGCTTATAAAGGGAATATATCAAAAGGGAATCAGGGAACACAGGTGGGGCCAATAAACACTAATCAGATAACAAGGGGGAGGGAACTGACAGGAACACGAGCACATGCTCAACATAACAAAACCCACAAGTGCACACAAGACAGGACAGGCATGTGACATTACCCCCTCCTTAAGGAGCGGCTACCAGACGCTCCACTAGGGACGGGAGGGACAGACCAGGGCGGGACGGGAGGGACAGACCAGGGAGGCACGGGAGGGACAGACCAGGGAGGCACGGGAGGGACAGACCAGGGGGGCACGGGAGGGACAGACCAGGGGGGCACGGGAGGGACAGACCAGGGGGGCACGGGAGGGACAGACCAGGGGGGCACGGGAGGGACAGACCAGGGGGGCACGGGAGGGACAGACCAGGGCGGGACGGGAGGGACAGACAAAGAAGGTACAGACAAGAGAGGGGTAAACAAGGGAGGAACGAGGAAAACAAAAAGTTCAGGAGGCCATGGTGGCCCACAAAGTTCGAATGGCCAGGGCGGCCCGCCGAGTTCGGGAGGCCCACCGAGTTCAAGCGGCCGGGGCGGCCCGGAGAGTTCAGGCGGCCAGGGCGGCGCGGGTAGAGCAGGGCGGGGAGGCGCGGGCAGAGCAGAACTCCTGGGTGGTGCGGTCAGTGCAGGGAGCACCAGGGAGGTGCGGCGAGAGCAGGACGCCTCAGCGGCGCACGGAGAGCAGGACGCCTCAGCGGCGCACGGAGAGCAGGACGCCTCAGCGGCGCACGGAGAGCAGGACGCCTCAGCGCCGCACGGAGAGCAGGACGCCTCAGCGGCGCAGGGAGGGCGTTGGGGAAACTTCTCCAGTCCAGCAGTATCCACCGGCACTGGGACCACCGGAATACGATCTGCTGGCATTGGGACCACCGGAACATGATCTGCCGGAACTGGGACCACCGGAACACGATCCACCGGCACTGGGACCACCGGAACACGATCCGCCGGAACTGAGACCACCGGCACACGATCCACCGGAACTGGGACCACCCGAACTGCCTCCGGGACTTCGGATAAAGCCCTGTGCTCCTTCCACGCATGCAGGACTGCCACCACAAAGCATCCCATCACAGCCCTCCAGGCCGTTTCCGGACTCGGGACCACCGGAACGGAGTCCACCGGCACAGGGACCACCGGAACACGATCCACCGGCATAGGGACCACCGGAGCACGATCCACCGGCACAGGGACCACCGGAACACGATCCACCGGCACAGGGACCACCGGAGCACGATCCACCGGCACAGGGACCACCGGAGCACGATCCACCGGCACAGGGACCACCGGCACAGGGACCACCGGAACACGATCCACCGACACAGGGACCACCGGAGCACGATCCACCGGCACAGGGACCACCGGAGTTGTGGATGACACCCTGTGCTTCTCCCAAGCATGCAGGACTGCCACCACAAAGCCTCCTATTACAGCCCTCCAGGCCATGTCTGGACTCAGGGCTTCCGGACTCAGGACCCCTGGAACTGGCACCGAGGGAGGCCTTCTCTGCTGAGTCCTCATAGTAGGGTCGGATCGTTCTGTCACGTTACACACACAAAGGAAAACTGGTGCGAGGACTCAAGTGCAGAAAATGATAATTTATTATAAAATAAAACAAACTCAAAACAAAACCCACGAGGGGGGAAAAACATATAATCATAAAACATAAACCAAAGACTCAAACATACCAAAGGAATGACGGGGAACCGGGAGACGTAGACGAGACATACAACGATCCGACCAAGACTGACAAACACAAGGAGCTTATAAAGGGAATATATCAAAAGGGAATCAGGGAACACAGGTGGGGCCAATAAACACTAATCAGATAACAAGGGGGAGGGAACTGACAGGAACACGAGCACATGCTCAACATAACAAAACCCACAAGTGCACACAAGACAGGACAGGCATGTGACAAAATGTAAAACAACACGATCATAAAAAACAAAACAAAAAACAAAAAAAAACAACAACATAAACTGCCTAATGTTACCGCATTAAATGTCGACCCAGGAAGGGTTAAAGACTGTGGGTTTTAAATTTATAGGGGCGGTTTCCCGGACAGTGATTAAGCAAGTGTCTTGGACTAAAATGGCCTTCTAAACCAGATGAACAGAAATCTGCTTTCTCTGTCATGGTTTTAAATAGTCATAGACTTGGTCTAATCCAGAGTTTTATAAACAGATTTCCTGGAGGAAGACTAGAGCTACTCCAGGATTAAATTGGGTCTTAAATTAAATCTACCAGGAGGCAGATTTAACTTCAGATTAATGTTGTGCTTTGAAGAAGACATTGGGATATGTGAAGTGAAGATCAATATTATATACACACATACACACTACCGGTCAAAAGTTTTAGAACGGTAAGATTTTTTAATGTTTTAAAGAAGTCTGGTCTGCTCACCGAGGCTGCATTTATGTTAAAAGCTGTAATACTGGGAAATAGTTTTCTATTTGAATATATTTTAAAATGTCATTTATTCCTGTGATGCACAGCTGAATTTTGAGCATCATTACTCCAGTCTTCAGTGTCATGTGATCCTTCAGAAATCCTTCTAATATGATGATTTACTGCTCAAGAAACATTTCTGATTATTATCAATGTTGAAAAAGTTGAGTAAATGTTTTTATGGATTCTTTAGAAAGTTCAAAAGAACAGTATTTATCTGAAATAAAGGGGGGGGGGGGGAGATAAATTAATACATTGATCAAGCAATTGATCAAGTGACAGTATAGACATTTATAATGTTGCAAAAGCTTTATATTTCAGATAAATGCTGTTCTTTTGAACTTTCTATTCTTCAAAGAATCCAAAAAATAGTTTTTTACACAACTGTTTCGACACTGATAATAATCATAAATGTTTCTTGAGCAGTATATCATCATATTAGAATAATTTCTGAAGGATCACGTGACACTGAAGACTGGAGTAATGATGATAAATTCAGCTTTGCATCACAGAAATAAATTACATTTTAAAATATATTCAAAAAGAAAACTGTTTATATTTTAAACTGTTTATATTTTAATATTATATTTTGTCATATTTATATTTTAATAATATTTCACAATTTTACAGCTTTTTTTGTATTTCTAATAACCTAAATGCAACCTTGGTGAGCAGAAGAGACTTCTTTAAAAACATAAATAAATCAAAAAATCTAAAACATTTGACCGGTAGTATATGTACACTGTGTGTGTGTCTCTCTCTCTCTCTCTCTCTCTCTCTCTCTCTCTCTCTCTCTCTCTCTCTCTCTCTCTCTCTCTCTCTCTCTCTCTCTCTCTCTTTGTGTGTGTGTGTGTGTGTGTGTGTGTGTGTGTGTGTGTGTGTGTGTGTGTGTGTGTGTGTGTGTGTGTGTGTGTGTGTGTGTGTGTGTGTGTGTGTGTGTGTGTGTGTGCGTGCGTGCGTGTGTGTTTGTGTGTGACAGAGGCAAGCTAGTTAGAGCTGTGCGTTTAAACTTCACTTCGCTGGCTCATGACTCGTGTCGTGACTGACACTAGACCCACAATATTTTTGTAAACGTAAAGTTTCTTGGGGGAATCCAAAACATTTGTGAGAGAATGCAAAAGCAGTGACAAGTCATTTTTGTACAATTTTATATCAGTTTTCCTTCTCTACATCCTTTTAAAAGACAACTCCGGCGAATTTTTACGTTTATCTTGATCCTTATATCTTTAAAAAAAAAAACGAACCGGATTGGAGCTATTATACAGTTTATTCTTATCAGTTTATTAGTTTCTATTATAGAGCTGTATTTGTGCCTCTTGACAGACACAAAATGCAATTAAAATGTCTGTCCAACATGAACAGGTCTCTTACATGACAACGAGATGCGTTTAGCCACTTAGCCATTGTTTAAATTCACCTAAATAGTGTTTTAGGCGGCTAGCTGTGTCTCGCGCTGAAGTCCCGTAGAAACGCCATTGTAGCCGGAAAAAAATGCTAATAGTCCCATTGGGAAGAGCGTTGTGTGTATGAAGAGGCTATGCTCTTCATCTCGTCAGTTTTCAGAATTGAACGTGGCCGAAAGAAACGGTTTTCGATTGCTGATCTGCTGATCTGCTGATCCTAGAACTGCTGCACGTTCAGTTACACACGCATACTCAGTATCAGTACACAGCAGGGCTGGTTGAAGAAAACTTCCATTCCGTGGTCAAAGACGGTTGCAACCACTGTGGAGGTAATGCACACTTTATTTATCCTTCCATTTGGGCACACACAGCTTGAGGAAAGATGTGCAGTAATAAAATAATCATGCTTACACACAACGCTCTTCCCAACTGGACTATTTGCCTTTTTTTCGGCTACAACTGCGTTCCCATGGGACTTCGGCGCGAGACTACAGCTAGCCGCCTAAGATAAACTTAAAAATTCCCCGGAGTTGTCATTTAAGCACTTCGTACATTCCACAGCTGATGTGTGCTGTTTTTCTTTACTTTTTGATTTAAAAGAGTTTTCTCTTGTTCAGTAAAATGTTTAATCTTGGTGATCTTGTCAACTGTGTGCAAAATTTAGTACACTGTCATGTAAACGTACCCTGAAGGCACAGTCACACCAAGAACAATAACGATAAAGAAAGACAACTGTATATTAGCGGAAAAATTGAGCCACGCTCACCAAGATATCCCGGCTTAATCCCTTATACTAGTTTTGTGCAATAGGCCCCAGAACTCCAGTCTAGATGTTAGTAATCTGTGTTTCAGAAAACCATTTTTTAAATCTTGCTTAACTACTCTAGATTAAGGCCTACTCTTTAGAAGTTTTCCTACGGGAAACCGCCCCATAATGTTTTTGTGCTACATCTTTTTTGAACATGCAGATAACTTTGAACAAACACTTTAATAACATAACTGAAAGATAACCTTGCCATAGTGAAATAATAATAGTTCAGTACATGGACATCACTGTGAGTCTCAAACACCATTACCTCCTACTTCATGTAAATCTCGTAAATCAAAAACACCAGGGGAAAAAAGTGCTTCTCAACATAAACTCAACCGTGACACAAGCGTTGGGGATCACTTATATCCCCCAATCATGGGGATCACTTATCCCCCCCCCCCCCCCCTCGTGCGCGGATGATCTGAAAACACCAATAAACAAGTAAGCTGCATTTTATCAATCTCCATTTGAGATTTTTTGCATAAAGTGTCATTCAGCCGTTCTGTGTTCTGTCAGGGTGGTCAGGACTCACGAGCCACTTTTCTGAACAGCTGAACTGCTGTGAGCTGCTGAAATTAGCCAATCAGAGCAGAGCTCAACATTAATATTCATGACCCATCCAAATAAGGCAAAAACAGAGCATTGCATATAGGGACAATTTATAGGGCTGTAAATGGACCTGTAAACTGTATCTAGACAAATTTTGCCCTTAAATAAGCCAAATACCCTCTATTTAGATATCAGAGAACAATTTAACATATTGTTTCAAATCATTCTAGGGCACCTTTAACATTCCCTGTTATATAGGCACCTTCTTATGGTTACTTCCAGCAGGATAATGTGCCATGTCACAAAGCTCAAATCATGTCAGACTGGTTTCTTGAACATAACGATGAGTTCACTTTACTCAAATGGTCTCCACAGTCCAAAAGATCACCTTTGGTGAGGTGGAACAGGAGATTCATGTCCTGGATGTGTAGCTGACAAATCTGCAGCAACTGCGTGGCACTATCATGTCACTTTGGCCCCAATTATTTCCAAAGTAATGTTTCCAGCAAATTATTGAATCTGAAAGAAGAACTAAGGCAGTTTTGAAGGCAATATAGTAAATCATCATATATAATGGTATTTTTTAACATTATGTTTCCAGGTTTTGTGACCAGAGCTAAAGGAGAGAAGTCAGAGCCGTCCATCTGTTCATCTTTGACTGTCACACATAAGATGGCACCAGTGCTATTTTTACAGGCCAAGATTCACACGTTCACAGGCTAAACGGAATAGTATTCTGTATTGTATTCTTGGTGTATAGTTTAATATAGTTTTTAAAAAAATTGCTCAGTATGTTTATGGACGGTGTACATACAAATTATACAACACAGAGCCAAAGGAGAACCCATATTGCATCAGTCTTTATTTCCCTTGGAGGATTACTCCGAAACTCTGTAACGATGCTCATAAGGGGGATGCTTGCGTACGGACATCATTAATTAAACATAGAACAATCTGTGCAACATATTTACATAAACTCAATCCTAAGAAAATTACAAGAAGTACAGCTGTATAATACTGCCATATCTTACTAGTTTAATTCACTGCAAAAAAAATCCTTCAGTCTTTTATCCAAACAGGTGCAGCAATGGTAATTTTAAACAATTTTACAGGAACATTGCTTATTTATCTTTTGTACATGCAGACAGATCATCAGACAGAATTAAAATACAGGTGTTTCTGTCTCATATTGAGTCTAACTAGCCATTCTGTACAGCTCTGGCATATCATCGCCGGCATCATGAGAGGATATAGATTACACAGAGACGCTCTATGTCTCAGATTGCAGAGAAACAGCAGAGTGCTTCTCTGTAGTCTCTCTTTAGAGATTAATGCAAATAATATGTTAGAGCGAGATGAAAAACCGAAAGCATTTTGCTCACAGGTTATTCAATATATATCCTCCCACTCATGAACGATCAATGCGATGCTTACAGTTTTCGCACTGTGTATCATCTTGTTGCAAATCAAGTATACAGTCAAAATTGAAACTATGCCATGCTACAGAGTTTGCATTCTGTTGTGTTTCATTAAGGAGAAAGTCTGGCAAAATTGTTTATTGAACGGATCTATACCAACTACACCAATCTGAGAAGATAACAATTTTGTGAATAAAATGTCCAACAAATAGGAGGTGTTCTTACAGGTATGCAAGTATACCAAGTTTTATTATTGCAATGTTTATAAATAGATCTACCATGTTATCATGCACTTGTCAAGTTGCTTTTTAATGAGCAATAACTGGATTTTATTGAGTAATATTTTGATGCAGTATTTCTTGTGAAATAACTCTCAACAGACTGATACATAAGCTGGATTTGATGGAATGATGTGCAAGTTATTAGGAAAGTGCAAATAGCCGTTCCCCCATTTTATTTCCTTTGAGAACCGCTTCACACACACACTTTAAAGGCTCCTTAATGTCATTAGAACTACAATCTATTTGCCCAAACAAACAACAACTGTTCAATAGATGCATTCACATGGCTTAATTTTTTACCAGCACTGATCATTGTATATTTCATGCCTTGTACTTAAAATAAATCAGATCTGTTTGTCATGTAAAAATGGTAAAACTCAATCAAGCATAAAAGAGAGAAGGAAAAGTGAAATTCAGAGAAAAAAAGGTTTTCTAAAACGATCAGCAAAACATAAAACCAAAAAGCAGCAGATTGCAATGAGACAGGCACAAGCTAAAGACTTTAAAGAAAAACTCTGACAATGACAACCACAAAAGTTTAGAGGATAAACATATACATATTTTAATATAAATAAACAGACAAATACAACGTTTTATTATTTTATTTATAGTCATAGTTAGGACATGACCACACATCCATCTAGGTTATAAGGGGGAAATACCCTGCAGTCAAAAATGACTTACTTCGTGAAGTTAATTTCCACTTATTCATAATCAGCTCAGCTGTGTATAAAATTTTGAATTAGTCGAATTATCATAATCTTATAGCAGTTTTACTTACTAGCACGGCTTTCTGTAGAAATACATTTTACGAACAGAGACCACTCAACTTACTTCTGACACTGATGACATCATAGCTCTAGGCTCGAGACGGACTTGCTCTCGAAGGAGCAGTAATGATCCAGCATCAGTGTGAGGCGCTGAGACACCGACACCGCTCTCCGGCTCACGTGGAGTTTAAACGGCTTATTTGGGAAATACCTGAGATATGCGGATTGCTTCTTAATTTACACGAATATTATTTTGCAGCGATGGTGAGTAACAGCTAAAGATATGCACTTTAATTCAAATAATAATAAAGGTACATTTAATCACACTTTCTTGAAAGATGATGTAACTCTCCATAAATATCTGTAGCCTATAAAGATTAGGCTATTATAACTAGGCTGATAAAACGCGAGCATCCCTACATTAACAATGAGCTTGGTAAAGGACAAACTTGAGAACTGAGTCTTTCAGTCGGATCTGTGTAGCCGTCTGTGTGCTTGCAGTTACAGCCTAATCAAATTTACAAAGTAGGCTATTTTAGCTATACGATCAAATCAGCCACATATTAACTTTCAAATAAAACTCATTTTAATTAGGCTATCTCATTTATCATTATGGGATAACCTTCATTGTAGCAAAATATCCTACAGGTGTTTGTTCTGTGCTGACCGACATTAATCCTTATTACACTTCCAAACAAAAATAACTAACTTTGTCTGTTCATTGGAATTTAAATAGTCTATTTTTGTATTTTATTTTATAAAAAATGTTCGACTATTTTTGACTCCTAGATTTTTGTTTAACGCTTCTGTTAAGAAATGGCCACGTGAGATGAAGAGCCGTTCTGAAAAAGAAGCTGGAAAATATATATATTTTTTATCACTTGATTCAGAGAACCAATTTTGAAGTAGTTAGGACGTCCAAGTTAGTGTCAGAGTTACCACGAACATCTTCGTAGAAATTGAACTTCATCAATGGTTAAATGTTGTTGTTTTTTTGTTTGTCGAAATGAGGAGCTAAGTATGCTAGGACTAAAGGATTTCAACACTTCGTGTGTTTTCAATTTAGACTGACCAAACATAAGCCTTTATACCATATTAACTGTTTATAATAGTTGCCATAAAATATTAATTAGAAACATAGATTAAATTGATCAGTTTAAACAAAATCTAAAAAAGCTTGTCTGGTTTTTGTTGAGTGTCATATTTGATTGGTTTTTATGCCTCATTTAGTTAATATAAGAGAATGTAGGATACTGGTGGAAGAACCACTCCCAATCTGAGTATAACTGAATCAATGAGATATATTAAAAAAAACGTTAAAAGTAAATAATTCACAGACACATAGCCTATACTACGATCTGAAGGTGGACACTTTTGAAATTATACTAAAAGGCCATACTTGCTAAAAATGTAGGCTATAAACTAGCTATATATCAAACAGATGACAGAAGATGTAGAAAAGTGAGTAGTACAACAGATATTTCACCAACATTATGTTGTTAATTTAGAGAGGCCTTATGAATTCACATATCAAATATACTGTAGGCTTTAGGGTTAAATCATTTCACATCAATGCATTATTGTGATATTTATTTTGTCATATTTACAGTGTTTCCTTCTACCTGTTGCTCTGTTTTTTTCCCCAGTTGGCTCTGTAATCACCTGACACAATGGGTAAATCCTGGACTAACCATCTTGTAATGCTGTTTATGTGGAGTTGCATAGGCGCCCAGCAAATGGAAGATGCGTTGCCTTTTCAGTTTACTCATCCAATTTACAATGTAATGATATTTGAAAATTCAGCAGCAAAAACCTTTGTTGAATGCCCCATAAAAATGGGTATTTTCATGGCAAACCAGTCTTGGGATATTTGGTACTTTATAGAATCCGGGGACCATGATAATTTATTCAAAGCGGAGAAGTATGTTTTGGGTAATTTCTGTTTTCTGCGAATAAGGACCAAAGGAGGGAATTCTGCCACTCTCAATAGGGAGGTAAAAGATCACTATCTACTATCTGTAAATGCAATTGAAAAGAATACCGGTTCTGAGGCACAAACTCAAGTTAAAGTACAAGTTTTGGACACAAATGATCTTAGACCTCTTTTCTCACCGACTACATATAGTTTTTTTGTACCTGAAAACTTGGCCATCAGAACAAGCATAGGCAGAGTTTCTGCCACAGACGCTGACACAGGCACCAATGGAGAGCACTATTTCAGCTTCAAAGAGTGGACTGACATGTTCGCCATTCATCCTACTAGTGGGGTTATAACTCTGACAGGCAAGCTGGATTACTCTGAGGCGGCTCTTTATGAGATGGATGTGCTGGCTGTGGACAGAGGTCTTAAGCTCTATGGGAGTAGCAGCAGCAGTAGCGCAGCAAAGCTAAAGGTGCACATACTGCAGGCCAATGAACATGCACCTGTCATCACAGCTGTCCCCTTAACTCCATGGAATGCAACCAGGGATCCCATTTATGCGTATGTGACTGTGGAGGACAGTGATGAAGGACAGAACGGCGAGATTGCCTCTTTGAACATCGTAGCTGGAGATCCGCTCCAGCAGTTCAAGACATTCAGAACAAACCCTGGGAGCAAAGAATACATGATCAAGGCCATCAAGGAAGTGGAATGGGAGGGTTATAGTTTTGGGTACAATCTTACATTGCAGGCCAAAGATAAAGGAAATCCTCCAAAGTTTTCCTCAGCCATAGTTGTGAGGCTGAGATCGCCCAGTGAATGCACAGAGGCTCCTATGTTTGAGAAGAGCATCTATAGAGTTACTCTCAGTGAGTTTGCGCCACCTCACTCTCCTGTTGTTATGGTCAAAACTGTACAGAAACATTCTAAGATGAAATACTTGTTACAATTTAAAATGCAACAGCATGAGAATCCATTTGTTATTAATCCAAACACAGGCCTTATTACCACCACAGCACCTATAAAAGCAGAACGTGTCAGTCAATATGAATTTGAGGTTGTTACCAGTGACAGGCAAGCAGTGACCAAGGTGGTTGTAAGTGTAAGTGACGTGAACAACAACGCCCCAACCTTTCAAAAGTCTAATTTTGAAGCCAGTATCGCTGAACATGTGCCCATAGGGTCCAGCGTTTTAACGGTCAGTGCTACTGACGCAGATGACGGAGAAAACGGCTATGTCACCTACAGTATTGTCAATGTGAACAAACAGCCTTTTGTAGTGGATTATTTCACCGGTGTCATAAGCACCACGGAGGATCTAGATTATGAGATAATGCCAAGTAAATTCTACCTAAGGATTCGAGCCTCAGACTGGGGCTCCCCTTTCCGCCGTGAGGCCGAGGCTCTTGTTTCAATCACTCTCACCAACCTGAATGATAATAAGCCCCAATTTGAGAATATCGATTGTGATGTTACTCTGCCAAGATCTCTAGGGGTTGGTGAGCAAATAATAGTGGTGTCTGCCATTGATGCTGATGATCTCGGCATAGTGCAGTACAGAATTGACACTGGTAATAACATGAATCTTTTTGAATTGGATTCCAGCTCTGGGGTGCTGACACTAAAAAAGTCGCTGAGGGATGGCGATGCGGCGAAACAGTCTTTCCACCAACTGCAAATAACTGCCAGCGATGGAGAAATATCAAGTACTCCTATGTTCTTAAATCTAACAGTTGTTAGTGCTTTTAAACATGTCCACTCCAAATGTGCAGAGACTGGCGTTCTGAGAACTTTAGCAGGGCTGCTGCTTTTTGGCTCTAAACTACAAAGACACAAAGAACCAGAGGATGAATTTGCAGACATCCATTCTGTTAACTGCCACGCTCCACGGTTTATAGAGTCCACTCCAACTGTAATAGAAGTTAAAGAGGACCTTCCTGTAGGGACAAGCGTAGCACTCCTCAGAGCTGCCGATTCTGACTCAGGCTTCAATGGGAAATTGCTTTTTGTGATCGCAGGGGGAGATTTTGATAGCTGCTTCACGATAGAATCTGACACGGGGTGGCTTAAAGTTTTCCAGCCACTTGATAGAGAAACAACAGACAGCTACACTCTCAACATCACTGTTTACGACCTTGGCTCACCACAGAAATCCTCATCTCACATTTTAGAAGTTAACATTTTGGATGCAAATGACAACAGTCCAGAGTTCCTTCAGCGTGAGTATTCAGTGGATATAAGTGAGGACACTGCTATGGCAACAGACATCATTCAGCTTGAAGCGAAAGATAAAGATTTAGCTGCCAATGGAAGGGTTAGTTACTTGTTTCTTACTGAAACAAACAAATTTGTCATACACAAGGAAACAGGGATTGTAACTGTTAATGGTCTGTTAGACAGAGAGACCCATCCTTTATTTGTTTTGAGGGTGGCTGCATTTGATGCAGCAATTGATGACCCTCGAAAGGTATCAACTGTGTTGTTACACATTCATTTGAAGGATGTGAATGACAATGCCCCTACATTTATACCCCAACAATACCATATCAAAGTGAGAGAAGACATTCCAGTGGGCACCTTGGTGCTCTGGCTTGAAACTCACGATCCTGACCTTGGCCTGTCTGGACAGGTGAGATACAGTCTAACAGATGGGGAAGATGGAAGCTTTCAGGTGAATAAAATGACTGGAGCTGTGTACGTCTCTCAGACTCTTGATTTCGAAACAAGACAAGTATATAATCTGACAGCAAAGGCCAAAGACAGAGGCAAGCCGAACCCTTTATCCTCATCCTGCTTCATTCTAGTGGAGATTGTGGATGTTAATGAGAATACACACCGCCCCTCTTTCCCATCCTTTGTGGACCGGGGCGTTGTGAGTGAAGACTCCCCAATTGGCACCTCTGTTATGAAAATTGCAGCTCATGATGAGGACAGCGGCAGGGATGGACAAGTTCGCTATTCCTTACGAGGTGGTTCAGGCCTTGGGATGTTCACCATTGATGAACAGAGTGGTAAGTTAATTTGTATTTTTTATTGCTTTTTTAAAGGACAAAATAACCTTGTTCAAAAATAGTCTTGTCTATTAATTCAAAACAATGAAGTCATCAGTATGTATTAATGAATTCACACACTAAATCTAAAAGCAAAATAACTAATACAACAACAAAAAATGTTGAATGAACATAACATGGAAGCTTGTCAATTAATTTTCATGGTAATTTTTTTTTATGTGTGCAAAAATACAAAGCATTTTTTTTTTAATTATTATTCCTTGTTACTTAACAATTATTGCTATTTTTCTATAATTCTTAGTATTGAATGCCCCAGCTAGTATTTGGACACTTAAACATATTTCTTTGCATTGTGAATGTCTTTGAAGTTTTCAAGCAAAATATTTAACGAAACAAAATATTACATTTTTAAACAATAGGTCACTGATACTTGAGATAAGGGACAAAATGTCCCAAACAAAAGCCTTATTTATGTTAAAAAGTAAGAATGTCAACACAATAAAAATACTTAAAAAGTTACATCTAAGGGCAATTTGTATACTTGGGACATTCATGGCTTATTCTTTTAAATAATTTCTTTAGTATTATTTTTAAAGCACACTCTATACTTGGAAACGCGTGTAATTTAACCTGTCCTCAGCATGTCACAATGTAAAACTGCCAAACAAAGTGTTTTTAATCTAATGCAATAAAATCCATTCATTTTAAGTTGTGACTGAAGTGTCCTGTACTTTTTGGGTCCACTCTATGATTTTTTAAAAAACAATAAAGATTGCATTTTGTTATTTATACCATAGTGCTATCTAAAGACAAAATGAAAAAGAAAGAGAATAAGAGGGAGAAACTGAGCGAAGTGCTGGGCACTTTCACCCTGAGGATAAAGCTTAGTTTTACTAGAGTTGTAGGATCCACACCGCTACCTTTAGAATAAAGCCCACAGCGTGAAAGCAGACACTGCAGAGAGACAGAAAAACAAAAAGAGCTGCCTTATCTCCCCTTACCCTCTTTTTTACTCAATATTTTATGTACAATGTCTGCCCTTTACACATTTAATATTTTATGCAAATGTCTGCGCTATGAATTCTCAGTTTTTTGCTTGATAATAGATCCATTTTTACTTTGAATCTACTGTATATGTTGATAAAAAAAATTTAATTAAAAAAGAATACTATTAGCATTGTGTAAGTCGTTCCTGCTTTGTTTGGTTATGTATGGTGTCTTCATCCTTATCTTCAGAGTTTGCAATGCAAAACTCCCAATGCCATGTGACAAGATTTTATGGCAGCACCGTTGGTGCTGTCTCAGTCTAAATATCTGAAGTGCTTCATGTAGTGCAATATGTTCCATCTTTTTTTCTTTTTCACAGGCATTTTAAGGACACAAGAGACCCTTGATCGAGAGACTACTAATCATTACTGGCTCACAATCTTTGCCACAGACCAAGGAGTTGTGCCACTTTCTGCATTTGTGGAGGTCTACATTGAGGTTCAAGATGTCAATGATAATGCTCCACTGACATCAGAGCCTGTGTACTATTCTTCTGTTCCTGAGAACTCTCCCAAAGACGTCTCTGTCATCCAGATCCAAGCTTTTGACCTGGACTCTGAATCAATCAATCTCTCATATAAAATAACCAGTGGAAATCCACAGGGATTTTTTGCCATCAACTCCCAGACAGGTAAAACTAAATGCATGCGAATTTGTGTTTTATATTAATATATATATAATTTTAGTTTTAGCACTGTTATCATGATGCTCTGTTTTCTGGGACTGTGTTAATTGAAGCAATGACCCTTCATGTTTCATATGCAAAAAGAAGCACTTTAACCATTTAGTAAACACAATTTTAAACATTTTGCCCTGTATTTAAATATATATACACCAATTGAGATAATAAACTGCAAAATTTGAATGATGTCCACACCTGTAAGGGAGAAAAAATGTATGAGCATTAACATGTTAATGTTCACAAATGTACATGCACGTAACATATTTGCTGAAGATAAAAAAGTTTTGACATTAAATATTTCCTGAAGTTTTTAAACAGTATATAGACATCATTGATATTCACACGAGCTGGTTAATTACATTCACTGAGCAGCACAAGTAATGAATGCAGCTAATTAATTTGACGCGCCAATTGATTTCTCCTCCACCAAATTACTTGCCACACTCAGTCAGCTCAGCTTAAAGTCTCAACAGTGCAAGTAAAAAAGTTTGTCAAAGGATTTTGCTGCCAAAGTCAATTGCACAAACTAAACTTAGTTGGTACATTATGATCTGAATGTTTTTCTGGAGAATAATTGTGAGCGTTTAGAGAATGTTTCCAGGAACATTGAGCATAGTACACTCTAAACTATGACTTTTTTTTTTCTTTTACAAAGAATACAAAATGTAGTGTAGTTTTATCCATCAAGCCTGAATGTTTCTTTTTTTGTTGTTAGGATTGACTGTCAGGAGAACAACCTGACTCTATTACTAATAGAACATTTTCTCAGTCAGAGGAAAACACACTGAAATGTACCATTTGTCATTTTATGCATAGGGTTGGTGACCACTACATCCCGGAAACTGGACAGAGAAAAGCAAGCAGAGCATCTTCTTGAAGTAAGATGTACCCTGTAACTGATGACATTACATTGTATTTACTTCCACATAAGACAAAGGAGAATTTTCTTTTTTCTTTTTCTACGTACAGTAGTAGAACATAGTGAAGACAAAAAGCACCAAAAATGTTCTTTTGAGACATTCTAATTTTGAAAACAATTACATCATACAGGTTTAAAATGACATGATAGTGTGAAATAATTTAAATTTTTGGGTGAACTGTTCATGTTGAAGAGATATTGAAGTTTACATTTTATGCCTCCCTCATGTTTGCTTTGGCAGTAGTTTCTCAAGCGCTCAGGCCTTACATCTGTTTTTTCTTAAACAGATCACTATTTCGGATGATGGCAGTCCATCAAAGTCTACAGTGGTTCGTGTGATAGTCAACGTGTTGGATGAAAATGACAACAGTCCCCAGTTTCTGGAAAAGATCTTTAAAATCAAGCTGGTGGAACGACCAGAGGCAGTCGAACGAGAGCCAATTTATCGAGTGATTGCTTATGACAGAGATGAGAGTCCCTTCTCTGATATCTCATATGCAATCGAGGAGGGTGAAGAGCACAGGAAATTCTTCATTCAGCACACAACTGGGTTTGTGTTCTCCAAAGAGGCTTTTTCAGCAGGGGAGTATCATATTCTCACGGTATGTTTATTTCAATTCCTAGACTTCAAAAGGTGACAGACTTAATAGAGGTGTATTTGTGGCTTCAAAATTAATGGACACCTCCCATCCCACATATTTTTGATACAAGTGGATTTTGAATGCAACTTCTAAAATATAGAAGTATATAGAGTATTTTGTTAACTGTGACTAAATACTGCGACAGAAATCACCCATTTAAGGTGTGATGAATTGAGAAATCAACTTTCCCTTGAGCTTTTTATATATAAACGGTCATGGTAATATAAGAATATCCTGTAAGTTTCAGAGCTGAAAACGTCCTTGTTAGTCAAAGAAAAGCTTTTATAGACACCAGGCACAGAAAATGATCGTGTGCGCATCTATACGTCATCGCGCGACGAAACACACCTCTACAGCATGTCTAATTCAGTAGCCCCGCCCACCAACTCAAAGCGCGGCGAAGAAGATGGCAAGATATTGCGGCATTCCTGGTTGTGGAAGTACAGTCGCTGCATAAGCTTCCTTTGGATCCTAATATTAGGAATGTGTGATTGAACTTTATTTTTAATAAAGTTCCAGCTCATGTGGGGAAGACAATGTAGCCCCACAAATGAAGGTTTGCTTTATTTCACTGCGGAATAGTTTGTAAACCAATCTCAGATCGATGCTGGATTTGTAAACACACTGAGATTAAAACACAATACTGTGCTTCTATATTGGATCCGACAGGAATGGTGCAACACACTTATGTGAGTAAAACGTGTTTTTATATGTAAAAGTATTGCATTGTTATAGATCGTTTTGCTTATGTGTACGTGATTAACAGAACATACCTTTAGCACGCTGGACTCAGACACGTATGGGCCTGGGCTCGCGAAGCCCAACTTCCCGGGGCTGTGTGTTTTCAAGATGGGCTACCAGAACATCAGCCCGTCGGCAGGCCGATGAATCTCATAATATTTATTTCTAGTTCTGCGCTATTATCTCTCTCTTGACTTGATATTTGAAGGGCACGCTCGCATGTGTGTGTGCGCGCGCGGTGTACGCTTATATCGTCCGATCTTGCGGGCTATGTAATACAAAAATAATAGTCCAATCAATCGCGGGTGGATGAGATACAAATCATTGTGTTTGTTTGATAAAGACGTTTATGAGCCCTGTGGTCGAGAGAATCATTCCTCCCTCATGTGAACTGAACTGGAGCCGAAGCTCATTAAATATGGAAATCTTATCCAATCCTAGCCATGGGCGTTTACTTCCAAGACTCCAGTGCGGAACGCCCATCAAAACCCAGCGTTTTGGAGAGAGCATGTTTTTGAATGTAAAAACCACACAAACGTCATTAGTTGACCTCAAACAACAGTATAAAAAATTAAAAAGCCAGTTCATGACACCAGTTCATGTTCATTGACAAAATGCAGTATGCCTAATACATCCTTAAAAAAATAGGCTCTTGACATGTCTTTCAAAAAACACGAGAAAACACTTTTGCACTTTTTTGTGTAATCTGTTTTGCAGATTAAAGCATCAGACAATGGAACGGATTCAAAGTCGTCCATCTGTCGGTTGCACATTGAGTGGATTCCAAAGCCTAAGCTGGCTAAACAACCGCTGGTGTTTGAGGAGATTCCGCTCTCATTCTCTGTGATGGAGAATGATCCAGTGGGCCATATGGTGGGAGTTATCAGCGCTCAGCCACTTGACTCTCCTGTATGGTTTACAATCAAAGGTAAAGATCTAAAGCTCTACAATCAGCCTTAAAATACAATTTCCAAAAATTAACATTCTAGCATCTCATGTGATTCCCAAACCCATATGACCCTCTTCAGTGAATTGCATCAGAGGAAATAACTATGAATAGGAGTTTCACAAATGAGCTGGTTAATTACACAAAGGAGGACACAAATGGTATTTATGTCCCCCTTTGCTTAATTTTTCCATGAAAGTCTCATCCGTTAGATTTCAAGCCTACTGAAGTCATACGGTAAAATTTAAAAGGTAAAATTTAAATTGTTATTGACTGATAATCTTCCACTCCAGTGGTCTGTTAAACTATAAAAAGTCAGTGAGACTACAGAATCGATGACAAATGATTTATTCATGGACATTGTTACTTCTATCATGTTTCGAGTGATCATTCAAATAAAAATGCAATTTCTGTCATTTACTCACCCTAATGTGTTTCAAAGCGTTATGACTTTGTGTAACACAAAAGAACATAATTTAAGAATGTCTGTTTTTTGTTTTTTTGTCCGTATTTGTCATATTTGATAGTTAATGGGGAACCAGTGTTGTTTGGTTTCAACATTCAAATATCTTGTACAGGGCAGGGGGTTAGTAAATGATGACGGAGATTTATTTTAAACCTCAGTCTTATCCTTACAAAATGTCTTTGAATGGCTTAAGAAGACATTAGAGTCATGTATATGATATTTTGCGGTGCTTTTTGCCCGTTCCCATTCATTGTAATTGCATGGGGGGAAAATCATCAGCATTTTCTCCATTCATGTTTGGAAGAAAGAACGTCATGAGGGTTGGAATTAGATGAGGGTGAATAAATGGTGACATAATTGTATTTTTTAAATACAATGTATTTTAGGTACACTAGTCATTCTTGATGCTTCAGCTCTTTAAAGTTCAATGTTCAGATCTTCAATAACCCAACCTTGATTTTGCCCTAATCAGCTTTTAACTTTTTCCGTCTGTCGCCTTCTTGTCTGTCTCGTCTGCTTTTCTTTTGTTTCTCTACTCTCGCTTCACAAGGAGTCGCACATGTTAAAGAAGCTTTTCACATTCTACAGATGGCTTGTGACTTGAACTGCACTGCAGGTATCTGTTGATAAATAGAAATATTGTTTAGTTTTCTCACAGCTCCTGCATTATTTCCTCTTGCATCTACCAGATAGAGTTCTGAATTTGTGTTCTGTGAAAGCAGTCTTGCACAATATTTATTTCTTTGTACGTTTGCTACTTTAATAGCTAAAGCAAATGTTATATTATGCACCTGTTAGTGAACAGCATTAATATGTGGCTGCTGTCTGTTTTGGTACTAAAAGGTGGAAACGCTGGCAGCCGCTTTGATGTGGAGAAGGCAAGTGGCACAATCATCATCGCTGGAGCTTTAGATGCTGAATGGCAGTCAAATTACAACCTCACTGTTGAAGCAACAGATGGAACAAGATCTATCAGCACTCAGGTGTTTTGTCTTTAGTGGCACTTACTATAAAATTGCCCATGTATTTATACTGGATTGCTTGAATAATGGATGGAGAGATAAGAAAAATGCTTTGATAAAGATTGTGTACGCGTGGATCTGCATTGTGACAGGATAATTATTTTGTTGCTTAGTATTACCTATACATTTCACAACAGCTCAAATTGCAAAGACGGTTGTCAATAAATGAAATTCGTCACAAAGCAAACATATAATTTTGCTTTAAGTGCTTTATCTAAAATAAATTGTTATATTCAAGTTAAAAAAAAAAGGTATATATTTCACTCTTTTCTATTGCTACACATGAAATTACATATAGAAAGATCAGGTTGAATCTTAACAGAAAATATTAAATTTCATGAAAGAAAGAAAGAAGGAAAAAAAAAAAATTGTGCCCTGGCACCTGCATACTGTGATACTATTTGATGCACTTGGCTGGAGTCAGGCTCACTGCTGTCTTTCTAATGTACAAGTTGCCACTGTCCTTTTGTCATAGTGTGAACATACCTCTCCTTGGGCGATACCTGCATGTATCAGCCAAACCAGCCAGCCTTATCAGGTCACAGTGCGAGACTCATCCATCAGTGTGAGCAGACCCAGAGGCAAGAATGATGAGAGAGGGAGTAATGTTTTAAAAGAGAGCTCCGTTTCAGCCCTCAGTCCATCTCTCCTGTTGCAGAGATCATTGCCCTCCAGGAGATTGCACTCTGTACAGTTTGTCATCCTATATTGGGCTTCTTTTGGGCAGTTTCAGGGTCTGTGTGAATTAAAGACTTTAATACATTTGTCTTAGGTCAAATAATAGATACTGGGTGTCCTTATGTTTTTGTTACATGAGTAAATATGCATTTTCAAAAGAATTAAATCTTATTATGCTTAACTTTAAAGCTGCAGGTAAGCTTGTAATAATTTGAGTGGTACTGGTAGCTTTCAGTGGGAAATTTGAGCATGTCGCCATTCGTCTTTGTATTATTATGTCATGTCTGTACACATAAAGAAGGAGTCTGACTCCTGTGAGGATGGCATGTGAGGGTGCTGCAGGCGGCAGATCATTTATAGCTTTTTCTCACAGCAGCTGGAATAACTAAACAAATAATTTTGATGGTGGATTGTAATCCAGAAAGGTCCAAACGACAATCATCAGTGACAACTGGATATTCATCTGTAGTCAAAAGAGAAATATTAGTTTGTACGGAAATTTAAATGTACAGGTAACGCTAATACACAGTAAATACATGTTATCACGTAATACAGATGTTATTAATATAAAGTTTAACACTAATAATGATTTCCACGGTTTGATGTGATACAAGCTAAGTGATCGTTATATTTAGTCACTGTTGGAAGCACAATTTATTCTAATGCTTTTCTCAGTTAGTCAGAACAAAAGTGGCAGACATTTTCCTGTAAAAATTATTATGGTCATATTCTAAGACTCTAAGATATACAATTTGTGATTCTGAAGTACAGTATCCACACTGGTCCGGTGACTGACAGCCACACATACTCGTCAAAACATTAGATTAATCTACGCTGAGGAGCCGCGCCGATGCACAGTCCACGTACAGATGATACACCCGTAAATAACTGCAATTGCAGGTTTCAAACAGAGATGGTGACAAAGAGGCAACACGTACCAACCACAGCTTTTAAGTCTTGATTTTGGACATATACAGTGCATTCGGAAAGTATTCATAGCATTTCACTTTTTCCACATTTTGTTATGTTACAGCCTTATTCCAAAATGGATTAAATTCATTATTTTTATCAAAATTCTACAAACAATACCCCATAATGACAACATGAAAGAAGTTTGTTTGAAATATTAGCAAATTATTAAAAATAAAAAAAAACATCAAATGTATTAATCAGGGAGGTGACCAAGACGGAGTCACTTCTAACAGAGCTCCAGCATTTCTCTGTGGAGAGAGGAGAACCTTCCAGAAGAACAACCATCTCTGCAGCACTCCACCAATCAAGGCCTGTATCGTAGGGTGGCCACTCCTCAGGAAAGCAGTTTGCCAAAAGGCACCTGAAGGACTCTCAGAACACGAAAAACTAATTTCTCTGGTCTGATGAAACTCTTTGGCTTGAATGGCAAGCGTCATGTCTGGAGGAATCCAGGCACCGCTCATCAGCTGGCCAATACCATTCCTACAGTGAAGCATGGTGGTGGCAGCATCATGCTGTGGGGATGTTTTTCAGCGACAGGACCTGGGAGACTAGTC
Organism: Pseudorasbora parva; assembly: GCF_024679245.1. Lineage (NCBI taxonomy): Eukaryota > Metazoa > Chordata > Actinopteri > Cypriniformes > Gobionidae > Pseudorasbora > Pseudorasbora parva. The sequence continues at coordinate 28,223,755 of NC_090182.1, forward strand.
AGGATCGAGGGAAAGATGAATGCTGCAATGTACAGAGACATCCTTAATGAAAACCTGCCAAGATAACAAAGGAGTGGCAACGGGACAACTTTTTTAATGTCTTTGAGTGGCCCAGCAAGAGCCCAAACTTTAACCTGATTGAACATTTCTGGAGAGATTTGAAATGACGCACTGACGCTCCCCATCCAAACGGATGGAGCTTGAGAGGTCCTTCAAAGAAGAATGTGAGAAACTGCCCAAAAATAGGTGTGTCAAGCTTGTAGCATCATACTCAAAAAGAATTGAGGTTGTAATTAATGCCAACGGTGCTTCAACAAAGTATTGAGCAAAGGCTGTGAATACTTATGTACATGGGATTTTTTTTCTTCCGAAAGAACAAACTTCTTTCACGTTGTCATTATATGGTATTGTTTCTGGAATTAAGGTAAAAAATAATGAATATGATCCATTTTGGAATAAGGCTGTGACATAAAAAAAAGTGGAAAAAGTGAAACGCTGTGAATACTTTCCGGATGCACTGCATGCAATGATTTCGACTGGAAGTACTTTTTTCTTGTTGTTGAGTACTGTATTAAAGGAACTGGATGTTCCTCTTGGTTTCTTATTTGAATCTCAACTGATCTCACCACCCATTATGGTTAATATAAATAATAATATCATTTAATTTAATATATTCACATACACCATATTTACTGTGTGGATTGTGCTTTGTTAAACAGGTCATAATTCAAGTTCTTGACACAAATGAATATCGCCCCCAGTTTGACCAAAACCAATATGAGATAAGTATTCCAGAGGAAACCCAGCCTGGTATGAAGATACTGGAAATAAATGCAACAGATAAAGATGAGAATAACAAGTTATCCTATACACTGTTGAGCAGCACAGACTTATCTAGCCTGAAGAAGTTTCGTCTTGATCCTGGGACAGGCTTTCTGTACACTGCTGAAAAACTGGACCATGAAACCACGCACCGACATATCCTCACAGTAATGGTAAGTCCACAAATAAACTTCTTTTCTCCACTACACTAAGTATTTGAAAAAACTGCATAAAACTATATATTATTCCAGGTAAGGGATCAAGGTGTGCCTGTGAAGAGTCATTTTGTGCAGGTGATCGTCAATGTGGAGGACAGTAATGACAATGCACCATGGTTCACCAGCTCTCAGTACACTGCCCGTGTGTTTGAAACAGCTGCGATTGGTTCATCGCTATTACAGGTCACTGCTCTGGACAAAGACAAAGGCCTCAATGCTGAAATCCTCTACAGCATAGATTCAGGTACAGCTTATGTCAACTAACACTGTCAAGTCATTGGAAAAGTTTTATTGTTAATGGAAAACAACTAAAATATTATTAATTATTAGTAATTTCTGGTCATCCTATATACAGTATAATATATAGTGGCGAGTGGTGACTTCTTTAGCTAGTTATGCTGGGTGGCGCGTCAGATCCAAAAAAGTGCCCGGTGCAGATATGTTGGATGGCTTTATAATAAATAGACGCTCGCTTAGCTCTATAGTGTTAGATACTCAGTTGCTAAGTCTCATGACACAGCTAAACGTTTTCATAATAATGTTGGACCTTTTATTGAAGTTGCCTATATTGACCTGTAGACACATGGCTTCACAAGCCTCCCGTAAGAGCTGTGATGTGATGTGTGAGTTAAGCAGAATTACAAAAAGATCATATTTTTCTAATCCAATGTACAAAATGGATATTAGCAATATATGATGTCTTTTTGCAATTCCGCTGGTGCCACTACTGTCATAGAAATGACATACTTCACTTTTAAACAGTACAGCACAACAGCTTAAAGATTTAGATCTAAATAAGCGACGACAAAGAAACACCATGGATTTTTTTTAAAGGTCCACTGAAGTGCCTTGAAACGCGTCGCATTTTTCAATGTGTTGACGTAATTTCCCCTTAAACGGCTTCAGCTGTTAGCAGCTCCTCCCCTTTTTTGAAACAGCCAATAGCGTTTTGTTAATATACAGTTTGACTAGAGCGCAAGAGCGGACCTTTCTCTGTTTGGTAGAGCCAGTTTCCTCTAACACTGTTTACCATCATAATCTCCTCCATATCACTTTGAAATGCAGCGTTCTGTGCAGAATTCAAATGGGTCGATATGTTTGTTGTCTGCGCGGACTCGCGCATATGATCCACGCTACGCTCTAGTGTCTGTAGTCTAAATTTCGACCAGAGCCGTTGGGGTGTGTTCGTGCTGCTGCGGTGTGTAAAACTAATGTGAAAACAGACTTTATTCGCCTCAAATGAAAGCATATTTACACTGAATCGTTTCGTTTCCTATCACATATAGTGTGCTATGTGCCTTTCACCATGTAGAAATTAGTAAATGTGTGTTAACAACCCCTGACCGATTTCAGCAGCAGCTTCAGCAATGTAGGGGGCGGGCTTTAGATTCTAGAGCGCATTTTGATTGGACAGAAGATTTGACGAGAAAGTGAAGTCTGCGATAATGTCACCAAAATCTGAGATTCGTTTTAACGGAAGTGGGAGACTGTAAATTTTGAATGCTTATATCTCCTAAATGCAAATTTTGTCATAGTTTTGGAACATAACAGCTAATTCATAACTTTAAGGCTAACACAGTCATACTAAAAGCTAAAAAACGTAAATTTTGATTTCAGTGGACCTTTAAAGGCAGAGCGATTCTCAAGCTGGGTTTTCTGCGCATGAAATCCCCCATTTGCAAATAACATTTTTAGGAGATAGATACAAATATATATCAACCTCATGTGTGTGTGTGTGTATATGTATATTTTTATTATAATCACATTTAATTGCTGTATTTTTAAGCTTTCTATTCTCTTTATTTTGTTCTCTGTAGGAAATCATGGAAATGTCTTCAACATTGATCAGTCTTCAGGCATTGTAACAATTGCCAGGGAACTTGATCGTGAATACAGAGATCAGTATAAATTGTTAATAAAAGTGTCTGATAAAGGAGAACCTCCTCTCAGTGTGGTTACAACCGTCCAGGTCACAGTCACCATCTCAGATAATGCCAAGCCGAAATTTCCCTTCAATTCAGTTTTGGCTGAAGTCAGTGAGTCCGTCCCTGTTGGTAGTTTTGTAATTTTAGTCTCTGCCTTCAGTCAATCAACCATCTTTTATCAGATCAAAGAGGGAAATGTGAACAGTGCGTTTGACATCAATCCAAACTCTGGTGCTATCATCACAAGGAAAAAGCTGGACTTTGAAACCCTTTCGTCATATGAACTGATTGTGCAAGGTTCAGACATGGCTGAAATGTCAAGCAGTGTCACAGTAAGGATTCACATAAAGGATGAAAATGACAATGCTCCTATTTTCACCCAACCTGAATTTACTGGCTTCATCACTGAGTCGGCCATTGTCAGAAGCGTGGTTCTGACCTCTCAGAATGTTCCGCTTGTTGTTCATGCAACAGACGCTGATCAGCAGTCAAATGGCAGACTTGTCTATGAAATTATGGATCCATTCGCTCATAACTATTTTTCTATCGTTTCTGGGACTGGAGCTATTCAAACTCTCAGTAACCTGGATTATGAGCAGATAAAGGTGTTTAACTTCAGAGTTCAGGTCCATGACACTGGGATGCCACGTTTATTTGCTCAAAACACTGCCAACGTGACTATACATGTCATTAACGTCAATGATTGTGCTCCAAAATTCACTCAGGATTCATATGAGACAACACTCCTCCTTCCAACCTACAAAGGAGTTAAAGTGACAACAGTAAAGGCTACAGATGAGGACTCACTTCCAGACACCAAACTATGCTTTGAAATTGTAGATGGCAACATAGGGAACAAATTCCTGCTTGATCCAACCTCAGGCGATATTTTTGTGATAGATGCTACACAGTTGCGGAGCAGGTACAGACTGACAGTCCAGGTTTTTGATGGAAGTTTTACTAGCACTGCAGCTGTGAAAGTCAGTGTTAAAGATGATAAAGGTCACAATGTGAAGTTCCCTCAGGAAATTGTCACCGCCTATGTGCAAGAAAACACAACGGAGAAGAAGACCCTGGCAATCCTCTCTGCAGTTGGAAATCGAGTCAACGAGCCTTTGTTTTATTCTATTCTCAACCCTAACAGCAAATATGAAATAGGATGCACATCTGGAGTGCTTTTCTCCACAGGCATCCCATTTGATCGTGAAGAGCAGGATTTTTTTGAAATAATTGTGGAGGTTACAAAAGAGCCAAGGTTGAATGGAACGGCACATGTGCTTGTGAGAGTGCATGTTGAGGATGTGAATGATAATGCCCCTGTCTTTGTAGATCAGCCCTATAGCGCTATTGTTCAGATTGACAAAGCCGTGGGTTCAGTTTTCAGGAAGGTGACCGCTGTGGACAAAGATATTGGCCGAAATGCAGAGGTTACATACTCTTTGAAAGGGCATGATACATATTTTCAAGTAAGCCCGTCTGGAGAAATATCTCTTAAGAGACCTCTAGAGCTTGAAAATGTTGGCAAGTTCGTCATTAACATCACTGCGCAAGACAGAGGCATCCCACCGCTATTCTCAAAAGCAGAGGTCATTATTTCAGTGGTGAACAAAGCCACACCAGTGTTTGAAAGACCTTTTTACAAGATTGTAATCCCTGAGAATGTCCAAATTCGTACTTCTATACTCCAAGTTGTGGCCAATCAATCTGCAGGACCTTGTACAGTCTACAGCATCAGTGAAGGAAACCCATTCAATCAGTTCAACATTAATTTCAATTCGGGACTCATTGAAGTCATCCAGCAATTGGATTATGAGGCTCATCCCGCATATCGGTTGAGTGTCCAGGTGACAGACTGTCTAACCGGGGCCAACTCTGATGTTTTTGTAGATATCATATTGGAAGATGTCAATGACAACACACCCAAATTCGAAGCGGCAGGGTATAACATCAGCATCTCTGAATCTGTTGTAATTGGAACCTCTGTGTTACAAGTTGTAGCCATGGACTCTGACACAGGAAGCAATGCAGTATTGTTTTATCAGCTGAATGAAAAGGATGGAGCCACGTCAGATCACTTCAGAATAGATGTTGAGAGTGGAGTCATTTGGACTGCAGGACTATTGGATCATGAAACCCAATCGCAGTATGAACTGATTGTAAAAGCTGTTGATGGTGGAGCGTTTCAGCTGTCTGCTGAGGTCCAAGTGATCATATATATAACTGATCTTAATGACAACCCACCTTTTTTTGCACAGCAGCTTTATAATGCCACCATACTTGAGATTTCTTCTCCAGAGCAGCTTGTGACCTGTGTTAAAGCATATGATGCTGACAGCCATGGAACCAGTCTGCTGGAATATGCTATTTTGTCTGGAAATGACAACAATATATTTGCAATTGATGCATCAAGTGGAGAAATTGTGATTGCTAACATCGTCCAACAGTCTCTTGAGCCCTTCTACAGCTTAATTTTGTCAGTAACTGATGGTGTTTTCATAAGTACTGCTGAGGCAAACATCTATGTGGTTGGTGAGAATAGACACAGCCCATCATTTACCAAGGATGAGTATCTTATTGAGCTCCCTGAGAACTCTCCAGTTGGTATGTTGGTTGGACAAGTTGAAGCCATTGACGACGACCAAGGCATATATGGACAGTTGACATTCTTCATTGTAAATGACATCGCCAGGGATAAATTTACCATCAACGATGATGGCCAGATTCACACAGTAGAGAATTTTGACAGAGAAAACCCAGAAGAGAAAGTGATTAGCATCAGTTTAATGGCTAAAGATGGCGGTGGACGATTAGGGTTTTGTACTGTTATTATAATTCTCTCTGACATGAATGACAATTCACCCAAATTCAGGCTCTCAGAATATAAAGTTACTTTGCCAGGAGATGCTCCCATTGGTACAACAGTGATCAAAACATCTGCAGTAGATGAAGATGAGGGAAGTAATGCTGAAATCATATACACTGCTGACTCTGATTTAGAGCACTTCGAAATTCATCCACATAGTGGTGCGATTGTCACAAAGGAAAGTCTAATTGGACTGGAAACTGGCCTGTATTCCTTTTTTGTGAAGGCTAAAGATTCTGGAAACCCACCAAAGCAATCTATTATTCCTGTTTCAATTAGAATAGTTCCCCCTGAAACATCAATTCCAAAGTTTGCAGAGCCGTCACTGTGGTTGGAGCTTTCGGAAGACCTGGCTGTCGGAACTGAGATGGATATCTTCCCAGCCCAGAATGAGCGGTCTGTGATCTACAGCCTTGTTGGAGGTAACACCCCAGAGAGTAACAAAGATGAGGTCTTTTCTATTGACAGCAGTACAGGAAAACTTACACTCACAAAAAGACTAGACTATGAAACTATCAAATTGTATCAGCTTGCGGTGCAGGTCCGAGACGTTGACGATGGCATGGAAATGGTCTCAACTATAGATGTGAGTATACATCTCAAAGATGTCAATGATAACAGCCCACAATTTGAGTCCTTCCCCTACCAGTCATATATTGTTGAAAACCTTCCAGAAGGGACTTCTGTAGTGCAGGTCAAGGCCACTGATCTGGATTCTTGGCTGAATGGTCAGGTCACTTATACCCTGCATGAAATCCAGGAGCACCCTGATGTTCTGGAGATGTTTACAGTGGACAGTGAGACGGGCTGGATAACCACTCTCACAGAGATAGACAGAGAAAAGAAAGACCGATATCAAATCACAGTGGTGGCCACAGACAGAGACAAAGGGCTACATATGACAGGCACTACTATTGTAGAAGTGACAGTTGTGGACACAAACGACAACTCGCCATTATTTTCTGAAGCCGTTTTTAAAGGTACAGTGAGAGAAGATGAATCTACACCAGGCACAGTTGTCACCATTCTCAACTGTGCTGATTCTGACAGTGAGGAGGTCAACAGGAGATTCAGCTGTTTTATCACAGGTACACTGTCCATGCTTAATGAAGTGAATGTCAAGCTCAAAAGAGTATAATAACGTTCTAAACAGTTTGTACATTATATTTTAGTTAATAAGTGATAAGTCAACACTTGCTAAAAAGTAAAGGCAGCTATGTGAAAATCCATGTCTTCAATATTATGTACACATAATATATAAATATTATATGTACAGCACAATTAACTTGGAAACCAGTTTGAAAACCCTTTAGCAATACAATAGACTGTGAGAAAATAATGTAAGAAATCTTTTTGAGAAGAAACCAAATTTTCATCCTTAGGTGAAAAGCTTAAAAAACTGGTATTGGCATTTCAACATGACAATTTTGTGAGGTGTTTATTAACCTTTGGATAGTTGCAAATAAATTATAGAGCTAATGTCACAAGCTGAATTGCTGGATGTTATGATTAATCTATGATATGTATATGAGTGTTCTGTATTATACCGTCACTGATTAGATATTCAAAGAATCTTATTATTGTCCTCAGTTTCATTACATCGCCTGATTAGTATCTTGTATGCAGCTCTAAATACAATGAATCCCCAAGCTGTGTAGAATGATGCTAAATGCATAATAATTTGACTGCTAATCTCCTTATTAAGTATTTCTGATTAGACCAAAGTTAGTTTTTCCTTGTTTAATTTATTCAGGTGGAGACCCGCAGGGCCTGTTTGATGTGAAGCACACAGATGGTGTTTGGGTGGTCACTGTCAGCAAAACCCTGGACAGGGAGGAGAGAGATTTCTATCTTTTAAACATCACAGCCACTGATGGAACCTTTGTGACAAAGGCTACCGTTGAGATCACTGTCCTTGATGCAAATGACAACAGTCCTGTTTGTGAAAAGGCATGATGTGTTTATTCATTAGCCCCTTAGCTGTTTATTCTGGACTGTGCAGATACATTTTAATGAATATGCACATTTTAAAACCTGTTTCTGCAGTGTCGTTTTAAATTAAAATTCACTTTTGTTCTCAGGATGTATATGCTCAAACTGTTCCTGAAGATGCACTTGTTGGAAGACAGATTCTTCAAGTCTCAGCCACTGATGCAGATATCCAGTCAAATGCTGAAATCACGTACCATCTGAGTGGCAGCAGAGCTGAATCATTCACAGTTGACACCAAAACAGGTAAAATTAAATTTTATCTCAAGAAAGAGGTTAAGTATCTTATTCAAGGACATAGTGGCAGGAGCTTATTGATCATTCCTTGCCAGGTTCAAGCCCACACAACCTTCTGGTTATCAGTCCTGATCGTTACTGACTTTATAAAGCGTTCAGTGTTCAATGTGAGTAGCGATTTTTGCAATACATATTGTTCCAAAGCCGCTTTACATAAACTAATCCCTTAAAACTCAAAGTGAACAACCAAGCATGACAGAATCAAGAAAAAAGGCCCTAAGCAGAAGGAAACATTGGCAGGAACTAAGACTCAACAAAGGGAGCCCATCCTTCTCTTGATGCCATGTAGTATTCAGTGTGGGGCAAAAAAGTATTTAGTCAGCCACCAATCATGCAAGTTCTCCTACTTCAAAGATGAGAAAGGCCTGTAATTTTCCTCATAGGTAGACTTCAACTATGAGAGACAAAATGAGAAAAAAAATCCAGAAAATCTAATGTCTGATTTTTAAAGAATTTATTTGCAAATTATGGTGGACAATAAGTATTTGGTCATTAACAAAAGTTAATCTCAATACTTTGTTGTATACCCTTTGTTGACAATGACAGGTCATTGTCGCAGGTCAAGTCGCAACAAGGTTTTTACACACTGTTGCTGGTATTTTGGCCCATTCCTCAATGCAGATCTCCTCTTGAGCAGTGATGTTTTGGAAAATCTATAGGTATAGACCTATAGATTTTCCATGGCCAAATCAGTTTTTTTTTTTTACAAGCAATTGTAAAGTTATTTCCGATACCAGATGCCGATTTCTTTTTTTTTTTTCATAGTGTGTTACTGATGGTAGCTTTTGTTACTTTGGTCCCAGCTCTCTGCACGTCATTTACTAGGTCCCCCTTGTGGTTCTGGGATTTTTGCTCACCGTTCTTGTGATCATTTTGACCCCACAGATCTTGTGTGGAGCCCCAGGTCGATGGAGATTATCAGTGGTCTTGTATGTCTTCCATTTTCTAATAATTGCTCCCACAGTTGATTTCTTTAAACCAAGCTGCTTACCTATTGCAGATTCAGTCTTCCCATCCTGGTGCAGGTCTACAATTTTGTTTCTGGTGTCCTTTGACAGCTCTTTGGTCTTGGCCATAGTGGAGTTTGGAGTCTGACTGTTTGAGGTTGCAGACAGGTGTCTTTTATACTGATAACGAGTTCAAACAGGTGCCATTAATACAGGTAACGAGTGGAGGACAGAGGAGCCTCTTAAAGAAGAAGTTACAGGTCTTGCTTTTTTTCTCATTATGTTTCTCATTGTTGTAGTGCACCTATGAAGAAAATTACAGGCCTTCTGAACTAGGTCCCCCTTGTGGTTCTGAGATTTTTGCTCACCATTCTTGTGATCATTTTGACCCCACAGATCTTGTGTGGAGCCCCAGATCGATGGAGATTATCAGTGGTCTTGTATCTCTTCCATTTTATTAATGATTACTGCATCAGCAACTAATGAAGATTCTGCATGATTAATAGATTAAAGGGGGGTCAAACACTCAGTTTCAGCCAATCTCATGTCAATCTTGAGTACCTATAGAGTAGTATTGCATCCTTCATATCTCTGAAAAGTCTTTAGTTTTATTATATTTATAAAAGAAGTATGGGCTGTACCGAGTCTTTCCGGAAAAAAACAAGCGCCTGGAGGCGTATCGTGTGGGCGGAGCTAAAGAATGAAGATCACGAACAAAGCGGTGACGTCCTCAAGCGTGGAGAAACTCATGGCTATCGAGCTCAGCTAATACAGATAATGATCCAGAATCATTCGGAGGCTGAAATAAATTGAACAGGAGAAACAGCAACACAGGACGTCCGTCTCTGTGGTATGTACAGTATTTAGTGGCCTGTCAACATTTGTGTGTCTTTACTCGGATTTTATGAGGACATGATTCGGTTTATGGACTATTGTATGTGACTAACTTTAAACCTTAGCAGTAGCAAGCAAAACGGTTTTGCACGTCAGACTAGTGTAACGTTATAACTTACATAGAACAACAATAGAGTCCGTAAGCGCATTTGAATGACGAAGCGCGCGATCGTGTCGTTTACTGATGTTTACTCACGCGACGAGCCAACAGCATAGACATTTGAAGCAGTTTTACTCACCGCCTGCTTCCAAAGCAGGACCGACCCTTTATCGCTGGGACCGCTCTGTCAAAAACACACTTCTTTGTTATGATTTGGTAAAGTCCTGACAGCAGTGAATGGTGGAGATCCACTTTTGCGACGCGACTTGTGAAGCTTCCCGTCATTTCTGCGTTCAAATCGGGTCAAATGCAGCGCTGCCTTCCCGGAATGCTGTGCTGAAGCATTGAAGTCACCCATAGGAATAAAGTGGAGCGCGGCGCCTGGATCGACTGGATCTGCACCTGAGAGTGTTTACGGGCGTGCATTTCCTCTCTCGCTCTAGTCACGCACGCGCACCCTACCGGGAGAAGAGCCCGTACGGCCCATACAAGGACCTTCCGATCTATTAACGTCAAACCGACCCCTCCTCGAAAAAAACTCTCCGAAACTTGAGAGAAACCGGAAGGAGTATTTTTGACACAGAAATACTCCATCAAACATCCAACTTAGTTTTTGAAACTTTGTCTATGTTTAGGATGGGAATCCAAGTCTTTAACAGTGTAAAAAGCTCAGTATGCATGAAACAGCATTTCACCCCCCCCTTTAAGTAATCATTAAATAGTTATTAGTTAAATGTGTCATAATGCATTAATTCCTTAATAACATATTATATTAACTAATAATGTAAATTAACATGTTAATTAGCTCAACGGGTCAAAGCCATCAATTTCAACTTCCAGTTGTCTGCTTTAATTAATCATTAGCTAATGATTTTGTGGTATGGCAAGCATCGGGGCGAGGGACCGCGAGAGCGGGCCGGTGACGAGTGGTAATGAGTACCGGCTGCGTGACACACCGGTCTCGTCTCGCGGCCAAGTGACGGGAGTATAAAAGGAGGAGCCAAGGCAGCGGAAGACGAGAGAGGACCAGGCCTGGACTTTATGTTGAGTTTTGTTTATGTTTGTACGGGCAGTCGTGAGGGGCTGTCGTCGGTTTACTTTCGTTTTGTTTATTTATTTTGAAATTAAAGTTGTTGAACGTTCGCTGGTTCCCGCCTCCTTCCTTCCCATCTACGAACTTTATTACAGATTTATAAAGGGATCATTATGTTATGACTTTACTTGTTGGGGCACATGACTATTACCGGTAACTAATTGATTAAGTAATATGTAATTCTGGTTATGGGTTTTGAATTCATTTTTTAATTAATTAATAGTCATGTACCCCAACAAGTAAAGTCATAACATAATGATACCTTTGTAAATCATTAGCTAATGATTAATTAAAGCAGACAACTGGAAGTTGAAATGCATGGCTTTGACCCCTTGTAATTAACACATTAATTTACATTATTATTTAATATAATATGTTATTAAGTAATTAATACATTATTACACATTTAGATAATAACTATTTAATGATTACTTAATCTATTAATCATGTAGAATCTTCATTAGTTGCTGATGCAGTAATCATTAATAAATGGGTTAGTTCACCATTAGTTCACCCAAATGTCTTTATTTTCCTTGCTGATTTAAAGTAAGGTTTTTTAATTTCATAAAGTACTGACCCCCAAAAAACATTAGTTTAAATTTTTTTTATTTTTCTTCTAGGTGTAGTGAAAACCCTGGTGACCCTGGATAGAGAGGGGACAGATGTGTACAACCTAATTGTGCGTGCAGTGGATGGAGGCAATCGCTTCTGTCAAGCTTCTGTGGTCATCACAGTTGATGACGTTAATGACAATGCCCCCAAATTCACGTCTGACCCACATCATGTGAGCATTTTTCAGAATACACAACCTGGGACATACGTCGCACGACTAGAAGCCTTCGATGCAGATATTGGTATGAATAACTTTTTTTTTCAACATAAGCTGCCATTTCTATTATTTGTTAGCAATGTTTGTTGCCCTTATACAAAAATGAAGAAAGATTGTTAGGTTAGACTGTAGTTAGATGTACAGTAGTTGTTTCCAGCAGTGTAACCTGATTGAAGCAGTTGTTGCATCAGTAGTTATTAGTCTGTGCCATCTTTTGCTCTGTGTGACGTTTCATCACTCTCGTCTTCACTCAGCATGTAACGTTCCCTGATATTGGAACAAATTAATATAATCTTCACTCCTCTTGCACAATTATCTTAGCTCCCTGTGAAGGTAACAATTACTTTCTCGCAGTAGTCACACTCAAATTTTTTTGTATAGTTAATTTAAACTTTTCTGTCTTGTAAGTAAAGTTCAGATCACTTTTTTCTTATTTGACATCTCAAGCAGATTGCATGTTGCTTGTTTTACTTCAAATTTGTAACATTTCAATCATTTATGTTCATCTGGACTGCAGTCTCACTACTGGAAGATGGCGATGCTCGTCTCCTTTTTTCAGATAAAGTTATGCGCACACTTTTCATTCTCTGCCACATCATTACTCTTGGAGGCCTGTCTGTCTTGCAAACATTATTGTTGCCAGTAATAACTAATGTAAACAACTGCCAGGTAGGATGTCTTGTAATTAGTGTTTCTTTCATGAATTAACATCATCAAGATGTGTTTGTGAGTATTTGCTGATTTGAGAGGAGATCAGGAGTGATTAATTCCAATTCATTCTGCTGTCATCGTAGAATTTTCATAAACGTTAATTAGTCAGAGGCAATTAGGCTGGACAACCGTGTGACACCAACAACAAGGTCTACTCTCATTGCACTAATGAGCATATGAACAAGTAGCTCTGTTTTGTATATAAACTGCAAATTAACCCAACAAGAAGCAATTAGATCATATTTCTGTCACCCTGCCTCACTATGCCATAAAACAGATTAGAGGAACAGACTAATTTTGCATTACTTGGGATTCATTGCAAGCCCTGCCTCTCTCCAACTCAGAATGTTATCATTTCAACCTACTCATGACTTAATGATATAATGACATTCTTCTGCCCACTCCTACTCAATTTATGTCTGAATTGTAAATGTTTACTCTTCTCAGCAATGTGTCTTTTTACCCAAGACTTCTGTTTTGGCGTTAAATAGGGGGTAGTTTTAATGACAAAGAAACTAAAATCACAGCACCCGTTGGTGCTTCTCTTGTTTACAGTACATTTTATTGTTTTGCTCAAAGCTAGTGCCAGATTTATGCATATGCATTCTAGGCCCAATTACAATGAGGAGAAATTGTATTTTCTTTAGTGATTATCATTTTTATTTCACTCTAATGCTTTAATACTTGAGATCTTATATATATATATAAAATATTTTATAATATATATTTCTTTTTTTATAAGATGATTATTGGGGAGACACAAATATTTATTATCCTTGTGCTCACAACATAAGGTCAATTTTAACCTTCTCAAAGCCCAAGATTTTTAAACTTTGAGATTCCTTGAAAGTACATGTACTCCAGAGATTCTTAGAGATACTGTAAAAACATAGCCTAGAAATCTAGACGCACCCTAGCGGCAACAATCTAATTTGCTGCGAGTATCGTTTAGCCTCTCTCAATACACATCTGTGCTGTAAAAAACAAACTCTAGTCAGGCCAATCACATTGTGTATAGAGTCGGTGGGCGGGGCTTAACATAGTGACGGCAGAGTTGCACTCTTAAACGTGCTTCTAGTAAACACAGAAGCTGGCGAACAACGGTCTTTCGAATCAGCTTTGACCGCGACTCTGGAAGACTTGGAGTTAAGCTTTTCTCTGAGAAAAGAACAAAGAAAGCACTGAAGTCATTCTTAAAAAAGGAAGTGTTCAGAGTTTTGCCGACTGGATACGGCGAAAGCTTAATCTTCACATGTTTACTAGCTTCAACTAGCTCTGCTTCACCTTCGTTGCTCTGGTTTGTTGAAGCACTATCCTATCGCGTGCAGAGGGAGTTTGGGAGTTTGAAAGACAACCGTTTATCCCGCCCCTCAGATTGAGCCCTGTCAATGGTGAGTTTCCAGACCAAACATCTTGATGTGGGTCTGGCTTGTCAGGCTAGTAAAAACACTTACAAATTGCATTTTTATGACACCACTATCAGAGTCTGAGTCTGTTTTCATGGTCTTGCATTGTTTGAAGGCAGTGTGTTCGTGGTTGTGTTTTGTCTGAGTTATTCTCCTGGTTATTGTTTACATTTTTGGATTAAATATTTATTTTGAGTATCTCCATCGTGCACTTCATTACAGCCACCGACAGAATGCAAGACCCATTATGACAGACGGATTTGGCTGCACTGTCAATGCAGCATTCCCAATTTAAATGGTCACAATGCTTCCAGTGAGTTACATCCCTGAGTATGTTCCAGTGACAGAAGTTCCCAAGTCTGTCCCAGTGAAATCTTACTGGAAAGTCCATATTGGAAAGTCCAGAGCTCATCCCAGAGGACCTAATTGTTACTAATTTTCAACGAAAGATTATGTCAACTCTTGATTCTTTAGTTTTTTGTTTGTAAAAACAAAGGAGGGAAAGGGGACTTATGTGGACTCAATGGATTCAAAGATTGGTTGAACAGATTCACTAAAAGGAACACTTTAAAATAATGAATTCACAGAAATGTGAACACTAAAAAAAAACATTTCAGGGAACTGAGAACTAAAACAATCTAAAATAGAATAAAACTACTCTTGGACAGCCCTCTTCCACCAACAACAACCCGTTCCCTGTCTACACTTCAGAGACTGAGTCCCATGCGGCCACAAATCTAATACGGGCTGCTAGAAATCTAATGGAGACCTCCAGATCTGACATTTCCTAATACTTTTTCTTGTTTCTTTATCTCCAGGGATGAATGGAAAAATAGGTTACTCGTTTGAGGACTCTGCCGGAGGTCTGTTTTCAATTGAGGAGAGCTCAGGAATTATCAGTTTAGAAAGGTCCTTGGACAAACAGAAGAAGGCCATTCATGTACTGAGGGTACGTGCTACAGACCAGGGCTCTCCCCATAGACTCTCCTCTCTCAGCTCTGTAGTGGTGACAGTGCTGGATGCTAATGACCATCCACCAGCGTTTAAGCGTAGGGACTACGTTTCCACAGTTCCTGAAGATGTTGCGGTAGGGACTAAGCTTCTGAATGTCTTTGCTGCAAGCAGGGACAGGGAAATGACTTCCCAGACAACATACTCTATCACCAGTGACAACAAGCAAGGAGCTTTCCGAATAGATTCACGGACAGGTGACACACATACACACAATTTCCCGACTAACAGTGACTGAAAGGGGACTCCTTTGTGGATTTGGGGATCTAGTGAATGTTTGTGTTTGCAGGTGACATCTTTGTAATGGAGCCGTTGGACTATGAGGTGTCTCCACTGCACTACCTGACAGTGAAGGCCACCGCCAGAGGGAAACAGTCACTCAGTGACACAGCTATTGTTACCATTCACCTCCTTGACATCAATGACAACAGCCCTGTGTTCAGCCAGAAGATCTATTCGGCTGTAGTCAGCGAAGACACCAGACTCGGAAGCACAGTGCTGACGGTAAATGTTTTGTATATGTTTTCATTAATACACTGTTTCTTTTAAATGGTCCATATTCAGTGATGCCAGTAGCGCATTACTTAGTAACGCGTTACTCTAATCGGACTACTTTTTTTTAGTAACAAGTAATCTAACGTGTTACTATTTCCCAACCAGTAATCAGATTAAAGTAATTTATCCAAGTGACTGTGAGTTACTATTTTAGTAATTTTTATTAGTAAAAACCAACAGCTTATTAAAATTCTTGGCCCGAGTCCGACTGGAGCCTGTGTTTTTTTGCAGCCATTAAAATAGTTCAGTTTGGTTTTTAATGTCAAAGTAGTAATATTTTGTTTCTAAAGAATTTCTTTAGATTACAAATTTTGTTTGTAATCTAAAGAAAAAAAAAAAAAAAAGAACGTGCAGGTTGTCTTATACCTTCACCTCCACAAAATGAATATAATTCCGATCTTCAATTCCCGCGGTATATGCTCATTTAACGGAGTTCACATCAACGAAAGCAAAAGATTCAAGATGCATTTTATTCAGCAGCTTATTTCAAATTCAAAGACTGCAATATGAGAGAGCGGCCTAAGCACTGGTAAGATCATTTAGTCTCATTTATTTTTATTGAAGATGATTGTGTTTTGTGTGACTTATTTTTGTGACTTATTTAAAATTTTATTTACGGCCACTTGCATTTATTTACAGAGCTTTCATGTTACTCTGCTCTGCCTCTTTCTGGTTAAATAATAATGTTTATAATAACAGTTAATATTGCATGCTATATTAACTATTCCATGTTATTTATGCATAGCATAAATAATAGTTAGTATAGCATGCCATGTCACTTTCATCAAGACCTATTACAAAGCTATAGAAATTTCATGTCATTAAATATGATAAACAGTGATTCTGGAAGACATCTGCATCTTCCTTATCCCGTTAAAAAACAGATTACAGTATGTAACCATATTCCATATGGTTCCATCCGTTCCAACTGTTCGTTACAAGCAAGTGGCAACATCCCGCAATCTCTCTTAAAGCCAATACGAAAGTAAAGCAAACTGCAATTCCTCGACTGGCCACTAGGGCCAGGCTCCAGAAGGGAGCAGAAACTTATTGAGCCCCATGTTAAAATTCCCAACTTTACTGCAGAAAAAAACATGTTTACAGCCTGGTACAAATTGTGGTTTTGGCCTATACGGCTAATTTTGACCTTCATGACAAATGTGAGGGGGTGAATTTTTTATAACTCATTCGTTTACGTTATATAAAGCTTTAAAGTTCTGCATAATTAAGTTCTGCATAAGGGCGTGGTTACTTTGAGTGAAAAAAGTTTTAGTAAAAATACACTTCCAATAAAGTGAGTGTTGCCAAAAACGGTTGTCATTTCTATGTTGAGGTGGCAGGGGTGTTGTCTGCAACTGCTTAATGTAACTAATAAAGTAACTTGTAATCTTACTTAGTTACTTTTAAAATCAAGTAATCTGTAAAGTAACTAAGTTACTTTTTAAAGGAGTAATCAGTAATCAGATTACTTTTTCAAAGTAACTGTGGGTAGTTATGATTTATGTTTCAGGTTCACTTTCAGATCACAATATGATCTGTTTTTATCAGTCACCTATCAATTAACCCAAATACCTTAGCAACCATCTAGAAATGCAACCACATATGTAGTAACATGCTAAAAATCACTCAAAACAAACACATGGACGGACACATGGATATTTTGCCAGCAAGTTTTGTCCAAATAGTATGCACATCAGTGTATTTAAAGTGATGAAACAGTATTTTGATTGTGCTACTAAACCAATTTAGAAATATGTGGCATATAGTTTAGTGCGATAAACACAAGTGTAATTATCCTTTTCCTTAGGTATTGGCAAATGATATTGATGGGCATTTAAACAACCGAATCCACTATTCCATTGAGGACAACAACCAAACGTGTCCCTTCATCATGGATGAAGTCAGTGGCGAACTTCGACTTGCCCATCAGTTGGACAGGGAAAAGGTAATGCTTTTTGAATTACATCTCCCCGTTCACTATAGAAAGGTGGGCTTTGAAATGATCTTCAGAGGTCTTGATAACACCTTTTCTAATTCCTTTGCAAAAGCCAAGGATGACTCTATCTTTTCTGCCTTTTTTCTTCTCGTTTAAATTAGGTAGCGAGTTACATGCTGACCGTGATGGCCACCGACAGTGGAAATCCCCCCAAATCCGACAGCGCTATAATCAACATGGCTGTTTCTGATGTGAATGATAATCCACCTGTCTTCTCTCACGCAAACTACAGTCTCGTCATTCAGGCAAGACCACACTCTCCTGTAGAGTAGGGGAAATTAAATCCTACACACTTTTTCCTTACTTCATGTCTGAGTTCTCAGTGAGAGGTGATGGTGTAATCTCTGAAGTCTGTTGGAATGATTCTGGGTATCTTTTTCTCTTTGGTAGGAGAATCTCCCTTCAGGAGCCAGTGTGTTACAGCTCAATGTGACAGACAACGATTTCCCCCAAAATGGGCCTCCTTTCTCCTTTAGTATTCTGAAGGGTGATGAGACAAGCCCCTTCAGCATAGACCAGCAAGGTGTGATAAAGACAGCTGGACCACTGAGAATGGGCCAACACATACTTCAAGTGCAGGTGAGAACTGAGCTTTGTTCATTTTTTTGTTGTGTAGCAGTCCTTCAGGGGACTTTTAGAGCAGTGTTTCTCAAACTGGATTTCACAGATCCCTATGGATTCTTCTGAAATAGCCAGAGGACCAGAAAACTTACTGACAAGTTACAGTACATTTTTCAGCAGAATAGGTTTATGTATTCATTTCCTTTTTGGGAATAAAAAAGCACATTAAGAGAGCCTTTAAGAAATGTCCTATTTTTTGCAGAGGTAGGCATGTTCCTTCTCAACATATTTTGTTAAACCTGGAGCAACGTTCCTGTCCAAAAATGTACTAATCCTTACTCCTAAATCTAACCCTGCCCATAAGTTATCCCTAAAAATCAAAGGGAAATGATAGGTGAATAACACTGATGAACAAGCACTTAACCCTAAACTTGACATAAACTGTAAACATGTCCCTTAAATCTGATACACAGACACACGTCCTCTTCCAGGCAGATTTGTATAACACCTTTTGTTGATTGGAAATGTTTGATTGGAATATTGTTCCAGGATCAACAAAGATGTTGACTTAGGAACATGTTGTACTTGGTGAAATCAGGTTCTGCAACCAAAAAAAAAACAACAACCAAAAAACACACACACAAAAAGTACAAGTGATACCTTGAAAGAAATGACCTGATTTGTAAGCTGAGAACAGAACTATGTATGTAAACTTACAAAATACAGTTGGTAGTGGATCAAAAACATGCATAATTTCTTTACTGACACCAAAATATACCTGTTAATGGAAGATTTCATTGTGTTAAATGATGCCAACATTCTTAAAGATTCATGTGTTAAAAGTTCCCTCTTGTGTTGAACAAGTGTCATAGCAGTTAAGTAAAAACACTTTTACTGCCTTCCTATCCATAATGCCTGGTCCTGTGCCTGTTATTATGTACATTTTATGTAAGACCCACAGCAAAGGTGCATTCAATTGAACAAAAATGACAGTAAAGACATTTACAAAAAATGTCAATTTCAATTTTCAAATAAATGTTTATATTTCTAATGTTCTATTCACCAAATAATAATAATAATAAAATATATCGTGGTTTCTACAAAAATATTAAGAAGCACAACTTTTTTTTCCAACATTCATAATATTAAGAAATGTTTCTTGAGCAGCAAATCAGCATATTATAATGGTTTCTTAATGATCATATGGCATTAAAGACTGGAGTAATATCTGCTCTACTGCTTTGCCACCCACAGGAATAAATTATAATATAAAATATATGAAAATAGAAATATACATTTTAGATTGTAATAATATTTCTCAATATTTTACTGTAAAAAATACATCTTCAAAATTTTTCATTTAAAAATATTATTCAGTGCTTAAAAGATTAGCTGATGTATATTAAAATTAGAATAAAATAAAAAAAATGATAAGTTTCATTGAATTTTAAACTATGAATGTACAGGTTATATTTAAAAGTATGAAAGTTATAGTAAACCATTACCTTAGTTTAAAATTTTAATTGTCTGTATGTGATTTCAGGTGTCTGACAATGGTAGGCCCCCACTGAAATCAGTCACATCTGTCAGTGTGCTTGTAGTACAGGAGAGTGTGTATCCTCCATCTGTGCTTTCTCTGGATGTATTCATCATGATCTTGGAAGACGAATATTTTGGAGGCATGCTGGGCAAGGTCCACGTCACAGATCAAGATGAATATGACACGGTTACATTCAGTCTAGAGCCACAGTCACACAGCCTGTTCTCTATCATTGGAACGGATGGCAGATTGTTGGCCCGCAGAGGCTTGGACGTGGGTTATTACCAGCTTAATGTCTCAGTCAGTGACAGTCGTTTCTCAGCCTTAGCCAGTGTCACAGTGAACGTGCTGCGGGTCACAGAGCAGATGCTGGACAGTTCTGTTTCTGTGGGCTTTGCTGGCATCTCTGCTGAGGATTTTATCCAGGATCACTGGAAAAACTTCCAAAAAGCTATCCGCAGTGTAGCCGGAGTCCGCAGGGGCGCCATGCAGTTGATCAGTCTGCAGCCTGCAGATATGGACGACGGCCTGGATGTTCTCCTGTATTTTGAAAGACCAGGACGAGGCGTCAGCTCGCTGGAAGCCCTCTCTCAGAAGTTGAAGCTCAACTCTTCCAGAGCAGCCATCAAAGAGATGACTGGACTACAAGTAGTGAGGGTTTTGAATAGCCAGTGCTCAAGCTCTGAGTGTCCCGGTAGTATGTGCAGACGAGTGGTCCTGCTTAACCAGACCAGTATGGTCACATACAGCACTGCCCGAGTCAGCTATGTCACTGCCAAGCACAACATAACAGCCAAATGCCTGTGCACAGGTATGCAGTGTAACAGTGCGAAATTGTCTATTTTATACTATTTTATTAGTTTAAATAATATATTGTAATTATTAATATTTGTATTAATAATTATAGTTATCACTGTTTTAACAATAATACAAGTAAAAATAATTGTAAACAAAATATAAATAAATAAATCTTCTGCTTTTCAGACAGTAAGTGCCTGAAGCATGATACCACCTGTGTAAACAATCCATGTCCAGAGGGCTATGAGTGTGTGTCAGGCCTTGGGGAAGACAAACACAGCTGCATATGCACAGGTGGTGCCAAAGTCAAATGCTCAGGTAACAGTGAATTCATTTCCTTATCAGATAAGACAGTGTCATCTTAAGGACCCATCACAGGTGCAGATTAAATTGTTCCCTGCTTACTTAATTAATAATAATTTGCAAGTGTGTAGTATAAACACACATTCATTAAGTACAATAATACATGGTTCATTTTCAGCTGTTTGCAATTTAATCATTAGGTGCAGGAGTTTACACGCACAATTTAACACAAGGGTATTTTAATGCAGAGAATGGCAGTTTCTTTCGAGTAGGATCTAAGGTGTTAACAGTGAATCAACTGAAGTCAATTTCTTCAGCTGAGAATGGATATCCTCTATTTATATCCATAACGAGAATGTCTTGTCAGTTTTAATTCTCTGACACCCACAAATCACGTGTGATTTGTGATGTTTCTTACAATGGTAACTTTAATTTCTGCCAAAATACCAGTTATCTTGTAAACCCATACTATATTACATTTAGATATTCTTCAAATAATGTACAAAGCTTTCATTATATTTCTGTAATATTGTTATTTTTATTATAGAATAAATAACTGTAGTTTCAATGCAGCCAAAGGCAAAACGGTATATTTAAAACTGTCCTGTGAGCGACCAGTTAGTACAACTATGCACAGATTTAAAGAAATCCAAATGTGAAAACTGATCATCAAAATTCAGTTAAAAAACAGAAGCGATTTTCTCACAGTGTTGCTGTAGTTTCTGTGTTTTGCCTTTGTATGGCAAAATGATATAGTGGTAGAAACATTTTAGCATGGGTATTCTGTGCATGACATTTTCTAAAATTTTCCATGGCTTAAATTATTTAGTTAGACATTTATTATTCCAGTTCTAAAGGTTTGTGAAACAGACACAGGAGCAACCATGATCCAAACTTAAATGTTATCTGTATTTATTTTAATTAATGTGCTACTAACTTTATTTCCTGTTTTTCTCCATGTTCTAAGGAGGATCTTCAATGACATTTAGGGAGAGCAGCTATATTAAATATCACTTGAGAGAAAGCGCAAGTGAAGTCAAGTTCGCTCTTAAGTTAAAAACTCTCTCAAGAGAAGGAACAGTAATGCTTTCCAGAGGATCAGGACACAGCATTCTAGAGGTATAAAAGAAAATTGATTCGCTACTTGTTTTCATATTTCTTTTGGAAGAAAAATCATAAATGTGTATATAAACCCTAATCGAACAAGTTGTCCCTAGAGAAGTTTTAAAAAGTTTAAAACTTAACATTAAAGGGTATAACAGACACATTTTCTGCCGATCCCATGTTAATCTTGAGTATCTATAGAGTTGTATTGCATCCTTCATATCTCTGAAAATTCTTTAGTTTTATCAGATTTATAAAAGACAGATATGCTGTACCAATTCTTCCCGAAAAACAGCCATCATGGAGGCGTGCAGTGGGCTAAAGAGTCACACACACACACACACACACACACACACACACACACACACACACACACACACACACACACACACACACACACACACACACACACACACACACACACACACACACACACACACACACACACACACACACACACACACACACAACAAAACACAGACATTTGATGCAGTTTAACTCACCGCCAGCGGATTTGACACATGACCGGGAACAAACAAATACACTTGCAGAACTCTGTTGCTTCTCTGGGAAAACAAACTGCATCCACTGTTTCCTTAATGCTGGGTTATTTGGGAAGCTGAACAAGGTTATCTTTCCCTTACAACCAGAAACACCCCTCTTTAGTGACATTGATTTTGTGGTCTAAAAACAAAAGGACAGTGCTGACGACGGCTTCTGTAACCTAAACAAAGCTCGTTGATGGGCGTACTCTTGCTCTCGCTCTGGTTTATGTGTGCACACGCTCATCCGGGAGAAGTACATCTGCCTTTTATGACATTATACAGAGCCATACTCTGAAAAAACTTTCCGAAACGTATTCAAATCCGGAAGAAGTGAATTTGGCACAGAAATACTGTCATATGTCCAGTCGTATATGAAATTTTGGCCATGTTTAGCATGATAATCCAACTCTTTAACAGCGTAAATGAGAATGATTGAAATAGCATTAGACACCCCCTCCCCCCAAGGTCTTATTAGTTAATCCTACTATGTAGGATTTTTGCAGTAAAATACCCAAAAAACACTAGGCCAGTGTTATATATTTTGTTCAGTTGAGTTCTTACAATATCCCAAACTATTTGTAAATCTTGAGAAAATTGCTATTTTAACCAAGGAGACGAGAAGTCTGAGGTTATATCTGCGTTACCCTCGGTTTCTGGTTTTATTTGACAGAAACGCTTTACTCTTAGTAGTGTGCAACAAATGTCACAGCAGCCACTGAGCAAATGCTTATAATAACGTCATAACAAATTTTAAACACACTTAAATGTATCTAATATGATAAACAGAGCTGCGTTACCTCATACTCATGACCGGAAAAGCAGAAATGGCGCCGGCAACTGTGTCCCGTCATAATAAAAGTCCCATTGCTCATGAGCCGTGTGTTGCGCAACAATCACTCCAGCGGCCTTGCTCAGCTCCCAAAACACTCATCCTGCTCTGCTTCAAACTACAGTAACGTTAATAATCACATCAATGAACATGAGTCCTATCCCAATTCTTTCCCACTGGCTGTGAGGTGAAGACCACATATCCCAAGATTCTGAGCTCAAACTTGGTGTCATCAAACTATGCATTTGTTTTAAATAAGCAACCTCTAGCTGACAAAATTACATAGTGCAGATTTAAATGATAGTTCATCCTGTTGACGGTAGCCAATGACTTCCATAGTAGGAAAAAATACTATGAAAGTCAATGGCTACTGTCAGGTTACCAACATTCTGACTGTATGTATTCCTCAGATAGTTGGAGGCAGACTGCAGTTCCAGTTTGACTGTGGTTGGGGTCTCGCCACTGTTTCTGTGCACAGTGTCCTGGTGAATGATGGGCAGTGGCACATGGCAGAACTTGAAGTGAAGGGTAACTATGCCAGGCTGGTTCTGGATCAGCTCCATTCTGCGTCAGGCATCATGCCCGGTCCCATCCACTGCCTCAACCTGGGCGACCAGGTGGTCCTGGGTGGACATGCTCAACATCTCATTTCCAGACTCAGGCGCAATCTGCCTGTATCAAACAGCCTACAGGGCTGCATGGATTCTGTGCTGTTTAATGGACAGAGAATGTCCTTGGACTCAAATGATCCATTAGGGGTTGCCATTGAGGACATGGTGGGAGTGTCTCCTGGCTGTGTCTTCTTCCCATCTCCAGACTGCTCCAATAATCCCTGTCTTAACGGAGGGAGCTGCTTAATGAGGCAGAGTGGAGGTAGACTGAACACCACATACTGTAGATTAATGAAAATACCATACTAACGATATCTGTGTTAATACAAAAAAAATGCTCATTCTTCTTTTCATATTAATTATTCACATAAATATTCAGTGATATGTACAGTGGGGTCCAATAGACCTCACTAAATTTTAATTTTAAACCTTGAAATAAACAATTTTGGAGAGAAAAAACTATGGGCACCTTAGGGTACAAAAAAAGGTCTGTAACTTTGAAAATATCTCTCAATTGTGATTTTAGGGTCTAATTCTCACTATTAACTAGCTGCTTATCATCATGCATATTACAAGGATATTGGCTGGTTATTGGTACTTAAAAAGCACATATTAATGCCTTATTCTGAATGACCATGTTCTACATCTTTTATTACAAACTCTCACAGAATTCTGTGAAATTAACACAGCACCTTCATTGAAATGCCACAGATTTTGAGTTAAGGGGCTGTGTTCATTAACCGAAATTCTGTGAGACTAGGTTAGTTAATCCGACACAATAGCTAAACTTAACCCCTACCTTACTAACTATTAATGAGCAGTAATTAGTAGTTTGAGGCAAAAGTGGTAGTTCATAGTTAATTAATAGTAAGAATTTGAACTACAATTTATGTATATATATATATGTATATATATATATATATATATATATATATATATATATATATATATATATATATATATATATATATATATATATATATATAATTTGACATATAAATTAAAATAACACAAGCATTTTAGCTTGTGGTTTCTAACCCCACTGTAGATGATAACTCGTTATCTGACTTCAGTATTATATGTATAAATCAGTTTATGGCAATGCTGAGTCATTCATATTTTCCTAGGTTATGTCTGTAAATGCAGGACTTCATTCTCTGGGACTCACTGTGAGATCAAGATCAGTCCTTGTGACTCCAACCCCTGCCTGTACGGAGGAACCTGCATCCAGAATAACCTGGAGTACTACTGTAAATGCCGTGGCGCGTACTCAGGACAAAGGTACTGCGCTTTCAATGTACTGTGCAAGTGAAATTTTAACTATAAAATCTGTCAATGGGACAGAATTACAGTAAGCCCAAAACTATCTGTATGACCACAGGTGTCAGATAGGTCCTTACTGCAAGGAGAATCCATGCCAAAATGGTGGACAGTGTATAGATAGTCTTGATGGACCCATCTGTGAGTGTGAGTCGGGATTCAAAGGAGAAAGGTCTGTTGTTATCATCCTCTTAAACAAATCATAGTACTTACTTCAAGATTCTTTAATAGCGCATTTGTGTATTTTAGGTGCATGATTGATGTTGACGAGTGTGTGGACAGGCCTTGCTTCAATGACGGCCGTTGTGTCAACACACATGGATCTTTTAACTGTTCTTGCTTGGTGGGATTCATTGGCAGACTGTGTGAGGTGGACACAGATGGGAGAAACCAATTTATATCTTCATCCTGGAACAACTGGATTGGAGAACTGGTCGCAATGCTGGCCTTCCTGACGGCCATTTTTGTTTTGACGTTGCTCCTCTTAATAGTGTGGAAAGGAACCCGCAAACCTGGCAACAGAGATAAAGACCTTGACAAGTACAAAGATGTTGATTCTTACATTCAGAGGTCCAGTGTATACAACCAAGCCAGAAAAGAATCCTGCCCAGACACCCCGCCACAGGTCCCAGTGCGACCCATCTCCTACACCCCCAGCGTTCCTGGAGAATGTCGAAACAACCAAGGCTCCGTGTCTGAGTTCAGCAGCTTTATGCCAGATCCACTTTTTGGTAATAAGAAGGCTGTGTGCAGTGTTGCCCCTAACCTACCACATCGCAAAGCATCCCATTCCCACTCGGAAAAGGATTCCATACAGCAAGTGGATTGGGATGACGAGTATGAGGGTAAGTGCAGTCTGAAGCCTTAGTTGGTGGCTTCAGGTTTGAGGTTTAATTGAGATATACATCATATGCTGGAAAAGTCTGTAGCAATTTCCAGTTATGCTGACTTTAAAAGGTGCATTCATTAAAAAAGCGAGTATGATTTGTCTAGTCATGTGATGTCTAGATTGTCAGATTTTATTTTTTATTTCATATTTAAGTCTATTCTTTTAGATGTAACACTAGTTACTGAAATAACAACAATAGATTTCTGGTTTTGCTTGAAATTAATGAAAGGGTTAGTTCACCCAAAAATGAAAGTTGATGTCATTAATGACTTACCCTAATGTGGTTCCACACCCATAAGACCTCCATTCATCTTCGGAACACAGTTTGAGATATTTTATATTTAGTCCCAGAGCGTATGGAAGTGTATGCACACTATACTGTCCATGTCCAGAATATAAAAAAGGTAATAAAAAATCATCAAAGTAGTCCATATGTGACATCCGTTAGTTCATTAGAATCTCTTGAAGCATCGAAAATACACTTTAGTCCAAAAATCACAAAAACTACGACATTATTCAGCATTGCCTTCTCTTCCGGTTTGGTTTTCAATCCTCAAATAAAGATTGAAACGGTTGTGAATCAGTGGATTGATTCATGATTCGGATCGCATGTCAAACTACCAAACTGTTGAAATCATGTGACATTGGTGTCCGAATCATGAATCAATACGCTTATTCACATCTGTTATTTTTGTGATTTTTGGACCAAAATGTATTTTCGATGCTTCAAGAGATTCTAACTAACTAACTGATGTCACATATGGACTACTTTGATGATGTTTTTATTCCCTTTCTAGACATGAACAGTATAGTGTGCATACACTTCCATACGCTCTCGGACTAAATATAAAATATCTTAAAACTGTTCCCAAGATGAACGGAGGTCTTACGGGTGTGGAACAATATTAGGGTGAGTCATTAATGACATAAAATTTCATTTTTGGGTGAACTAACTCTTTAATGAATAGTAAATTGTTTAACGATTGATCTTAGTTATGACCTTTGCAAAATTAATCTTTACTTTATTGTTCCTTCTTTGCATTAATTCTTCCAGAAAAAGTCCTAGATTTGACTTCCTGTTTAGATATTGAGGACGACAGGGTTTCCTTTACTCATGGTAATAGAGGACTGCAGTCCATGTGCCCCCTCCAATCTGACGTCACAGAGGAGAACAGTAAGTTTCCCAATCCAAAACTTTTTTACAAATGCAAAAAAATAGGTATTTTTCTGTAGAGAATATTTTTTTTTATATTGTGCACTGGTATATCAACTTATGCATACATATGCATCTTTGCTGTATCTATAATGAATTCAGCCCCCATATGGATTAAATCTCTGCACATTTTCCGAACATGCAGTGTAAGTGTTATGCATGTAACTAATGATTAATTAGAATTAGAGTATTAGCCAGTTGTGTGTTGCTTATGGATTGTGTCTAGCCTTATGGTGCTTACACTATCATTTAAAAGTTTGGGGTCAGTAGTTTTTTTAAGGGTCCTTTATATTCAGGAAGAATGCATTATATTGATCAAAAGTGACATTTAAGACATTTATAATGTTACAAAAGATTTCTATTTCAAAGACATGCTTTTCTTTTGATCTTTATTATTAATCAAATAATCCTGAAAACCATGGAGGACTGGAGTCACAGTTGCTGAAAATCTGCATCACAGAAATAAATTATATATTAGAGTATTTCAGTATTTTTGATCACATAAATGCAGACTCTGGCATAATCATTTTTTAATTTTTTTATTTAAACATTAACAAATCTCAACGACCCACAAACTTTTGAATGGTAGTGTAATATTATTTTTGTAGTACAGTATACTATTCTTATGATTCTAGTAATAATTTTAATCACCTGAACACATCATCAGAATTATATTTAGGCTATATATCAACATTCCCTGTATACATATAGTCTAGTCTTTTGTAGTTTTACGTAATTTAAGAATTGTAAAATAAGGTTTAATGACTGTTTTATTCTTTACTTTTACAAGCCTCCAAAGTGATACACCCTGTCAAAACTTAGATTGACATGGTGAGAAAAAGGTATACACAGTATGTTACATCTCACATCATGTTGGTGGTTTCATATTGTGTTTCTCTGACTCACTTCAACTAATTGTTATACTCACCGGTAATCGCATGGACATTTTAAGAGATTAATTTTGCATTTAAAATGTATTATTAAAACTCTTAAAGGAGTAGTTTACTTTAAAATGAAATTTACCCTATGATTTACTCACCCTCAAGCCACCCTAGGTGTATATGACTTTCTTCTTTCTGATGAACATAAGTGGAGTTATATTAAGAAATATCCTGACGCTTCTAAGCTTTATAATGGCAGTGACGGGGTCCATTGAGTTTGAAGCTCAAAAAAGCATATCCCTCCATAGTAAACGTTCTTCACATGGCGGGGTTAATAAAGGCATTCTGAAGCGAATCGATAGGGTTTTGTAAGAAGTAATAAATATCGACATTTAAAAAAAAAAAGGAAAACATCTAGCATCTGACAGATCACCTCGTATTGAAGATGCACAGAAAGTGTAACGCCTCTCGCAGTTTAAAATGCTTACTCTACGTTCCAGTTAGTGGAAGGCAGTCTGGCGAAAGCTAGATATTTTACTTTTTATAACATTTTTAATATGGATATTTTTCTTACAAAACTCCATCGATTCGCCTTTAGAAGTTTTTATAGTGAACTACTCCTTTAAAATGTGAAAATGGCCTTTTCTTTTTCTTTGCCTTGTCAACAAAAGATTCTCATGAGCTTTGGTACTTTGAAAATGACAGTGTTTATTTCTATTTTGTTGTTATTTATCAGCCCCTTCCTGCATGCTCCATTGCTTTAGCAAGCTTGTTCACATGGAACAACTCTGTGAGTTTGATAGGTTCTTGTGAATTGCCTATAACAGGTTGTGCACTAATGCACTGGCATCGATCTATGGGGCACTTTGATGTTTAATCTTCTTTAACTCAGAGGAGTTATAACAAGCTCTTTCAAACCAGTGTGCTCAGATCTTTCTCACTGTCTAAGATTAATGAGCCTCAGAACTATCAAAGCATGCAATAGTCGGAAGATACAAGTGAGCTTTACTGAAGTGTGTCTGTTGTGAAACAGATGCGAAAATGTGCATGCTGTGACAATATACACTACTGTTCAGAAGTTTGTGGTCAAAAAGTTTGTTTTTGTTTTAAAGAAATTAGTACTTTTATTTAGTAAGGATTTCTTCAATTGATCAAACACAGTATAGACATTTATAATATTACAAAAGATTTCTATTTCAAAATCACCATAGAAAATTGTTTTGTAACATTTATAATAACCAGAAATGTTTCTTGAGCACCAAATCAGATTTCTGAAGAATCATGTGGCACTAAAGGCTGAAATAATGGCTGATGAAAATGCAGCTTTGCCATCACATTTTCAAACCAAGTTCTATTTTCTATTAAGTGATTTTAAAATGTAACAATAAACTATATTACTATTTTGCTGTATCTTTGATCAAATAAATGCAGCCTTGGTGAGCAGAAAAGTCTTTTTCTTCTAACCAACCCCAAACATTTGAATGGTACTAGTGTATAAGCATTTACAGTATAGTTGCTCTAATGTTCTAATCTGTTTACCAATACCTACCTTTTTTTAAAGTTGAATAAATCTAAAGATAAATGTTTTTAACACTTTGTTTTTCTATTTTACTACAGGCTATTACTGGGATACCTCAGATTGGCTGCAGAATATCTACTCTCCTGAGAACCAAGGTTTTCTCCAGTATGAATTTGTGCAGATGTCCTCCTCCATGCACACCGCTCCAGATATTCTTGACATGGACTACCTTACTGATGGCGATGACATTGAGAGCTTCCTGCCAATTCAAGCTCTCCCTCTTAATACGGACATGTCTACAGTTCTAGAGTACGGACAACATACCAGGCCAGAGGTCCATCCCATTATCCACCCAACAACAAGGTCATACTCCATGTTCCCCAGTCAGCATCACAGCCATGGCTACCCACAGCCCATTGATACAAACTTTGAGATGCCTCTGAGCCAACAAAATATAGGACCTGCTGAGAGTCCTGAATCCTTGCCCTTACGAAACAAAAATATATTGCAATATACTAGAATTTATATTGCAATACATTAGAAAATATATTTCAATGTATCAGAAACTTCCTCATATATTTGAAAATATATAGCAATATATGGATGGACAACCTATTGCTATATATTGATTCATATATTAAAATACATTGATATACAAACAAAACTGAATTATTTCATGTATGTTTATTGAAACAAAGTATTTTTTGTGAGTTAAGCAAGCTCCTGCATATGTTTACAGAGGTTGATTAACAATAGCCCAAATCAGATGGTGCATGACATTCAATATATTTTCTATATTTAGAAAATATGATGGTGCATGACATTCAATATATTTTCTATATTTAGAAAATATTTCTATTAGGGCCGGGACTTTAACGTTAATTACGTGACTTTAACGCGTTAATTAATTACGCAAAAAAAATTTTTTACCACACTTATTTTTGCACCGCGGAACGTTTTTCAATGAATGAGTTTCGACGGACCAATTATACTGGAACACCAACTAGCGCTCCGGAGTCACGACGACAACAACGAACCATGTGAACATCAACGAAGCTATGGAACGAAGAAGCTGATGAGACTGCTTTGCTTGCCCCCGTGGATGGGAAATTTTGTTTAAAAAAACGAAAGAATGGAAGCGTCGTCAAGAGCATGGTTGTGTGCAAGCTATACAACAAGGAATTCGCGTATCACCGCAGCACATTGAGCCTCAAATATCACAAAAATGCTTTTGCTAAACTGGCAAACATGCACTGGTCTGCTGGACTGAAATAAATAAACAATATTTTGTTGATTAAGCTTATGTATTCAGTCATTATTCAATGGTATACTAAAAATACATGTAAAAAATTACTTCTCATTGTTCTCAGGTCAAATATTTATATGCAATTAAAATGCGATTAATTAATTACAAAGCCTCTAATTAATTAGATTAATTTTTTTTAATCGAGTCGCGGCCCTAATTTCTATATTATATTTTAATCTGTTATATTTTAAAATATATGACAGACAGTGTACATTAGATTATTTCATATTTACCATGTTTACAATATATATGATAATTATATACTATGTAATATAAATCAATATATTTAGGACATATGTTCCCATATAAATCTGATTATATTATCCAGTACATTGAGGTATATTATCTCATATAATTTTATATATATTTACATAAATATACAATGACTCTTCCAATATATAATTTCATATATTGTAGGATATATTTCAATATATATAGCAATATATTGAATAGTATAATGATATGTATTTAGTCAATATATGAAAACGGCAATAATTGCAGTATTGTCCCATATATTGCAATATATAACTTGCATATATAATATATTATTATATAATATATCATATGATATATTACCATGTAAATTTCACAATATATGGAGACACATGATATATATTGTCAACTAATATATTGAGAAATATATTGTCAACTAATATATTGAGAAATATATTTTTGTTGCGTAAGGGTGGAAAGTCATTTGTGAGCCACACATTTCTAAACTCACTTACTCAGACTTGCCAGCCAGTGGTTAGACATTTGTGAAAAACTTGGGGAAGCTGTGGTTGGTAACACAACCAGAGACTGAGGTGTGACTGTGGTGGGTTTCTTGGTTCTGATTTGAAACCACCAGTAGTCTCTCATGCAGAATTGTCTATCTATATTCCTAAAGTAAAATCTTTTATGGTAGGATATGACACTTACATTTGATCCTAGATTTACTTTAAAAGTGCACTCAGTATTTTATAACATACAGGTGCTGGTCATATAATGAGAATATCATCAAAAAGTTTATTATATCACTAATTTCATTCAAAAAGTGAAACTTGTATATTATATGCATTCACACAGACTGATATATTTCAAATGTTTATTTCTTTTAATTTTTATGATTATAATATTACTTAAGACCAATACAAAGAAAGGATTTTTTAGAAATCTTGGACAACTGAAAATTATGATCATTAAAAATATGAGCATGTAAAGCACTCAATTCTTATTTGGGGCTCCTTTTGCCTGAATAACTGCAGCAATGTGATGTGGCACATTCGATCAGTCTGTGGCACTGCTTATCTGTTTTGAGAGCCCAGGTGGCTCTGATAGTGGCCTTCAGCTCTTCTGCATTGTTGGGTCTGGCATATCAAATCTTCCTCTTCACAAGGTTAAGGTCAGGCAAGTTTGCTGGCCAATTAAGAACAGGGATACCATGGTTCTTAAACCAGGTACTGGTTGCTTTGTCACAGTGTGCAGGTGCCAAGTCCTGTTGGAAAATGAAATCTGAATCTCCATAAAGTTGGTCAGCAGCAGGAAGCATAAAGTGCTCTAAAACGTCCTGGTATATGGCTGTGTTGACCCCGGACCTCAGAAAAGTGAATCAACACCAGCAGATGCCACGGCACCCCAAACCATCACAGACTGTGGAAACTTTACACTGGACCTCAAGCAATATGTATTGTGTGCCTCTCTTCTCGTCTTCAAGACTTTTTGTCTTTAACCCAGGCGACACATTTTTGACGCTGTCTGTTGTTCAAGAGTGGCTTACAAGGAATGCGACAGCTGAAACCCATGTCTTGCATACGTCTGTGCGGAGTGGTTCTTGAAGCACTGACTCCAGCTGCAGTCCACTCTTTGTGAATCTCCCCCATATTTTTGAATGGGTTTTGTTTCACAATCCTCTCCAGGGTGTGGTTATACCTATTGCTTGTACACTTTTTTTCTACCACATCGTTTCCTTCCCTTCGCCTCTCTATTAATGTGCTTGGACACAGAGCTCGGTGAACAGTCAGCCTCTTTTGCAATAACCTTTTGTGTCTTGCCCTCCTTGTGCAAGGTGTCAATGGTCATCTTTTGGACATCTGTCAAGTCAGCAGTCTTCCCATGATTGTGTGGCCTACAGAACTAGACTGAGAGACCATTTAAATACTTTTGCAGAAGTTTTGAGCTAATTAGCTGATTAGTGTGTGGCACAAGGTGTCTTCAATATTGAACCTTTTCACAATATTCTAATTTTCTGAGATACAGAATTTGGGATTTTCCTAAGTTGTCAGTTATAATCATCAAAATAAATAAATATTTGAAATATAATCAGTCTGTGTGTAATGGATGAATAAAATATACAAGTGTCACTTTTTGAATGGAATTAGTGAAATAAATCAACTTTTTGATGATATTCTAATTATATGACCAGCACCTGTAAAACAATATATGAAGAGTTCAGAAGCAAAAGTCTCTAAAAGCTACTTCGGACAAAAATTAGATACTGAGTGCAAGCTTTCTGCATATAGTATAAGTTCATAAAATACTTTCACTTCAAACCCACTAAATCCCAGCCTCAGCCTATTCAGGAGTACAGCTGGTCCTTAGGTAGAAACCTATACATGGAAGCCTGACAAAAAAATCTTATTTTAAAGAAAACCATCAGATGGACTAGAGGCTTTTGCATCTGAAGTCTTCATATATATATATATATATATATATATATATATATATATATATATATATATATATATATATATATATATATATATATATATATACATACTCAACTAAAGGATTATTAGGAACACCATACTAATACTGTGTTTGATCCCCTTGCACCTTCAGAACTGCCTTAATTCTACGTGAAATTGATTCAACAATGTGTTGAAAGCATTCTTTGGTAATGTTGGCCCATATTGATAGGATAGCATCTTGAATTGATGGAGATTTGTGGGATGCACATCCAGGGCACGAAGCTTCCATTCCACCACATCCCAAAGATGCTCTTGTGGGTTGAGATCTGGTGACTCTGGGGGCCATTTTAGTACAGTGAACTCATTGTCATGTTCAAGAAACCAATTGGAAATTATTCGAGCTTTGTGACATGGTGCATTATCCTGCTGGAAGTAGCCATCAGAGGATGGGTACATGGTGGACATAAAGGGATGAATATGATCAGAAACAATGCTCAGGTAGGCTGTGGCATTTAAAAGATGCCCAATTGGCACTATGGGGCCTAAAGTGTGCCAAGAAAACATCCCCCACACCATTACAGAACCACACCCCTAAATGCATTGAAGCAACTGCCATGTGATTGGTTGATTGGATAATTGCATTAATGAGAAATTGAACAGGTGATCCTAATAATCCTTTATATATATATATATATATATATATATATATATATATATATATATATATATATATATATATATATATATATATATATATATATATATATATATATATATATATATATATATATATGTGTGTGTATATATATATATATATATATATATATATATATATATATATATATATATATGTGTATATATAAATAATCTTGGACTTTATATTGTCACCTAGTGCTATGGATGAAGCATCAAACTAAAGTATTATATTTTATTTATCAACGCATCAATCAGCCATGATTTATTCTGCAAGTAAACATTTTCAAATCCGGGAGTTGAGATATACTGTAGTATTTGATGAGACTCTGTCCATGTAGAATAAAGAGTTTTAGGCCTCTGATATGACTGATTTTCATTTTTAAGCATATTATTTTTTTTATAGTACTATGCATTCTTTTTGTGCATTTTTATGATGGAAAAAAAGAACATTTTGCACCTTGAAATAATTGTGAATAAGTGTCATTTATGTGCCACTATAGCATCACTAAACAGAGTTGCAGAACCCCACTGCCCCCTTCTGTCACTGGTGTGGACAGACAGAGTAGTTCAATCCCAAACTCATGCCATTGGTTTAGCCATTGTTTAGAGTGGTATTTAACATTTTCACACTTCAGCTTTTATAAAAAATAAAAATGACAAAAAAAATGTTCCAATGCTTAAATATGTTGTCATTAAAATTATAAATGATCAGTGTGAGATTTGTACAGTTGTGAAGTTTGCTATGAAATAAGGTAGTTGGGTAACCAAAGACAAATTTGACAGTACATTTCAAGGTTTAAGTTTTAATCCCGAAGCTATTTAAGGTTTGTCAATGACCAGTGCCCAACAAGAGGCATTATTTAGTGTCATCTAAAAGTAAAACAAAAAGGGGAATTTTGTCTTCCTTGATCCCCTTGTTTTTGTTTTTTTTTGTTTTTTTTTACAATTGACAGTTATGTATGGTCTGTTAAATGTATATTGTACTCTCCTTGTCGACTCTGAAATATTGATGTTTTGTATGTACAAAGATGAAATATTTTTGAATACGGAAACCTTTGTCTCTGTTTATGAACTCATTTTCAGATTTGGTAGTTGTTTTAAGACTTAAGGACTCACTCACTCTTCGGAAAAAATCTTTTGAGGATGACTGGAAACGATCCCTTTACTGTTCTCCCACTGCTTTATCCCCTCTATTGCCATCTAACAGTCTCATTAGGGGACTTTAGACTTTTCTGAAGCGGAGAATTTTGCATTTGCAAAGGTTGATGATCCGGATCTAATAGTAGATGCCCTCAATAGGGTCATTATGGCAGTAATGACTAAAGGTCATCTGCTGTCATGGTTGCCCTTTTATTTCTTAGATAAATTGGGAGCGAAGGGCATGACCACCATGATAACATAAAATAGGTGCAAAATTATAGCATTTAAAATATTAGAATTGCTAATTAACTAGAATTGACTATTAAATTCAAGTTTAGGCTATTTGTATAGCACTTTTCCAGTCAGCTTTACAGAATTTTTTTTGTTTCAATGTGATAATTTATGAAGAATTCTGCTATCATTTAGAGATGAGAGTGTAATATGTCCATAAGGCATTAATACCTACTTATCTACATAATAACTTAAGTAACTTACTTAGGTAGCAATTGCCATATCCTCATAATGTTTCATAACCTTCATAATGTCCTCATAATGACATATATATGTTGTGGCAAATGTCATATGTATACTGATATATATAATTATATATATATATATATATATATATATATATATATATATATATATATATATATATATATATATATACTTATAAAGGGACATTGTTTCCGCTCACAATTGAGCACTAGAGGGCAGCACAATCTAATAAAGTCAAACAACCAGGCCAACTGCATGCCTGATAACTGAACATACATTTTATTTTAAGATTTTCCAGGCCTTAATATGGTTTATTTTGATAACGATAATACATCATCATTTTGAGGATATTTAGATGAAAATATATTTTGCTGATAGTTAAATGATTCTCTATTGATTATAGGAGGCACAATATAATGGCCACAGCATGCTGGAGGGAAGACAGGTCTACACTAGAGCATGTCTTACAAATCACTGTATGAGAGTGACAGCACTTAAATGCTTTGACAAGTAGTGACAGAAGCCTGAGGCGAGGAACGGGATGTATGTGGGTAACACAGTGTGACAGGTTGACCTTGTCTGACGCTGTCATTGTGTCTTGATGAACAACAACGATCACAAGGGTCTCCATGAATGAGAATTTATGTTTAAAATGCCATGCTGATTTTATATAGTATAGGACTACTGTTTATGGAATATTTGCATGGAATCTGTAGATGACATTTGCCACAATTCACATCACATGCAATACTGTATCCCACAATGCATTGTGCTCAGCTTGGCCTTCCATTTCCAGTTACAAATGAACTTGAAATATATGCCAGTCAATATTTTCAACATCCCATTGTCAAATAAGAGCTTTAGATTTTTTAAATAAAATAAAAAAGTGCCTGATTCATGTCAGTGCTCATAAGAGACATGCTTTCCTATAATAGATGATTGAATTTCAAATGTCAATGGATGGAAACTCTCTCCTAAACAAGGGGATTTTCAGCTTAAGTTCAGGCTATCTATAAATATCTATACCCTAAGTAGCACTTACAGACAATCAATGTCCTCCAAAAATGGATGCCAATTTTTAAGAGCAGCAGTTAAAGATCTTTAACAGTGCTTGGATATATGTGTACTTCTTCAGTTTGGAAAAAAATCTCTTCAAACTGCTTCAAAAGTTGACCAGTGAAAGTATTTTTAAAACTTTATTTTATAAGAGTTATTAAAAATGAAAAGAAAAAAAGGTCTGAGCGAAGGACAAGCCTAAGATAGTGAAATGATGTTAAATTAAACATTTTGGAATCATTTCTAAAATACAATAAGAAAATAACATTTTTAACAATATGAGGTATAAAAAAGGTTTTAAAATTCTTATAATTGAAGAACCATCCATGTCAACATTCAGAATTTCAACTTAACCTTCTATGACCTTAAGATTTTACCGAGTATTACACACACACACACACACACACACACACACACACACACACACACACACACACACACACACACACACACACACACACACACACACACACACACACACACACACACACACACACACACACACACACACACACACACACACACACACACAGAGAGAGAGAGAGAGAGAGAGAGAGAGAGTTCAATTAAACATGTTAATGAGCAGGCCAGGTGGTAATGGCCTGTTTAGTGGGACTAATTGTCATGAGCATCCTCCTCACACCTGGCCTCCACAGAAGGTGATGCAGCGGTGAAATGTCGAATGTCCTCGTTTCTGCTCTGTACGGGCACTTACAGAAGCAAGAGCTCTCTTAAGTGCTTTCAAAAGCATTTTTGGGAGGAAAAATTTTTGAGAAAGAATAACCTCTTCATAGCAGCTATTGCTGCTTCCGGCCATTTCCAGGAAAACCAAGAAATAATCAAATAAATAAATGAATGGATAAA